>NC_134407.1:171820856-172420856 GCF_038048845.1 Mixophyes fleayi | reverse complement strand
AATGGCTATATGAAGTTATATGAAGTTGTAGGGAGAGGTCATATGGAGTAATAGGAGGAGATATACGGAGAGGTTATATGGAGTAATAGGAGGAGTTATAGGGAGAGGTTATATGGAGTAATAGGAGGAGTTATAGGGAGAGGTTATATGGAGTAATAGGAGGAGTTATAGGGAGAGGTTATATGGAGTAATAGGAGGAAATATAGGGAGAGGTTATATGGAGTAATAGGAGGAGTTATAGGGAGAGGTTATATGGAGTAATAAGAGGAGATATAGGGAGAGGTTATATGAAGTAATAGGAGGAGTTATAGGGAGAAGTTACATGGAGTAATAGGAGGAGCTATAGGGAGAGGTTATATTGAGTAATAGGAGGAGTTACAGGGAGAGGTTATATGGTGTAATAGGAGGAGCTAAAGGGAGAGGTTATATGGAGTAATAGGAAGAGTTATAGGGAGAGGTTACATGGAGTAATAGGAGGAGCTATAGGGAGAGGTTATATTGAGTAATAGGAGGAGCTATAGGGAGAGGTTATATGGAGTAATAGGAAGAGTTATAGGGAGAGGTTATATTGAGCAATAGGAGGAGTTATAGGGAGAGGTTATATGGTGTAATAGGAGGAGTTATAAGGAGAGGTTACATGGAGTAATAGGAGGCGCTATAGGGAGATGTTATATGGAGCATTAAGTGTTGTAGGTAGATGTTATAAGGAGGAACATTAGAAGTTATATCTAGTAATAAGAAGAGTTATAGGGATAAGATATATGGAATAATAGGAGGCATTATAAAAAGATTATATGGAATAAAAGGATGAGTTACAGATAATTGCAGTTATAGAGGTTATGTAAACCAATACAAAGAATTATAGGTTCCTTGTACTTGATGGAGGAGGTATAGGAAGAGGTTAATTAGAGTCTTAGTGAAAGATACACATACTAATTTGTTGCTTTGCAGTAACAGACTGATCATTTCAGCCATTATGTCACAGTCATTAGTAAACATTGCTCCCCGGGAAGATCTGTTTGAGATATCCCACAATAGATTATTTAAACATAGTAACTATGAGATTTCTCTGTTGCTTTGTGCTACTGTATGTGTGCAGAAGGGGAGCCCTCGATATAATGAAACGGAAACTCCACAAAGAGAGCAATATGGGGTCTCCCCGGTACTCACTGAACAGTGTTTATTCATAATACTGACTCATTGTGTGTATGGAAAAGTACACAAATGTATGGTCTGGCAATCACTGTATCATGGTACTTGTGTCTCCCCAGATTTGAACATTATCACTGCCTCGGATATCAGTGACAATAATTGCAGTGAAGACCACTATTACATTTCGTTAAAAGTTAAAAATCTCTGCTAATATCTATGGGCCTGATTTATCTTGAGACACAATGTGAATGCAATTTTGTTTAAAATAATTGGACGTTAATTGCATGCACGTCCGCCTGTATACAAGTACAAGCAGATCTGAAGAAAAGTTTCCATTTGAATATGGGTATATGCACATTCTGGCTATAAAAAAATATATTAAATTAATTAAAAACACCCGTGACAGGATGGACCGCCTATGCCACCCTTTCTGTTGTTGCTGGGAACCGACTGGGCTTACTTTGCCACCGATCCCTTTCATTATCCCAAATGTGCCCTCTAACCGCAGTAGGAGGGACTTACACATGTTGCCACCACTGGACTCCTTACCGGCATCCAGAACTGGGTTCCTTCTCGGCAACTGTCACTGCTAGGGTACCCCTTGGCTGGTACACCTGGGCTGGAACCCCATACCTCTTACTGTGGATCAGGGTTGCTGCTGGGTAGCAGGCAGAGCGGTCATGCTGGAAAGCTGGGTCTAAACCTCAGACAGCCGGGAACAGATTAGATTTTGGGTCTAATCTGTAGGTCACAGGATTTTCAGCATGGAGAAGTTCTCAAACTGGTATTTGAAGCAAGTGATGTTTATTTGCTTAAGTAGTCCTAAAAAGGACAGTTCACACGCCAGTCTGTGGTACTAGTGATTTTTCCAGAAGTATAGATGGTACAAGAATGATACATTCAATAGAAATCAGTGCTGTTTTATACAGTTTTGGACACAGACTCACAGAGTAAGTCAACCCCCTGAGGTCTGAGTTACTTTTAGTATCAGATTTCTTCAGACAGTTGCAGAATACACATGTCCTCTACTCTATTGCTAACTTGAGAATTCCCAAAGAAAAGTTACAAACCCCAAACAAGCCATTTCCCTACTAAAATACACAAAATACTTCCTTAACAAATGCTTATTGCATCAGAAATGAATACCTCAGAAATTAATGCAATTCTTCTACAAAGTGCCACACGATATAGGAAAATCAATACATTGCAATGATATAAATAAGCGCCCTGTGTTATTTCCTTCAAAGAAACTTATACCATAAGTTATTTATAAGTGATCCAGTCACAACACCTAATAGTATAACCATTAATAAAAATACATTTAAAAAAATATTCTTTTTTTGTTATTCTTTTTTTTTACATAAAATACATAAATCAGTATGTTCTTGGTGCGTACAGTACATAAAATGCATTTTTACAGTTTCTCTAACTTGCATACACTTGTTCTGGGCATGCCTATGTGTCAGACATCACTATCATTCAGTATTTACACTTGATGCAAATGATACAGCTAAAAAACTTAAGGGATGCCAAAAAGATGGAAGTAGTAAGCAGTCAGAAGTGTCATTTGCGTTTGGACATGAATTGCATGCCTTGCGTTCACTGGCATAAAGCTCGTCTCTGAGCATGCTCAGAGAAATTTTACGCAAGATATGACACGCAACCGGACTTACTTCCAAAGATGAATCAGACCTAATGGGACTGATTCATTAAGGAAAGTAAAGCAATAAAAATAGTAACTTTGAACCTAGGCAAAACCATGTTGCATTAGAGAGGGAGGTTAAAATGTGAGGACAGATTTGTAGTTGCAGCAGGGCATGTCCTAGATCAGCTTTTAAATTTCAGTGTACAAATAAGCTATAAAGTATTTGTGTGCTACATGAAAAAAATAGCCAGCATTTAACTTATGTGCAAAATAATAAACTAATTTGCACCCCTTGCATGGTTTTGTCCAGGAGAAAACTTACTCATTTTTTTGCTTTCTTTTCCTTAATGAATCAGGCCCAATGTGTTTATCATACCATAAATGGTTTAAATGATCTTCAGTTTAATTTTCTACACAAATCTTTAAGTGGTTAGAATTGCTGCCTCACTGCGCTTCGGTCGTAGGTTTCATTCCCACCAGGGTCCTATCTGTGTGGAGTTTGTATGTTCTCCCTGTGTTTGTGTGGATTTCCTCCGGGTGCTCCAGCTTCCTCCCACACTCCAGACATACTGGTTGGTTAATTGGCTTCTGATGTGAAGGATTAATATTATTTGTAAAGTGCTGCATAATATGTCGGCACTATATAAACAACTTGCAATTAATCAAAATAAATAAAAACATTTTATTTTGAAGAACAAAATGTTTTGTTACATTTTGCTTTCATTTATCCATTTAATGGAAGGGCAGTACTGCGTTAGTCCCAAGTCTCCTGTCTTTTTCTTTCTTCCAGATAATCCCGGCATTGAGTATGATGTAGAGATGTACCGTATGTCTGTTTATATCTAATCTATATTCAGTATTGACTGACAACATTCCCTGGTCATTATGAGCCATGTGTATAGTTGACATAGACCGGTCAATATTGGGATAAATTCCTTAGGGGGATTAGGCACACAAAAAAAAACATGGATTAACCCCCTCCAGGTATAATCATCCCAATTTTGAAAACAACACAGCTCTTCCAACACCCCTGGTACAGTAGGTGTGGCATTAGTCTTCTAAAAATTGTATTAAGTTGACATTTTGTCCATGATGCACTACAGGTTTCAGCATGCCTATGCCGCATTAAGAGTCTGGATACTACAAGCGCTAGCATACCTATGGCTGACAGGGGATGCTGGCACTTGGTGAACCAACACTGTATGAGTTCCCTTCCACTTGATAGCTGATGCCGCAAGCAAGGGTAGGGAGCAACCCTGCCTCTCTTTGCCATATCCAGGGCCAGAATAAGGGAATGGAGGCCCCTGGGCTAAGGGGGCCTCCATTCCCCCGGAGAGGCCCCCCCTGTGATCCGAGCTGCCCCCCGGTGAGGCCCCCCCACCGTGAGCCGAGCCGCCCCAAGCCACTTACCTCCTTCTCCTGGCATTGAAGTCCTTCCCCGGGGCGCTGTACGCTCCTTACTGAGGTGATCTTGTGAGAGTGAGACTCACGAGATCTCCTCAGTAAGGAGACTACTGCGTGCCGGGGAAGGACCGCAATGAAAGTGCTCAGCTGCATTGATCAGGCCGGGGGCGCCCCCGATCGATCAATAATGCTAGTAAGGACTTTCAAGGGCCCCCTGGATGTCCGAGGCCCTTGGGCTGTAGCCCAGTTAGACCTCGGGTTAATCCGGCCCTGGCCATATCCCCTGCCTTGTTAACCTGAAGCAAGCACCCCATTAGATTCAGAGTAAGAAAAATGAGAACACAGAAATAACAAAAATCAGGAGGCAAATCATTAATAAGACGAGACAAAATCATGTTTTTTTTTATTATTAATAACATAGTCTAGTGTCTTTTTGTGCTTCCATTATTTTTATAGTGATTTTTATTACGTTTTCCTGCTTGCATTTTATACGGTAAGGTGTTTTTATTGTCCATTCTTTTTATTTACCTTTTTAACAGATAGTGTTTTATTGACCATTTATTTTATTTGCAAAGAATTGTTTATTGAAGGATGCTTCACTTGTACAGCAGTTTTCAATTAGAGATGAGCGCACTCGGATTTCTGAAATCCGAGCCCACCCGAACGTTGCCGATCCGAGTCGGATCCGAGACAGATCCGGGTATTGGCGCCAAATTCAAATCTGAAACTGAGGCTCTGACTCATAATCCCGTTGTCGGATCTCGCGATACTCGGATCCTATAAATTCCCCGCTAGTCGCCGCCATCTTCACTCGGGCATTGATCAGGGTAGAGGGAGGGTGTGTTAGGTGGTCCTCTGTCCTGCTATATCTCGTGCTGTTCAGTTCTGTTCAGTTCTGTGCTGTGCTGTGCTGTGCTGTGCTGTGCTGTGCTCAGTCCAGTGGTGCTGTGTCCTGTGCTCTGTCCTTCTGAGGTCAGTGGTGCTGCTGGGTCCTGTGCTGTGTCCTGTTCAGTCCAGTGGTGCTGTGTCCTGTGCTCTGTGCTTCTAAGGGTATAGTTATTTCCCCAATATTCCCAAGTGTTTAAAAAAATTAAAAAAAGTTATTTTAAAAAATACAAAAAACTAATTTAATTTTTTTTTAATTACAACAAAATTTGCACAACCAATCCTGCAGTATAAGCCCATTGGTACTGCAATATTACCAAGTTCACACATTCTGCAGTATCAGTCCAGTGGTGCTGTGTCCTGTGCTCTGTCCTGCTGAGTTCAGTAGTGCTGCTGGGTCCTGTGCTGTGTCCTGTTCAGTCCAGTGGTGCTGTGTCCTGTGCTCTGTGCTTCTAAGGGCATAGTTATTTCCCCATTATTCCCAAGTTTTTAAAAAATAAAAAAAAGTTATAAAAAAAATTAAAATAAAAATTTTTTAAAAAAAATAATTATAACCAAATTTGCAAAACCAATCCAGCAGTATAAGTCCATTGGTACTGCAATATTACCAAGTTCACACATTCTGCAGTATCTTGTTCTACATATAATGGAGACCAAAATTTGGAGCATAAAGTAGGGAAAGATCAAGACCCACTTCCTCCTAATGCTGAAGCTGCTGTCACTAGTCATGACATAGACGATGAAATGCCATCAACGTCGTCTTCCAAGCCCGATGCCCAATCTCGTAGTACAGGGCATGTAAAATCCAAAAAGCCCAAGTTAAGAAAAAGTAGCAAAAAGAGAAACTTAAAATCATCTGCGGAGAAACGTAAAGTTGCCAATATGCCATTTACGACACGGAGTGGCAAGGAACGGCTTAGGCCCTGGCCCGTGTTCATGACTAGTGGTTCAGCTTCACCCACGGATCTTAGCACTCATCCTCCCCCCCTACAAAAAATTGAAGAGAGTTATGCTGTCAGCAGCAAAACAGCAAACAACTCTGCCTTCTAAAGAGAAATTATCACAAATCCCCAAGGCGAGTCCAAGGGTGTTGGTGGTTGTCAAGCCTGACCTTCCCATCACTGTACGGGAAGAGGTGGCTCGGGAGGAGCCTATTGATGATGTAGCTGGCGCTGTGGAGGAACTTGATGATGAGGATGGTGATGTGGTTATTGTAAATGAGGCACCAGGGGGGGAAACAGCTGATGTCCATGGGATGAAAAAGCCATCGTCATGCCTGGTCAGAAGACCAAAAAATGCACCTCTTCGGTCTGGAGTTATTTTTATCCAAATCCAGACAATAAATGTATGGCCATATGTAGCTTATGTAAAGCTCAAATAAGCAGGGGTAAGGATCTTGCCCACCTAGGAACATCCTCCCTTATACGTCACCTGAATAACCTTCATAGTTCAGTGGTTAGTTCAGGAACTGGGGCTAGGACCCTCATCGGTACAGGGACACCTAAATCCCGTGGTCCAGTTGGATACACACCAGCAACACCCTCCTCGTCAACTTCCTCCACGATCTCCATCAGATTCAGTCCTGCAGCCCAAGTCAGCAGCCAGACTGAGTCCTCCTCAATACAGGATTCATCCGAGGAATCCTGCAGCGGTACGCCTACTACTGCCACTGCTGCTGTTGCTGCTGTTAGTCGGTCATCTTCCCAAAGGGGAAGTCGTAAGACCGCTAAGTCTTTCACAAAACAATTGACCGTCCAACAGTCGTTTGCCATGACCACAAAATACGATAGTAGTCACCCTATTGCAAAGCGTATAACTGCGGCTGTAACTGCAATGTTGGTGTTAGACCTGCGCCCGGTGTCCGCCATCAGTGGAGTGGGATTTAGAGGGTTGATGGAGGTATTGTGTCCCCGGTACCAAATACCGTCAAGATTCCACTTCACTAGGCAGGCGATACCAAAAATGTACAGAGAAGTACGATCAAGTGTCCTCAGTGCTCTAAAAAATGCGGTTGTACCCACTGTCCACTTAACCACGGACATGTGGACAAGTGGTTCTGGGCAAACGAAGGACTATATGACTGTGACAGCCCAATTATCTCGCAGTGGCTTACCCCACTTAGACTCTCATTTGTGGTGTCAGACAATGCCAGTAACATTGTGCGGGCATTAAATATGGGCAATTTCCAGCACGTCCCATGTTTTGCCCACACCATTAATTTGGTGGTGCAGCATTACCTCAAGAGTGGCAGGGGTGTGCAGGAGATGCTTGCGGAGGCGCGCAAAATTGCTGGACACTTTCGGCATTCAGCCAGTGCCTACCGCAGACTAGAGGCACATCAAAAAAGCATGAACCTGCCCTGCCATCACCTCAAACAAGAGGTTGTGACGCGCTGGAACTCCACCCTCTATATGCTGCAGAGGATGGAGGAGCAGCACAAGGCCATTCAGGCCTACACAGCCACCTACGACATAGGCAAAGGAGTGGGGATGCGCCTGAGTCAAGCGCAGTGGAGACTGATTTCCGTGTTGTGCAAGGTTCTGCAGCCATTTGAACTTGCCACACGAGAAGTCAGTTCCGACACTGCCAGCTTGAGTCAGGTGATTCCCCTGATCAGGCTGTTGCAGAAGCAGCTGGAGAAAGTGAGGGAGGAGCTGGTAAGCCATTGCGATTACACTAAGCATGTAGCTCTTGTGGATGTAGCCCTTCGTACGCTTTGCCAGGATCCGAGGGTGGTCACTCTTTTAAAGTCAGAGGAATACATTCTGGCCACCGTGCTCGATCCTCGGTTTAAAGCGTATGTTGTGTCTCTGTTTCCGGCGGACACAAGTCTACAGCGGTGCAAAGACCTGCTGGTCAGGAGATTGTCCTCTGAAGAGGACCGTGACATGCCAACAGCTCCACCCTCATTTTCTTCCACGTCTATGGCTGCGAGGAAAAAGCTCAGTTTTCCTAAAAGAGGCGCTGGCGGGGATGCTGATAACATCTGGTCCGGACTGAAGGACCTGCCAACCATTGCAGACATGTCTACTCTCGCTGCATTGGATGCTGTCACAATTGAAAAAATTGTGGAGGATTACTTTGCTGACACCATCCAAGTAGACATGTCAGACAGTCCATATTGTTACTGGCAGGAAAAAAAGGCAGTTTGGAAGCCCCTGTACAAACTGGCTCTATTTTACCTGAGTTGTCCCCCCTCCAGTGTGTACTCGGAAAGAGTTTTTAGTGCAGCGGGGAACCTGGTCAGTGATCGGCGAAGGAGGTTGCTTCCTCATAACGTTGAAAAAATAATGTTTATAAAAATGAATAATCAATTCCTCAATGAAGTACAGCACTGCCCTCCAGATAGTACAGAGGGACCTGTGGTTGTGGAGTCCAGCGGTGACGAATTGATAATGTGTGCTGAGGAGGAAGTACACACTGTAGGGGGAGAGGAATCAGAGGTTGAGGATGAGGACGACATCTTGCCTCAGTAGAGCCTGTTTAGTCTGTACAGGGAGAGATGAATAGCTTTTTTGGTGTGGGGGCCCAAACAAACCAATCATTTCAGCCAAAGTTGTTTGGTAGGCCCTGTCGCTGAAATGATTGGTTTGTTAAAGTGTGCATGTCCTATTTCAACAACATAAGGGTGGGTGTGAGGGCCCAAGGACAATTCCATCTTGGAACTTTTTTTTTTTGCATTATATGACCAATCAACAGTCGTTTGCCATGTTCAAAAAGTAAAACCAATTTTAAACAAATTCAAGAAATTAAACCAAAAGTAAAATGCCCTGTCATAATTTAAAACAAGAGGTATTGACGTGCTCTAAAACTACTGTATTGTTGTTTATATTTTATAAACACTACACTTGAAAGCTTGAGTCTTTCAATGAAAAAGTAACTCTCCATTGCACGAATATTTGCAACAGGGACAATTTTAGGGTTAAGAAAGTCAACAAATAACACCGACGCTGTCTGTCTTTATAAACACTACACTTGGAAGTTGGAGGAGGTATTGTGGCCCCGGCACCAAATTTACTACCGGGGCCACTCCACTGTGCAGTCCATATTTAGGTGTATCAGATATTAAACAACGGTGACAGTTGATGCCCAATTTTTTAATTATATTGTTGGCGCTGTAAAAAATTGTGTTCCGGGCACACCACACTACGCAGTCCATACCCTTTTTTGGTGGAATTCTGACCCGTGGAGGGTTTTTTAATTATATTGTGGCCTCGGTACCAAATTGTGTACCGGGGCCACCACACTACGCAGTCAAGAAAGATAGATGCGTATCATAGATAAAGTACATTCAGTGTTGTGGGGCAAATTGAAAAATATTCAAAATGCACTGACATTATCAAAAACAAGAGGTTTTCACACGCTGAAACTCCAACATGTATATGATGGAGAGGATGGAGGAGCAGCCGTATGTGCAGTGTAATTCAGACCTGTCGAAGGTTTTCTATATATTTTTTATTGTGGTGCCCAGTGCCCACTACTCTACGCAGTCCAGATACTATTTTTGGGTGTAATGCAGACCTGTTGAAGGTTTTCTATATATTTTTTATTGTGGTGCCCAGTGCCCACTACTCTACGCAGTCCAGATACTATTTTTGGGTGTAATTCAGACCTGTTGAAGGTTTTCTATATATTTTTTATTGTGGTGCCCAGTGCCCACTACTCTACGCAGTCCAGATACTATTTTTGGGTGTAATGCAGACCTGTTGAAGGTTTTCTATATATTATATTGTGGTGGCCAGTGGCCAGTCCTCTACGCAGTCCAGATACTATTTTTGGGTGTAATGCAGACCTGTTGAAGGTTTTCTATATATTATATTGTGGTGGCCAGTGGCCAGTCCTCTACGCAGTCCAGATACTATTTTTGGGTGTAATTCAGACCTGTTGAAGGTTTTCTATATATTTTTTATTGTGGTGCCCAGTGCCCACTACTCTACGCAGTCCAGATACTATTTTTGGGTGTAATTCAGACCTGTTGAAGGTTTTCTATATATTATATTGTGGTGGCCAGTGGCCAGTCCTCTACGCAGTCCAGATACTATTTTTGGGTGTAATTCAGACCTGTTGAAGGTTTTCTATATATTTTTTATTGTGGTGCCCAGTGCCCACTACTCTACGCAGTCCAGATACTATTTTTGGGTGTAATTCAGACCTGTTGAAGGTTTTCTATATATTATATTGTGGTGGCCAGTGGCCAGTCCTCTACGCCAGGGGTGTCCAACCTTTTAGCTTCCCTGGGCCACATTGGAAGACGACGAGTTGGTTTGGGCCGCACATAAGATACACCAACAATAACGATAGCTGATCATCCAAAAAACCAAAGAAAACATAGTTAACATATATATATATATATATATATATATATATATATGAGAAAAAAAGTGATATATATATATATATATATATATATATATCCCTTTTTTTTCAAATCCCCCTATACTTACCTTTCAATCGCCCTGTTCAAAAAATCCTCTCTAGTTATTATACCCCACTTAACTGCCCTCCTTCCAGTCTCCCACCTACCTCCCTCCTCGTCGCTCTCCTCTCCCCCCTCTCCGTCCTTGCCTCCGCACTCCCCCTTTCCTCCTCCTACCCTTGCGTCTTTGTCCGTCCTACCCTCCCCTTAGATTATACGCTCCTTCGAGCAGGGCCTCCTCTTCTCCTGTTCTCCACCACCTTAACTCTGCTCTCCGGCTCCTTGTCTCTTCCGTGAGTTCCTTCTACCCCTCTCTCTACCCCCGGGGCCTCTCACCTTTCATCTAGCTGTACTTTGAGCTTCCGAGTTACTGTGCTTTTTGTTAACTGTTCCGTGCTGTCTCACCCTGTACCGTGTTTCTGTCTGTCCGTGTACGGCGCTACGGATACCTAGTGGCGCCCTATAAATAAATACTAATAATAATAATAATAATCACTTTTTGTATTGTTTCTATGCAATATCAATAAAGAGCATTTATGCCAGGCATTGTATATCAGGGTGCCCTGACCAGGCCTGCAGTACCTGACATATACACCACTGTGACCCCAAATTGTGACCTGTTTTGCTAATTACACCACTATGTTAGTTAAGGGATAACAACTTATAATGGGCCAAAGAGAATAATATATAATGCCCCATTAGTATTACAAGTAGAAGTATGTAGCAGGGAGATAAGGTCCATGATGCTCCAGGACCAGGTGACTTTTATTCACTGGTCAGCATCCCTTGAAATAAAAAAATAAATCCCCTTAACTTACCATTTAATCGGCTTGTTCTCCTGTCCTCTTCTCTTCTTTTCTCCAATTCTGTGCTGCTGATTGTTCTTCTCGCGCGGGTGACTCCTCTGTGCTGCGTTCCGCAATGGATGTTGGGCGTGATGACATCGCGCCCGACATTTACCGCAAGCACCGCACGGAGGAGGAGACAAGGGAGGGAGCCGGAGTACCAGCTGATGTGACCGCGTGACCGCAAGGTAAGTATTTTCTTTTCTTTTTTTTTGCAGGATTTTTTTTTTCCATTAATAGTGCTGCCCCCTTGCCACAACCAAAACTCCTTCTGGGCCACATTTACAGGCGTGCTGGGCCGCGGGTTGGACAACCCTGATTTAGATCATATTTGGGAATACAGGTAAATATAGTCCCAACAAGAAGTGATCCTGGCTCTTGGTGCAACAAGATCCACCAATGTGATCTGTGAGCAATTTGGCTGCACACGTTGATGCGACAAGATTACAGTTGTTAGCTAGCCATAGACACCCTCTTCTTCTTTGGGTCACGAATGGCCTTACAACAGCTCCAGGGGTTTGATCTGTTTTTTTTGTCAACCACATTTTGATTGTGTAGATGTGGCTCACGGAGCAATTGTGTGCCAATCCGAATGGAAATAACCACAATGTCAGACCAGATCTGCATGTTTGGTGCCAGCCTTAAAGGACCTAAAATATAAGTTAGCTAGTAACAATCACCTACATATATGTAAATGTTTCAAGAGTTCACCAGAAACTAAGATATGTCAGATAAAAGTTATATTGATTAAGAAAACCATGAATAAAAGTTATATCTGATTTTCTTTACAAAATATGTATACCCAAATAGTATTCTCATTTTCACACATGAATCTAATATATGTGTAGATAATATGATGGTGATTTTCCTGTAGTGCTCTGCTGATGTCTCATGCTTACTCTCTCGTCCTCCGTATTGATAACTTCCTTACCTCTGCTTGTATCCTGCACGTCAAGCTTCAAAAAGGGCCCTTGAGGGTTATATGTGAAATTGAACTCATTGTTTCGACAGTAGAAAGCGTTATTGAGCGTGGGGAAAAATCTCAAGGGACAAATGACGCTACAATAGCACAGGATGAGCATGATTTCCATTCTGCAACACTCAATTTACCTGTAACTACGTTACTGTCACTGTTCTCCTAAGATGAGATTAAAAAGTCAGCTAAAGCCAACATCCAAGTCGATACAATGTGAAAAGGCATCTTGTGTTATCCAGAAATGCTTATATAAAAGTTCTGACTGCAGACTTTACTAGGATAGGATTTGTATATACCTGTGATTGACATTTGTATGTATTTAGCAAATACTTATGTACTTGAGTGGTAATTTTGTATATTATAAGTGCCATAAGTTTGTATAAATTAAATTAAACATGCAATGTGCCAATTGATAGACAGTGTGTAATGCTGCCCCCCTGGTGGGAACCAATCAATCTATATGTGTTTTACTGTATTTTAGATACCGCTTTCTTGAAATCCTGCCCTTAGCAGTGCATATAATGGGTATGACGAGATCAAAATACAGGGACATGTTGTAAATAAAGGTTAGTATACTGTGCCTGGAATAGTATTGTAATGCAGTAACTGTATTGTAGGTACTGGTATTATTAATAGAGCCTGTAACCAGGGCCGCCGAGAGGGGGGGGGGGGCGATTACATGTTACCCAGGCCCGGCCATGCCAGGGGGCCCTCACTACTATTTTATTGGTTTTTTTTTACATTTTTTTCTTGTGATCTTTCTTTTTTTTTTTTTTCGCAGGGGGGGGGGTCCATTTCGTTTGTTGGTGGGGGTAGCTGGAAAAAAATAAAGAAATAAAAAATACATACTCACGTGATCGCGGCCCCGGTGTCCCTCCTCTCCTCTCTTCTCCATTCACACTGACTGTCGGGCGTGACATCATCAAATCACGTCCGAACGTCAGTGAGGAGCGCAGCAGACAGTCACAGGACCAAGCAAGAAGAGAGAAGAGAAGACAGAAGAGAAGAAAAGAAAAGAAAGAAGCTAACAAAAGGTAAGTAAACAAACGGAGAGGCAAGGGAAGGAAAGGGGAAAAAAGTAGAAAGGGTCAGTGCTATAACGAAGGGGGCAGAGAGGCACAAAGTAAAAAAAATGGGGTGAGAGGCACAGAGTGAAAAAAAAGGGGGAGAGAGGCACAGAGTAAAAAAGAAGTGGGTGAGTGGCACAGAGTAAAAAAGAAGGGGGTGAGAGGCACAGAGTGAAAAAAAGGTGGAGAGTGGCACAGAGTAAAAAAAGAAGGGGATGAGAGGCACAGAGTGAAAAAAAAGGGGGGGAAAGGCACAGAGTAAAAAAGAAGGGGGTGAGAGGCACAGAGTAAAAAAAAGGGGGAGAGAAGCACAGAGTGAAAAAAAGGGGAGAGAGGCACAGATTGAAAAAAAGGGAGACAGTGGCACAGAGTTAAAAAGAAGGGGGTGAGAGGCACAGAGTGGGAAAAAAAAGGGGGAGAGAGGCACAGAGTGAAAAAAAGGGGGAGAGAGGCAAAGAGTGAAAAAAAGGGAGAGAGTGGCACAGAGTGAAAAAGAAGGGGGAAGAGAGACACAGAGTGAAAAAAGGGAGAGAGTGGCACAGAGTGAAAAAGAAGGGGGAAGAGAGGCACAGAGTGAAAAAAAGGGGAGAGAGTGGCACAGAGTGAAAAAGAAGGGGGTGAGAGGCACAGAGTGAAAAAGAAGAGGGAGATAGGCCCAGGATGAAAAAAAAGGGGGAGAGAGGCACAGAGTGGAAAAAAGGGGGAGAGAAGCACAGAGTGAAAAAAGGGGGAGAGAGGCACAGAGTGAAAAAAGGGGGAGAGAGGCACAGAGTGAAAAAAAAGGGGGTGAGAGGCTCACAATGAAAAAAAAGGGGGGGAGTGGCACAGAGTAAAAAAAGGGGGAGAGAGGCACAGAGTGAAAAAAGGGGGAGAGAGGCACAGAGTGAAAAAAAGGAGGAGAGAGGCACAGAGTGACAAAAAAGGGGGAGAGTGGCACAGAGTAAAAAAGAAGGGGGTGAGAAGCACAGTGGGAAAAAATTGGGAGAGAGGCACAGAGTGAAAAAAGGGGGAGAGAGGCACAGAGTGAAAAAAAGGGGGAGAGAGGCACAGAGTGAAAAAAAGGGGGGAGAGAGGGACAGAGTGAAAAAGAAGGGGGAGAGAGGCACAGAGTGAAAAAAAGGGGGAGAGAGGCACAGAGTGAAAAAGAAGGGGGAGAGCAGCATGAAGGGTGCAGTGTGAGCATAAGGGGTAGTGTGTTGTGATGAAGGGGCACAGTAATGGGGGCTTGTTGCAATGTAGTGTGTGTGAAGTAGGTGGTGGCTAATTAATGGGTGCTATTTTGTTTGTAGGGTAATGGTGAGGCAATTTAATAGTGGGGACTATTAATTTAAGATGGGGTGGTTTGGGGGCTATTGAATGTGGGGATGAGTTTGGGGAGAATGAGGTCTATTTATTAAATGTGACTATGAATTATTTAATGGCAGTGATGCTTGCGGGAAATAGGTATTGCTGGGGCTGTTTGCAGGAAGTGAAATAGGTTTATTTATCAAATGTGAATACTATTATTTTAATATTGGGGCTGGAGGAAGGCCTAATTATTAATCGTGGGTGCTATTGATTTAACGCTGGGTCTGGCTGTAATTTTCTGTATGTAGCCATTTTTTTTCCAAATAGGTCCTCCAACATTCCAAGATCCAGACAAGCCGCAACTAAAGAAACCAGCAGCCACAGGTGGTGAAAGTGAGAAGAACAGGTAGGAGAGAGCAGCAGAGTGTGTGAAATGTTGTGATTCTAGTAGGGACAATACCAATTTTTGGTGAGTGTTGTGCCCAATGTAAGGTGCAGGCCTAGACTGAACTCTATCTGTACACACTGCATTCTTTCTATACTACACTGTGGTGCTAGATGTCTTGAAAGTCAGGAGTGCTGGGACATATGTCATGCTCTGGTGAATTCAGGACCTAGTGATTTTGATGTGCTAACCACGCCCCAATGGCGCATTGACACGCTCCCAATTGTATGACCACACCCCCGATTTTTTTTTTTAAGCTTACTCGACTATGAGGGGGGCCCCATGAATTTGTTGTACCGGGGCCCTGAATTCTTCTTGGCAGCCCTGCCTATAACACAGAAAAGTCCATGCTAATTAAGCATTTGCTTATAGAGCTTTTGCCCATTGTCCCAGTCAAATTTAGTCCAGATTGTATGACTCAGTGCAGCTAACCCCTTCTGCCAGATTGGTTTCCCTGCTCAAACATCAACCAGGAAAGATCCAGGATTTCAAGTACTTATTTGAATTTATGGTAGGAGTGGATCTGTATAAGAGCACATGTGGCTGCATCTCACTATCTTTTGCCTTTCCAGTTCTGACTACAAGTTACGGATCCAGTTGGCTTGATCAGAGGATTATGCTTGCTTTTCAGCTCAAGGATGTCTCCACAGACTTGGCTGCTTTGTGTACCTGAAAAAAGCAGGAGGACATTGGGCTTGGTTCCTGCTATGCCAGCAGAGGAGTTCATGCTGTGTCATACTGCCAGCAGTGAAAGATGACTGCACTTAAGATAAGCTCCGTGTCCTACCTCCCAAATTATCATCTCCCCACAAATTTAAACTAATAAGCTAAAAATTTGGGAAGACAGTGGTAAATTATATGATATCATCAGGGAGTTTCATCACACTGAGGACAAGTTTGTTTAGAAGATCTACTGGAATACCATCTCAGTACAGAAGTTGGAGTCAGTGAGAACATTTTCTCCTTTAGTGATGTCCGTTGCCTCCTTGGTGACAGCTAATGCAGTTGAACATCATAAGGAACAACCGTCGGTGAGAATGATAGTGAAGAAAAATACCAGACACACAGCTATTCCAAACTGGCAGATAACTACAAATAGTACATGTTCAGCAAAAGTGTTTTCTAGGACAAGAGGAGGAAGGAGGATCAGTTGGGACAAATAGTGAGAGTTGATACCAGCTGACTATTCTAAGATTTCTACAGTAACTGGTTCATGTTTCACGTCTCTGCTTTTCACTGAAACTCCTCATTCTAACAATGATCCACCACCAGTAGATGCACAGAAATTGCAGCCATGAATGGTGGCTTCATTATCGGTGGCTGATAATACTCTTGCTTTACAATAACCATACGCACATTCCCCACCACTAGACACAAACATTATTCCACTACTTTGTGTAACAATAATTCCTAATACCTCTTAGATTTAAGGTAATTTGAGCAGTGCCATCTTTACCTTCTGTTTCATGACATTGTATGTAATTTGTTTGTGCCACGATTCCCTCACTGTACAGCACTGTGTAACATGTCATCACTTTATATATAAAAGATAATAGTAATAACAATGATAATAATACTGTGGCTTCGTGATTGGGACAGTGCTCCAAGAGTACTGGGGAATATAGTCCATTTAGGTTAGGGTTGAGTAGTAGGCTCTTTGTGTGGTGAAACCCCTGGTTTTTGTTACTGCTATTTATTAATATTCCTGTGTGTTTGTAGATATATCTATGTTTGATAATGGGGCTTATTTAAAGTTGGGTGTACATCAATTCTGCCCCATCGTTGGTTACCTTGTGTTGTAACCAACATTTTTACCTGCATTTTTCCAATAAAATGTTGCTAATAGGCTGCTGAGCTGAGTATCCCCCTCCCCCTGGGCTAAAATTTACAACTTGTTCAACTTGTTATAAATTTGTTGAACTGTGTGTGTGTGTGTGTGTGTGTGTGTGTGTGTGTGTGTGGTTCGGGCCTGCCTGGGGGGACACGGGGCCCCACTGGAGCTCTACAGTTAAATTTGTTTTTTTTGTTTGTTTTTTAAAAAAAGTATTTTGTGTGTGTGTACCTGCGGGTGTTGCCCGCACCCGCGAGTGATGGGGGAGCTGTCCACAGTGTGTAATGACAGTGTACACAGGGCTGCCAAGAGGAATTCAGGGCCCCGGTACAACAAATTCATGGGTCCCCCCTTATAATCGAGTATGCTATAAAAAAAAATCGGAGGTGTGGTCATGCATTTGGGGACGTGGCAAATGCGCCATTGGGGCGTGGCTAACACATCAAAATCACTAGGCTCTCAATTCGCCGGAGCATCACATATGTCCAAGCACTCCTGACTTTCAGGACATCTAGTTTATATCTACTCATATGGACTCTACAGTTTTATAATCTACACAGATATCTTCCTATTAGATAGATTTTAAACAGTTGTTTTTACATTTACAAAACCCCACCCCATTTTTGTATCTATCATTTCTAAACATGCTATTCCAAATTCCTTGTCCAGTTACGACTTTCATCCATCCAAGATTTATGTATATCCACTATAAAATAATTATCTTCAAACATCATTAACTCTAGTTCAAGTATTTGGTTTAGAAGACTCTTAGCATTTCTTACCATGCATTTGATAGTTTTACTTCCAACCCCTCCTACAATTCCTGCTCCTATTTTCTTGCCTATTTCTTGTTTTCTGCCTACAGTATCTTGCACACTGTTTCTATCTTTATCCTCCCCAAGTTCTTAGTTTTAAATCTTCCTTAAACTTCTAAACATCTCCCTAAGCACAGATTATTGAAGTACTACCCCTTCCTAATATGATTATAAGGACCTAATTGGCTCACTATCCCATCCATCAGGGAACCGGTAGCGAATCTGGTGTGATTCATTGCCAACACCATGGGGGAGCCAGAACCTCCATGAAGGGATCCACTGGACATCGAGCATCCAGGTCAGTCGTCACATGCATTTACCATGTTTAGGAAAATATGGGTTCTTGCTTCTCTTATTCGTACTTGTATTGTCTCATCTGCATCCACCACCCTCCGCTCCACCACTCTCTCCCGCTCCGCACTCTTTCTGCCTTTCTCTGCATCTGCTTTTCTCTGCTACTCCACCCCTGTGCTTTTTATTCAAGGCAAATGACTGCTTCTGAAAGGAACTATGATGTGGGAAATAAAGAACTTCTTGCCATTATAGCTGCTTTTTCAGAATGGAGACATCTTTTAGAAGGTGCAAAGCATCAAGTAATAGTCATCACCGATCATCGGAATTTGGAATTCCTTAAATCAGTAAAAAGATTATCTCCCCGACAAGCTCAATGGGCTCTCTTTTTAAGCCGCTTTGATTTCCTAATTTCCTATAGACCTGGATCGAAGAATGGAAAAGCTGATGCCCTCTCAAGAGCCTATGCGGAGAATCCTCAACAGGTAAAGCCTGTTCAAACAAATAATTCCTGATTCAAATTTTTTGGGGGTTATTTGTACAACTGAGTTGTTAACAGAGATCAAGAATGGATATGATACGGATTCTACCCTCATGAATCCTCCAAAAAATGTTAAATTAACTTATGACAACAGAGTCTGGCATATGGCACATCAACTATACGTTCCAGAAAAAGCACGGTTAAAGGTCATGCACTATTCCATGACTCTAAATTAGCAGGCCATAAAGGACTACAGAAAACTCAAGAACTGTTAAGCCGTTCATTCTGGTGGCCCAACTATAAGGAAGATGTAGCAAAATATGTATCCTCTTGTACAACGTGGGCCAGATTTAAGACTCCTTGTGCTTCTCCTTTTGGACTATTACAACCTTTGCCACTATCTGCACGTCCATGGGATTCCATTTCCATGGATTTTATTGTAGACCTTCCAAGAATATGACCACTATCTTTGTGGTAATCGACAGACTGACAAAGATGACTCACTTTATACCCTGCCAGGGTATTCCTACAGCAAAAGAAACAGCCGACTTACTTATAAAAGAAGTTTTTCGCTTGCATGGCGTTCCTAATGATGTGGTGTCTGACCGAGGCGTTCAATTCACATCACGATTTTGGAAACAGTTTTGCAAATCCCTTGGCATCCTGGTGAACTTGTCCACCGCATTTCATCCGCAGTCAAATGGACAAACGGAGCGAACAAACCAAACACTTGAGCAATACCTCAGATGTTATATTTGTCCCCTACAAGATGATTGGGTTAATATTCTCCCCATGGCTGAGTTTGCATACAATAGTTCTCAACATTCATCTACAAGATTTAGCCCTTTCTATGCTAATCTAGGATATCATCCGAATATATGTTCCAATCTACCTTGTGACTCTCCAATTCCTGCTGTGGAAGATAGACTGACTCTTATGCAAAGTAATCTAGAATTATTAAAAGAGACATTGAAAACTGCTCAAGAAAGATATAAACGTGATGCTGACAGATCACGAAGGGCTGCTCCAACTTTTAAGATTGGTGATGAAGTATGGTTGTCAACTAGACATTTAAGGAGGAAGATACCATCTTCTAAGTTGGGAAGCAAGTTTATTGGTCCATATAAGATCATTGCACAGATTAGTTCAGTAGCTTTTCGATTGGATCTTCCTGATTCCATGAAGGTACATCCTGTTTTTCATGTGTCATTACTAAAACCTTCAGTTAAGAATCCATTTCCTGGTCGCACTTTGCCTCCTCCTGAGCCAGTTCAAGTTGATGAGCATGAGGAATTTATAGTGGAAAAGATCCTGGACTCTCGTATATATCAAAATCAGTTACAGTATCTGCTACGTTGGCAGGGGTATGGGCCAGAAGATGATTCTTGGCAATCTGCTAAGGATGTTCATGCCCCTCTTTTGGTAAAAACATTTCATCGACAGCATCCTGGGAAGCCTGGTCCTAAGTCGTCCGGAGGATGTCGTTGAGAAGGGGGCATCCTGTTATGTACTTGCCCTTAGATTTGCCCTCATTCAAGATGGCCGTGATTGCCTCATGAAGTTTCCATCTTGGATCTCTGTTATGAACTTGCCCTTACAATAGCCCTTATCCAAGATGGCCCGGACTGTCTCATAAGGATTCCATCTTGGATCCCATTTCCTGTTTGGGCCTAGAAAAGGCACTTCCTGTTATGAAGCCTTTGCACGAGTATTGTGTTTGCATCTGACCCAGATGCTTCCACAGAACCTTGCTTCCTTGTGATTTGGACTACAAGTACTTGATACTTCCACCAGACCTTTAACCTCTTGTGACTTTGGACTTTATTTGTTGGACACTGAAGATGTATTTATATTCCAAAATAAATCCTGTTTATTTCAGAAATACCTGGCTATTGGGTTCCATTTGTGATACCAGAAGTGTGACAGCTAGTGACAGTTCCTGCTTGATCTAGTGTTTTTTTTCTATTCTGATCTGTTCTCACTACCTGCTGCCGTGTGCTGTCCACTTAATCAGACAAGTGCCAGGCTACTCCACATTAACCAGTGCCTGTCTGGCTCAGAGCTCTGCTAATATATGCTGGTTGTTCATTACCTCCTAATGTGTTCTGTCCTCCCCACCGGGCAGCCTGTTTGGATGAACTACATTCCACCATAAAAATATTCATGTGTTGTTATTCACTTTCCTTTGCTACTTTAATAATTTGAGTATACATTAGGTTAACCCAGGGTTTCCCAAACCCAGTCCTCAGGGCTCCCCAACAGTGCAGGTTTTCTGGATCACATGTGACATAATTAGGACCACCTGTGGATCTGTTACAATGTGTCAGTCAGTAATGAATACACCTGTGCTCCAGCAAGGAGATATGGAAAACCTGCACTGTTGGGGAGCCCTGAGGACTGGGTTTGGGAAACCCTGGGTTAACCTGTTTTTTGTTGATGTAAATTAAACTGGGGATACATGTTTTACCAACTGGTTGCATATGCAAGTCATACAATATATGGAAAATGCTACAAACACATTTAAAATAGGGAAGCAGAAATAAATATCAATACCCCATAAAACATTTGAGTTCTCAATATTTCTACCAATTAGGTGAAGATAGTGAGGGTGGAATTATGGACGATGGTGCTCAAGTGAGTGGACAAAAGCCACCTCTTTATTTATAGGTGATGACATTTGTATTAACTTGTCCTCAATTGGATTGGTCTTTTTGCATTATGTGAAGTGAGGCACATAAAGCTGAACGTCCTTAAACTTATCCACATGTTCAAAAGCATAGCACTTACCCATTGAGGGTTAAGTTGTTGGAAATCTCCAGCCAATAGAATCCTGTGGGAGTGTTTAGGTTGTGTGCTCATATATTCTCACACAAAGGACGCTGGGTCTCTTCCATCGCAGAAATCCCCTTTCACCCGCCCGGATTTTTTAATATGTTACAATATTTGTTAGTCACAGAGTAAGTAAGGTTAGGCGGGAGAGCCCTTGCAGTTAGCAGCTAGGGCGTATGGTGCTATCGCTGATTGACTAATGCCACCACATACTTCAAAGCACATTGGTTCGTGGTTACCTGGTATGCGGACCCTGTGTTCTGCATTGTACGGCAATTCATTTGTGAGCCCGGAAGTGATGTGGTCACTAATACGCCAGATTTAGCACCGGCCAATCGTAAGGGACTAGGTCCCGGTACCAGTGGTAGGCCGGATGGTCATACACTGTTTGGTTTAGCTTTTATTAGTTAGCTGAAGGCAAGTGCTCTCGCCCCCACCAGGTTTATTCACTTTAATAAACTGTGACCTATTTAGCCAAAGCTGAAGTTGTCGGTGTCTTTATTTATTAGTTGGTAAGAGATATGGTTATACCTGAAGAGAGATTGTGCGTGGAAGAATGAATCTGTGGTATGAAGTTTATGATACATGTATCCTAGTCTCCAAGCATTTGTGCTTTACAGCAGCAGTTCTAGCGATGAATAGTACCTGATATGGTCCTTTTCATCAGGGCTCCAAGCATGACTTCCTGTTGTGTACATTAATATAGACTTAGTTTCCAGGCTGCATGAAGTAGCATTATTCATCTGGTTTCTTAGGTGAGGCAACACTGACCTGCAAATTAAAAGCCTTGAAACATTTGATCAGCATCCTGCAAAAGTTCAGGATCAGTTCATCCGTTAAATGCAAGTGAATAAAATAACAAGTTATGAAGATCTCATAGGTATGTCCATTAGGATTTAATCTGGGATTAGTTTGCTCTTTCTGTTGATAGTGGAGGTCAAACTCGCAAGGGCAATTTGTTGTGTATCTGCCCACTTGAATCCATTTTCAGCACATATTTTTTAAACTTTATTCTTTAAAATAACATTTTATCTTTCTACTAACCCTGAAGCATGTTGGTAATAAGGGTAATGGAACTTCTGTTGGATCTGTAAGGGTTTGCTAATTTGTTTTGTATTATTGCCGGTAGAGGATCTCATTTTTCAATATCGTATGTTCCATGCTCTGGAAATTAATTACATAGATCCTCTTTAATATAATCATGCCAATCCTTAGTATACTTACACCATACTGTACATACATGAAACTAGCTGGGGGTTCCGACGCTTCTTTGTCTTTTACCAACACCAATGTTCATAAAACAATCCACACATGGCTTTCAAATTCAATGAATGCCTTATTGTGGATGTCCTGCAGACTTGTTAGAGAAACAGAGTGATTAACCATAATGACAGGCAGCTACAATAGACAGTCAGAATGGATTTATATCTTACAAATTACTGTTCTCTCCATTTTACCACATCAAGCTCATAGACCACCTTTAGGAAGAGATGGAGAATTAGGAAAGTGTTTGAGTTTACTATGACTCGTAGTCCTTTTCAGTATATATTTACTGCCTATTATTCGGCAGGATACTCCACAATAAACCCCAGCAACACCACAACATCACACTCTCCCCAGCGATATCATGCCCTCACCACCCACATCATACCACTCCTCAGCCACGTCACGTCACCACCAGTCACATCACACCCTCCCCACCTACATCTCGCCACCCTCAGCCATATCACGCCCCCCTAGCTATATCACACCACCCCTCAGTAACATCACGCCACCCTAAGCGATCTCATGCCCTCCCCAGCCACATCACGCCACATCACGTCTCACTACTTCTCAGCCAAGTCACGTCACCACCAGTCACATCACGCCCTCCCCATCTACATCTCGCCACCCTCAGCCATATCACGCCCCCCTAGCTATATCACACCACCCCTCAGTAACATCACGCCACCCTAAGCGATCTCATGCCCTCCCCAGCCACATCACGTCACATCACGTCTCACTACTTCTCAGCCAAGTCACGTCACCACCAGTCACATCACGCCCTCCCCATCTACATCTCGCCACCCTCAGCCATATCACGCCCCCTAGCTATATCACACCACCCCTCAGTAACATCAAGCCACCCCCCAACCACATCACGCCACCATATCTTTATGTCACAGTCATTTACTGTTATTTTATTAGATTATGCACAGGTTCAATGAATTCCAAATATGCACTTAGCTTTTATTCTGGATTCAGTAGACACCATAAATAATGGAGTCCATAGCACTGAAAAATTGGTGAATATTAAAAATGGACATAATACTGGAACCACTATTACATGAAAAGTCTAGAGCTCAAAGTCTCAAAACCTTTTTGGCCCTTCATTACCAGAAGAGAAACAAGCCAATAGCCATCGACATGGCTGGGTAGATTGTGGAAAATGTAGGCTGTATACTTGATTGTACACGGTTATACTTGGTTGTACTAATTTAAAGTTTTTAAGTTTTATTTCCTGCAGCCAGGGAGGACTCTGGGGCCCCAGTATGGTAACTTTTTAGGGCCTTGCTCCATAGATCAGAAGGTAAAGGGAAGTATGCTGCTGCTGTGCAGCAGTGTCGCAGAAGAGGGCGTGGTCACAGTATTGGGGCGTGGTCTACATGGCATAGTTGCGCCACTTTAAGCATGACATATTGGGCCTGAATCATTAAGGAGAGCAAAGCAAGGAAAAGGAGTAACTTTGTACCTTGGCAAAACCCTGTTACATTGGTGGAGGAGGTAAATTTAAACGGTGGGGACAGATTTATAGTTGGGGTAGGGCATGTCCAAGATCAACTTTAAGTTTCAGTGTAATAATAAAGCTATAAAGTATTTGTGTGCTACATGAAAAATCAGCAAGTGTTTTCCTTACATGCAAATTAATAAACTAATTAGCACCCCTTGCATTGTAACATGGTTTATGTTACAAACACTCCTTTTTTTGCTTTGCTCTTCTTCACGCCACCCCCAGCGATATCATGCCTTCCCCAGCCACATCACGTCACTAATTTAATGAGCTTTAATAGAGAAAAGGATTCATTCTGTTTTGTGTAACTGGGTGTACTGCAATATGTATGGAGAATAGAAAGAAAGCCAGATAATTGTCTGAGAAGGTCAGATAGAATATTGCAGCTTAGCATGGACAATCTCAAGATTGCAAATCAATCTACAGAGACCTTGATGTTCCTGTTTCCAGCGTACGTAATGCTATTGGTAAGTTTAAAGCCCATAGCACTTTAGCCAACCTCCCTAGAAAGTGAAAACTTGATTGTAGAAAGTCACCAGCAAATTGTTATTCCAGATCATACAAACAGAACGGGTTATGTGAGAATTACCTTGATCAACTTTCAGATCCAAGCTGAATTACAGATTTGACTTGCACATAAATCACCAACTCAATGAAAGGGATTTAATAGGGTAGGAGGCCCAGGAAGGCCCCACTGCTGAGAGAGAGGCATAAGAAGCGACAGAATTTTGCCAAACACACCTGAACTAGCCAAATGTCTTTTTGGATATTGTCCTAAGGACAAGTGAGACTAAATTAGAGCTTTTTGGTAAAACACAACATCCCTATGGTTACAGAAAGCAAAATGAAAGGAACACCTTCTCTACAGTCAAATATGGAGGAGGTTTAGTGATATTTTGGGGTTACTGTACTGTATCTGGTAATGGGTGTCTTGAACATGGAATCATGAAACCTGGACCAGGCCATTTTGGAGCACAATGTTGAACCCAGTTTTGGAAAGCTGGCTCTCTGTCGAATGTCAACTGTCTTTCTGCAGGAAAGTGACCCCAAACACAAGTCACAAAGTGCCCAGGAATGTTTCAAGACGCTGGACTGTTTTGAAGTTGGCAGCGATTAGATCTAAATTCCATAAAACACATGTGGACAGATCTGAAGACAGCAGTCAGGAGAAGCCACAATTTAAATCTGGGAGACCTGAAGCAGTTTGCACAAGAAGAGAGGACCACACTGCCAGTAGAGAGGTGAAGGAAGCTCCATGGCTATAGAAAGCGGTGATTGCAGTTACTTTGACCAAAGGCTGTTGAATGAATGTCATTTCTTTCCATATTCTGATCTAAGAACATATTCAGTATTAAATTCAGAATGAAAAGCAAAGGTTTTGAATATTAACAGAGAAAGATATAAAGTGTACAAAATAAACCAGAAAAAAGGCATTTTATGAGAACATTGTGTTAAATATAATCCAGTAAAACTAAGATTCAATGAGACAAAAATTACACAATATGGTTTCAATGTAAGAAATTTATAAAATTTTATTTTACAAGCCTAAAATATATTAAAATATATTTGCATTTTAAAAGATAAGCCCACTGTGTTTTGTCATTTATACTTAGTGAGCCTGATTTATTAGTGTATGTATTGGCAGGTTTTGTGGGTATCAATAGAAAAACCACACTGCGCATGCCCACAATCAGGAGCTATGTACGAAAAACATTGAGATACAGATAAATAAGTAAGCAAATTACTTGCGAAACCGAGCGCAAAGACCACTTATGACACCCTACGTCTTTGGCAGTAACAAGGGGTGTGTGATGGGCGGACACCACTGTGTGTGCGTTTACCTCAGGATACATATGATTCATACTCTGCTGAGCGCAACAATTTAAGTAGGACCATGTGTAACACTTGCCCCAGCTTGGGGTCATGTCTAAGCCCCAGCCAATGTTGACAGCATTGCTTAGACACAGCTGCCGTTCTCGTCACCTGATGCCATGGCAGACCATACACCTGCATATGCTTCTTTAATTACAAACCATTATAAAAGACTGGTTCATGCACACTTTTGATTGTTGGGAGTTTACTTGGAGTCTATAGTTTGCTTGTGTATATAGTATACTTTTATTAGTCTTGAGAGGTATCTTTGTTTGTTTTTTTGCCTTAGGCACTGCAAAATTTGTTGGGTTTATGTTGTCTAAATGGCATTTTATAATTTATGTGCCCCACTAACAATGCTTCTCTATTTTCAAATGTAATGTGCCTGTTGAATCGTTTCTCACATGCTTCATTGTTATTTTTTTTTATTTGTGGGTTGTCTGTGTATCTCTTGATATGGTTTTTTTTGTTGAAGTTTTTAAAATAATTTTTTGTAAGATGCTGATTATGTGCCTCTTGTGACTTTCCCATATTACATATACTTTTTTTTCTGCTCCCCCCACCATCCACCCATGGCCACTCCACAAATATAGGTATATAGAGAATGTGCCACCTCAAAAGTACTAGTCCTATGGCTACTACTGTGTTTACCATAACATGAAGCTTTGCAGAGAGTTGTAAGTTACGTAACACTTCACACCTCTGCTGATTCCGGGATATGGGTATACAATAGGTATATGTTTTGAAAATGTTGTAAAAATGATTCCCGTTCCCCTACAGCAGAATCCAGCCCCCATCGCCCAGTTGATACTCCCCCATTCATCCCTTACATTAAAAAAAAAATAAAAAAAAAATTAAGTAAGCATGTAAACATGCTTTAAAATTAATATTCTAAATAATTTTTTTATATTACTTTCTATTACTTTTACTTTACTTAATGTAAATAAAAATTGTTAGATACATTGATGTGAGTGTTTTTTAATACAAATAAATGAAAATGGGTTTTCAGGTAAATTTGGGACATAATGAAGGGACATTTGGAACAGAAACTAATTATTCAGATACATTTGTACCTTTCTAACAGGTTTTAAGTCCCTAAAACTTATATTGCATATTACTGGATATGCATTACTGGATAACATATTGCAGGATTACTACAAGCACAAGCATATTCCATAGCTGCAAAGCCATGCGGGGACCTGTAATGTCCCAAAGAAACATTTAAATATTAATTACACAGACACAAGTGTAAGCATCATTTTAAAAGCAAAAAAATGACACACACACGACAGTGTGATCCGAATAAAACAAAAAAAGCAAAATCAGCTCCCCTGCAAAGTAAACTCTTTTTTAATATTAATATTTTTAAAAATGTATATTATTAAACATATAAAATTATAATATAAAAATGTCATTGCAGTGAATTTTAGTTGCGTTATGTCCTGATGAATTGAGTTAAAGTGACTCCTTATTGAACAACCTCGAGTTTACTGTGCAGGACAGTTAATAATAATTATTACTATTAATTAATATTATTATTATTTACTAATTCTTATTATTATTAATAATAATAATAATAATAATAATAATAACAGTATATATATATATATATATATATGTGTATATTTCATTAAATATATATATTTATATATATATATTGTAAATCCAAATATAGTGGTATCAACAGTTTTGCACAGTATGCTGAGTATAAAATTTATTACAAAATGCACTAATCGCATCTCAACGCAAGTACACGGAACTGATCTATTGCTATACGGACATTTCATTGAGTTCTCTAAAGTCCGTAGTCCATGTCGACCTCAGTGCATGATTTCTTTGGTTGGACGCAAGTACCTGTTATGCTGCTTTTTACATTGCATAAGTGACTTGCGACCAAATTCATCTTGATACGTATCTGCAAATCCGTTGCTTGATGAATCCGTGCGTACATTTCTTGAGCTGATGTGCGTATATTACATTACGCAAGTTGCGCACAGAATACGTCCCCTAATGAATCAGGCCCAATATATATACTATACTTAAAGGGCTTTTTGTAAAGAGAATCCCAATATTTAGTCATGGGCCCGCTACACTCTACAGAGATACCAGTCTGTGCATCTTCAGTGAGTCAGGCATGTGAAGTCCTTTGTAATTTTTCCATGTATCCTTTAAGCTGCTCTGAAAATCAAATTACTTTGTATAACAGAGCATGACATTCATGTTAACAGTTACTTTATCTTGAGTTGATTATGAACCAATTACTGAGTGAATTGAGGGATTTTAAAAAGCACCATCTTAATGTAGTGTTTCACCAACAAAATGAACACACTGTTGTAATGGTATGAAGAGTAGATCTGCAAGCTAAGTTTAAAGATCCTTAAAACATATTACATATATTTGTTTCATAGTTTCCAACAGCGTTTAAACTCAGCTGAAGCTACATTGGTGAGAAAGGGGATCTTCTACTAAAAGGGTGTCTGTTATGTGGACAGAAGCTATTAATGGGTTTCGGCTGCCCTCTGCTGTGTGGTAACTATTTAACAAAGCCTAGAAACTCGCAATACCTAGGTGTTAATGTAACAGAAAAGAGTAATGTGTATGCCCACTACAGATTATTTAGGGACAGGAGAATTCTCTGTAGTGTTATCACTTCTTCTGGAAATTAATTGTATTAAATACATTAAACTAATTTTGCACCATCTCATTAGGTTAAATATGTTTTGTACGAATAATGCAAAAATATATTGAAAACTTTAAACTTTTGCCACTGGCTTGACATGAAAGTTTATTTGTATACTTGTTCTCCGTAATAACTTGGCTTATTTAAAACCTAATTAATTGTATGCCAAAGAGCTTTTCACTGATCCCATGCTTTGCTTATGAAGAATGTTACGTGTAGTATTTTTACTATTTATTGTATATAATATTCTACCTGGTAAAGGCGTTGCTTCGGATATCATTTAATGCTTCAGGGTGGAGGTGAGTCCCGGGATATTTACAATTGCAAGCTGCAAATTTAGAGAGTGGTTTAGATTGGTAAAGCTTGGAAAATCCACAGTTAAGTGTTGTGATTTAAAGCTGTTATTGTTAGGAAAGAATTTGCTGCCAGCTGTTGTTCATCATCATCACCATTTATTTATATAGCGCCACTGATTCCGCAGCGCTGTACAGAGAACTCATTCACATCAGTCCCTGCCCCATTGGAACTTACAGTCTAAATTCCCTAACATACACACACAGACAGACAGAGAGACTAAGGTCAATTTTGATAGCAGCCAATTAACCTACTAGTATGTTTTTGGAGTGTGGGAGGAAACCGGAGCACCCGGAGGAAACCCACGCAAACACGGGGAGAACATACAAACTCCACACAGATAAGGCCATGGTCGGGAATTGAACTCATGACCCCAGCGCTGTGAGGCAGGAGTGCTAACTATCTTATCTGTGTTTATACGGGATAGAAAGATGCTACTAGATCACAATATGATCTCCTTTGCTTGTGGATCCCATTGGAAATGCGCACAATGGAAAGAGTAAAAACATAACATCAAATTCCTGCATGTTATCATTTTAGCACCCCCTTCATTACTTTCAGCTTCTCAATTTCTCATAAAATGCTGCTAGGCCACAGTTAGATGGTGAGACAGGATGCATCAGTCCACATCAGTCCACCTACTCCACAGCCCTGACCTGCTCAGTTTTAGCTGCTCACTCATAAGAAAATGCAAATTTTGCACCCCTGAAGATGCCGCAATCGTGATGCACTAATCCACGTACTTCCTGTAAAAATGGTCACCTTCATGCAAACATAGGGTTGAATATGATTCGCAGGGCAGTTTCACATTCCTGATTCAGGAATGACATCCATGACCCCAAACCTCAACCAGTCACAACATTGGACCGCATGCAATGGTTTCCATGAGTGGACTGTACCCCCGCCATAGTAAAAGCTAGCCTTAGGTTGCTCAGAGTAGGACTGATGTCTCTATAGGTATGGGTCCCACAATAACTGTATGCCGACACCTAGCAGGAGGATATCCTCTTTGGCAGAGGGGGGGAACTTTTTGTTTTTTTACTTTATTTCATTATTTTTTTTAAAAGCCTACTGTAATTGGCCTACATTGAAATGCTCCTCGCCCCCCCCCCCCCCCCCCCCCCCCATTCCACCTCTCTAAGCATAGAGAGTAGTAAGTAGTAGTAGTAAGATGCTTCACATATACTCATTTTCCGCATACATGCGCAGTTGGAAAATGCATAGTATATGCAACAGAAATGAACTTGCAACTATACATGAGAGCCAATATTATCATTCATTGCTGCTATTTTGGTTTACTAGCATTCAGAGAATGTTCTATTTTGTTTAGGATCTGGTTTGTATAATGGTCAGTAGAATGGGAAGTGTTTTGAGTAAGCCATCAAAGCATTGGCCCTCTGATACAGCTATGTAGGGTATAATGTTCATCAAATGTTGCTCTGTATTATATTGTATAATGCACTGGACTCTGAAATACAAAATATCCTTTTGCTACAGGAGCTTTGAGCACTGCAGAGTCACCTCTGGGGTAAGTATCTCTTGCGCTAGTTTGGAGCTGTTACAGCCTAATCTTACCTTTGTTAAGGACTTGTTTTAGTTATCCAACTTCATGTTCATCTATAATTATTATAGATCATTTTCATCTTACTCTAATCTATATACTTGTGAATGTTATTATAAGGTGTTACTTTACATAAAGCAGATTACATTTAACTTTTTACTCTGAGCCACGTCTACTCTGTGTATTTTGTTAATGTAATGCCTGTCTTTTTATATTGAAACCATATTGATGATATCTGGAGGCCAATAGAGCTACATACACACAGAGCTGATGCTACGATTAGGTGAACCTAGGTGGTTGTCTAGGAAGCCAATGGTTAGGGGGGTACCTAAAACACTGAGTAAGGTACAACGTCAATCATTCAGGGATTCTAATGTCCACACAGCGCTCTTACAAGTGCCAGACATGATGGAGAAGCAGGCAACAGCTTCTTACTTGTGAAGCTGCTTCTCCTCCGTGTCCATGGCATACACAGGCCCCTCTTTCCAACTAAGCCCAACAATAACTTGCACATTATGCACCGATTCATCAAGAAACGCAAAGTAAACAAATTAGCATTTTTAAAATCGGACAGAAATTACATGCACGTCCGCCCGTATTCAAGTACAAGCGGATCTTAAGAAATGTTTTCATTTAAATATGGGTATTATTCATACTTGCCAACATTTCATTTTTTTTTCCCGGGAGCTGCTAGTAGGAGGTAGGCGTGTAGGGGGCGGGCCCCGAAAAGCGCATCATTTTAGCCCCGCCCCATTACGTAATGACACAAATCGCGGCGTTTGAACCGTATTCTGCCCACTTCTGGGCAGATCAGGGAGACTGCCACACTCTCTCGGGAGTCCGGGAGACTCACGCAAAATGCGGGAGTCTCCCGGACGTTCCGTGAGAGTTGGCAAGTATGGTATTATTACGCTCTGACCATACAGTACTTGCCATATGCAGACAGACACAACACACTGCAGGATGTGCAATGTAAAGACCCATCAGAAAGCATGGCAAAAATAAAATATAAACTACATTAACACCTCTTAATCATTAGTAAAAGTACATTCAAATTTTTTTATCCTTTGCTATTAAATGAAATACATGGATTTTATTATTGCTCACTGTACATAAAATGCATGTTTACAGTTGCTCCTGATTGCAAACACATGTTGTGGTGTGTATATGCGTCTGTCATCACTATCAGTCTACACTTACCCCTGCTCTGTAACTGGTGCAAGTATTACGGCTAAAAAAACACGTACCTCAGTAATGGCAAGAGCTTGATTTGGACGAATGTGTGTGCACTGGACTTTAGCACGCCCTTACTGTACATTACCTACATGCATGGATACCTTCTCTCCTCTCCTCTGTTCCGCCCTCCAAATCGTAGGCTGTTGGGAGGTGTTTGAACTTGCATTGCATGCACTTGTGCTCACTGGTGTACAGTACTTTCTGAGCGTGCGCAAAGCAATTTCACACCAAATATGGTACGCAGTGGGACTAACATCCGAAGATGAATCAGGCCTAATATTTTTTTATTTATTTTTACTCTTTTCACTTTTTTGGATGTATTAATAAACAAAGGCAAGAAAACAATCAACTCACTAGAAGACAGAGCAGGGAAGAAAAGTTATCTATAAATGAGTTACTGATAAATGTTTTATATGTATAACCCCAAGCACCTCCCTGCCGGCATTTGCATATAAACGGCTACACTTACACATAATTCTAATCCCCCTTCCCTTTAAAAACCAACGTCATCTACTTTTCCTGCGCCAAATCAAGAGAGATCGCTACCTATCATTATTAAAGAAAGGTCCTGATTACATAACGTTATGCAAAACTTGTTACACTACTGCAGATTTACAGCTATGCCAGTAAAGCTAGCTTTGCTTAAAGTTAAGGGCTGGACACCCCCAAAAAACACTCCATGACTTTTGCTAAGGCTACAAAAATTAAAAATTATAGGGAGACATCATCATCTTCTTAAATGACATATATTTTAAGGCTAATAATCACCCACCCATGGAATCATAAGCTTAACACCAGGTTATTACTCATCAAACTGATATCCTCTTAGATACAATGGTTGTTTTATTATACTTACTGAGGATTTAGGGAAATCATTGTGAGAATGTGTAAGCACCCAAAGTTGGCCAAGCCATCTTCTTCAATGTTCTCTTTACAACACTATTTAAAATTTGGGGCATTATTCTGGCAAGTAGAGATTTATTATTTATTTATTACATTTCTTATATAGTGTCTACATATAATGCAGTGCTTTCCAGTAAATATATAATTACTAAACTCCCTACCACACAGGCACACAAACTAGGGTTCATTTTGTCAGATGCCAATTAACTTACCAATATGTCTTTGAATTGCGAAAGGCAACCAGAACTCCTGGAGGAGACCCACACAAATAAGCACAGAATATACAAAATTCACATAGGGCCCTGGTTGGAAATGTACCCATGACCCCAATGCAGTGAGGCAGCATTGAGATTTCAACATGGTCCTAAGCTAGTCCCTTGACAAATCTGTCATGCACTTCCATCCGATCCCACATGAGAACCATAATTAGTATTTGAGAGCATTACACTTAATTGATACTTTCCAGCTCTTATTCCTTCTTCTCGGGATTACACATTTATTCTTGTCTCTGTAGAGCCTACTTGAGGACAGACCAGATCATCAGATGTAACCATAGCTCACAATTATTACCTAATACGTGGTCCGACCACTCTATGGTAACAGCTTCCTTTGAACTCTCAAGAGGTACGAATGGTATTCTATCCTAGAGACTAAATGAGTTATTACAAAAGTACTAAAAGTAGTGTAGTTCTAAATACATTTCTCAGACCATTGTAGATTACTGTGCTAGAAACACAAAAGACCGTACTACAGATTGACAAGGCTAGAAAGTATTTAACCAATTTATCTAAGGAGTCAGGACTACCAGCAAAGCTACATAGGCTGAAACGTGTCATAGGATTAACCCTTCAGCTAATACCTACCAAACCTTAGTTAAAGGAATGAACTGAGCAATATATCATCTGCAAATATCAAAATACCCTCCTTTGGCTTCACCAGCTATTCTATGAGAAGAGTAATAAAGTTGATACTTCATTGACTACTGAGCTAAAGGAATCCAGGTCCTCTCGTGCCATCCCGGCTATTAAGGATAAAAAAGGAAACTGCACTACAATGCAATACAATACAATACAATATTTAAGTTGTACTATGACATATAATATAACTTTTGTATAATCCTTATTAAATCTCTCTGCCGAGTGAGTCTTTGTCCTCAAGTGGGCTTCCTAAAATCATTGATTTCCTTCTACAACAGCTGAATAAGTAGATCACTGAAGAGATTAAAAATGCCATGAAGTCACAAAAGTCCATAAAAGCACCAGGAGCTGGTGTCCTTCCCATGGGGTCTATGCATCAATAAGATGTGGTGCAACTAAATATGCATCCCTGCAAACCACAGCGATGCACTGCTGGAATGCATCAAGCCAAGACTACTCTGGGAGCCCCGGTGGAGTGACTCCTGTGCTGCGAAGCATTTTTCCTCCGTTTGCATAAGTGGAGGGGATTTCTGTGAAATCTTCTTCGTTAGGCAGTTAATGCATAGCATCTAAACTTAAATCATGTGGTTGTTTCCCCATGATTTAAGTGCTTAATCGGCTTGATGCATAGACCCCTATATCTCATTATAAAACTTTTGCGGAAACTTTAGTACCCACCTGTAGTCTTTCAATAATGTTTTCAATAGGGGAATACTTTCATGCCGACACAACAAGATCCAGAATTATCGTCATCCTAAAAACAAGGGAAGGACTCTGCCACCAACTGTGGCTTAGCAACTGTCCGAAGTGAATAGATTAAACCTTCTCTTCCCCAAGCTGATAGACCACATGCAAATAGCATTCATCCTGTACAGACTCGTTTTCAACAACGCAAGGCACATAATCAATATTTTAATTATGTGAACACACATAAAATCCCATCTCTGGCTTTAGCCTTGGATGTAGATGTGAACGCTTCAGGGCCGGATTTACCGCTAGGCAACCTAGGCACCTGCCTAGGGCCTAGCGGCTCTGGGGGGGCACAGCTGGGGGGGACAGGAGTAATTAAAAAAAAAATGAAGAAAAAAAAAATTCGGCCCCTCCCCCGACTCGCGGAAAACCCCACCCCCCCGCGACTCGGGGGGGGGGGGGGGGGTGCCGCGAGTCGGGGGAGGGGGGGTGCCGCGAATCGGAGGAGGGGGGGTCGGGTGCCGCGAATCGGGTCCCGGCAGCCTATTCTCCTCTCAGTGATAGAGAGAGGAGGAGAGGCTGCCGGGACCCGACGAGCGATCACGTGACTCTTTCTCTTTTTTTTTTTTCATCTGGACTGATGGAGGAGGAGCAGCAGCGCGCAATAGAAAGGTAAGTAAAACAAGGGACAGAAGTGGTGATGGTGAAGGGGCACAGAAGTGGTGATGGTGAAGGGGCACAGAAGTGGTGATGGTGAAGGGGCACAGAAGTGGTGATGGTGATGGGCACAGAGGTGGTGAAGGGGCACAGAAGTGGTGATGGTGAAGGGGCACAGAAGTGGTGATGGTGAAGGGGCACAGAAGTGGTGATGGTGATGGGCACAGAGGTGGTGAAGGGCACAGAGATGGTGATTGGCACAGAAGTGGTGATGGTGATTGGCACAGAAGTGGTGATGGTGAAGGGCACAGAGGTGGTGATGGTGAAGGGCACAGAGATGGTGATTGGCACAGAAGTGGTGATGGTGATTGGCACAGAAGTGGTGATGGGCACAGAGGTGGTGATGGTGAAGGGGCACAGAATTGGTGATGGTGATTGGCACAGAGGTGGTGATGGTGAAGGGCACAGAGGTGGTGATGGTGAAGAGGCACAGAGGTGGTGATGGTGATTGGCACAGAAGTGGTGATGGTGAAGGGCACAGAGGTGGTAATGGGCACAGAGGTGGTGATGGTGATTGGCACAGAGGTGGTGATGGGCACAGAGGTGATGGTGAAAGGGCACATGTGATATTGTGAAGGGGCAAAAGTGACAATGAAGGGGCACAGTGTGATGATAGAGGGACAAAAGTGACAAGAGCACATACTTGGATTTATGCGTATTATTTTTGCAAACAACTTAAGTAAGTATTTCTGCCCTGACTTCAATATTTATTATGTTGTTTTGACCCAACTACTTAAAAAAACGGGACTGCTTGGTAATTATTTAGGGGTGCCTTTTTCTGCAGCAGGGTGGCCTTGCTCTTTTCACATGTTAGGTACGCCCCCAAAGATGCAAGCCGCGCCCTCACCTCCTTTGGCGGCGTGCCGCCGCTGCGCGGCGGCACATGCTTTCATACTTTCATATCTACTTAACTATAGGGGTATATGGTAGGCATGCGGCGGCACATGCTTTCACTTCTACGTAACTATAGGGGTATATGGTAGGCTGCAAAAATATAGTGCTATGGATTGTTGCAAGGAGGGGCCCCAAAAACAGTATCCTGCCTAGGGCCCTATGAGGTCTAAATCCGGCTCTGGAACGCTTGTGTAATATGTATTTAAAGAAAATTTTCAGCAAGCTATGAAAGCTCTATATTACAGCCCCCCACCATGTCAGCGTTCACAAACGTCTTGAAGTTTGAGTCTTTCGGTGTGGATAACAGCACACGCTAGGGGTTACCGCTTTCACCCCGATTTTCGCTCTGACCGTTGAACCTCTGGCATGTAGGGTCAGGTGCAAGAACAACATATCAGAATTTTAATTAATAAGCATCAGTATATACCGTATTCCCCATGTATAAGACGCTCCACTGTATAAGACGCACCTGTATAAATCATGTGAAAAAATTGAGGATAATGTTTACAGTCTTTTGCAAAGTAATTGGTGACTGCAAAAATACATTATCCTCAATTTTTTCAGAGAGTAATTGTGCAGCGGGTACAGAGAGGAGAGACGGAATTGCTAATTCTGCCTTACCCTGTCAGATGCTTCCTCTGTCCGGTAAAATCTTCTTTCTTCTGTCCATTCTGATCCTGATGCTGGAGGTCGCTGACCATCATCTTTGCGATGACCGGATGTCCAATCAGCACTTTGACAAAGTCCTGATTGGACAAAACACCAAATGCAGAAACCGGAAGTGTGCGTTCTAACTGTGGTTCACGCACCACATCCGGTAATCGCGAAGAGGACGGTAAGCGACTTTCCAGCATCAGGATCAGAACGGACAGAAGAAGACATTACCGGACAGAGGAAGCATCTGACAGGGTAAGTGCTACTACCACTGTATAAGACGCACCCAGTTTATAGACCCAAAATTTTGGGGAAAAAGGTGCGTCTTATACATGGGGAAATACGGTAATTGCCCTTTTCACAAATTATGTCCTATTGACCACTCATATCATTTCCAACTTGTTTTACAAAATTTTTCAATTGTGACAGCCTGTCGGAATAAAATATTAGCAACAATAAACCAGAGGCCTTCTCATTGCATATTCCTAAAAACACAAAAAAGCTCTAGACTTTTCAACTTTCAAAAGAAGATTGAATAGATTAAATACCATGGGTATCAATAATCAAATACTATGAGCATCTCTTTTGGGCTAAGTTTTCACCTTTTATTAACAAAATGAATCCAGACCACATGTTATTTCAGTCCCTTCTGATAGGACTGCTAAGTAAAAATATTTGGAACAATAGGAAGCCCCGACTTAGAAGGACAGTGATGATCAAGGCAATTATCATTGGAGGCTTCTTTTGTTCCAAAAGTGCTAAAGATATAGAGAATCTGCACTTACTTTCCCTACAGGAAAGGTCCAATCTCTCATTATAACATAATCCAAGTCCTGGACACCAATCAACAAGAAGTTCATGAGTCCAACTGGAGATGGACTTTGCTAAACATTCTTTAAATAGAGGCATGGGAAAAGATCAGACTAAGGGCTATATTTACTAAGCTACGGGTTTGAAAAAGTGGAGATGTTGCCTATAGCAACCAATCAGATTCTAGGTATCATTTATTTAGTACATTCTACAAAATGACAGCTAGAATCTGATTGGTTGCCATAGTCAACATCTCCACTTTTAGAAACATAGAAACATAGAATTTGACGTCAGATAAGAACGGCTTGGCCCATCTAGTCTGCCCATTGTTTCATTTACCTATGGTAACCTTAAACCTTATTTGATCCCTTTAAACCTTATTTGATCCCTATTTTTCTTATTTGATTAAACCTTAAACCTTATTTGTTTTCTTATTTATTTTGTTTTTTTTTTTTCTTTATTTTATTTTTATATTTATTTTATATTTTTATATATTTTTTCTTATATATTTTATATATTTTATGTTTAGTTTTATTTTCTTAAACCTTATTTGATCCCTATTGATCCCTTCTTTTCAAACCTGCAGTTTAGTAAATATACCCCTAAGAGTTTCTAGATGTCTTATAAGCAAAATAATCAAGGAAAAAAATCTTTCAAAATTTAAAGCCCCTGGTAACTAGTCCCAGATCGAATGCATCACGTGTATATGAATGTGTCTAACCAATGTTGGAGACAGTGTGGCCAGCATGGTTCTATCTTCCTTGGTGAAAAACTCAACTGGGCTCAAGGTTAGCCCAACTTACATAACAATTTCTGACTTCACATAAACATGGAATAGGTGAATGAACTCTACATTATTAAACCATGTCTGCTCATGCTGCATCTTTAATCTCCTTCTCCTCTGTGGATACCTCCCTTTCATCTCTGAAGAACTGCCGAACTTATGTAGACACAGGAATGGATATTACAACTTGAGTGGCATTACATCTGCTTCAGACAGTCTGTGACATGGAACATGTGGGCAGCATGGAATCCGTCATGTTGGAATACGCTGCATTGAACAGAGATTTAAACCAATATATAGATGCAGTTGAGGAGACTGTACTTAAGTTAAAATTTGACCCACCGGATGAGATCCCAGATTTAAGAGAGCTTGAATACGAGAGATACACTGCGCTTCAGAAGAATAATACAGATGAGGCCCTGAAGCTGGATGATAAATATGTCCAGTTTAAAGAATGGCTAAGAAACCAGAGAAAACAAATGGGTGTGTCACCAGCCCCTGCAGATGAAGCTTAGGAAAGATGAACACGAGAGATCGCCATCACCCAGAGCACTCCTATAACACAGTTGGAGATGGTTAACCCACTGAAAAACAAAGTATGTGGTCACACGTACGAGAGAGACGCAATTGAAAGGATGACTGAAAACAAGCTTCAGATGGGTAAATCCGCCAAGTGTCCAAAAATTGGCTGTGATCACTCTGATATGAGTATATCGGATCTTGTTCCAGACAATGCTACAATGAATTAATGTTGAGTGAGAATGAGGTACACACTGCTGAGGGTGAGGATGTGGCAGACAATACAATCTAACAATGGGCTTAAGACGCCTAAGACAACTGGCTGTTAATGAACTCTACTGTGGCAAGATGTTGTCATCATCCTCAGCCTCATCCTCATCAGTGTGTACCTCATCCTCACACCATATTAATTCATCCCTGTTGGAATACACCATTACAGAAGTCTCTGTATTTTGATGTAATTGGCGGGAAAGGCCTTTGTTGTGGTACTTGTAGTTCATTTTGATGAACATCATCTTTTCCACATTTTGAGGAAGTAGCCTCCTACGAAGATCACTGACAAGGTTCCAGCTGTGCTGAAAACTCTTTTCGAGTACTGGAGGGTGGGCAGCTTAGCTAGTGCAAAGCAAGTTAGTACATGGGTCTCTAAATTCCCTTTTTTTCCTCCCAGTATGTAAAGGTCTGTCTGAAGTGTCTATTTCTATGCTTTTGTTAAAATAATCCTCCACTATTCTTTGGATGTTGATAGTAGGATCAGGTGCAGTTACGGCAGAGGTATCACGATTTTTGGTCAATTCTTTTAGACCAGAACAGATGTCAAAATGTTGTGCTGAGTCATCTGCATCATCCCTGGGTCTCTTGGGAAAGCTAAGCTTTTTCCTATCAGCTACAAATAATAGTTTTTCTAGTAAAATGGTGTTGTGATGGAATTTGGTAACGGGGACACAAGACCTCAAGAAATTGTCTAAAACCACTGCATTAATAGTGGATATTGGACGCAGAATACTAGCATAGTCACCATGGAGTCTGTGATCCGCTTTACGACTGGGTGACAGCTTTCATACTTGCTTCCTCCTGCAAAGGATTGTTTAACAGTCAATTGTTGTAAACTACTAGTAGTCTTCTTCTTGGTTTGCTTCTGGGTTGAAGATCCACCCCCAACAGCAGGAGTAGCAGTAGTCCTAACGCTCAAGGATTCTTCTGAGGAGTCCTGGATAGGGGAGGAGTCATCTAGCCTTAGCAACCTGGATGGAGGACTAACTCCGATCGCTAATGAGTATATTGATGAGGAAGGTGTTGTGGGTGTAGACTACAGTGGCTGGGATCTAGCTGAGAGAAGGGACCTAGTTGATGTTGGACTGCTTGCTGTTATTTTTTTAGCATAAGTTTCAAATTTTCCCAACAGCTTGCCATGTAAGCTCCCGTCGCAATGTATTAGCTGTAGAATTACCACAGTTATCCAAGGAATGGGTGGAACGATCAAATGAACCATAACTGATTTCATGATCCAAGGACAATTCCATCTTGTACCACTTTTCTTTTCTGCCACTGCTGTGCGCCAATGTGTCCTAGATGTGCATGAACTGTGTGTTTGTGTCATTGCTCTGTCGCTTAGCATCCAGCCAGGTCACTGCAGTCTTTGTTTGAAAGTGTATGAAAATAATATTGTGACCTGTGAGGTGGACAAAATTGACTGCAAATGACTTGAAAATAGTGTTATTGAGGTTAATAATAATGTAGGGGGGGAAAAAAATCAAAAATATGTGATTTTAACAAAAAAAAAAATTGTGATTTTAGAAAAAACAGTCACTGGAGTAAGGGATGATAGGGCATGCAGCTCTTTGGCTTTAGGCTCTGATTTAAAATAAAAAAACAAGTGGATCGGGGTCTGCCATAAATGAAAAACAGACAAATGAAAAATCTAATTTGGATAGGCCAATAAAAAATAAACAAAAATAGCATACCAATAGGTAAAGAATAAAAAATTTGCATGTATCTAACTGCATTAGTTTAGCAGTGCTTGTGCTATCAGTATTTTGAAGGTCTCTTACAGACAATCAAGACATATTTATTACATATCTACAAAAGAACAGTGTTCTAGGCTTCTTAGTGAAATGCAAACACAAAAAGCAATTAATATGTCCCATGGTACATTTTAGCACATATACCATTTGCACAGATTAATCATGCATCTCACTCTCCATTTGGCAGAATCCATCTGTACACCTCGTTAAATGTACATTTAAAATATTAGTAAATAAAATTCTCCTTTGTGATGGTAACAATATATAAAGTGCAGTTTTCCACATCCAACATTATACCTTAATCACACATCACATCATTTCAGTAAAATTATTGTAACAAGGCTTAATCTACTTTTGCTGTCATTTTGATGCAATGTTTTTTGACATGTACTTGGACATTTGTTCATTAAACATTGTGTACAGAATAACGTCTTCCAGTGTTTAATATCTTTCTTTCTATGTTTTCGGCTGAGTGGTCCTAACATACAAGATATTTAATGTATTAAGTAGTGTCTGATGGGAATTTGGTCCTGTGTACACAGCGATCAGCAGAGAATTCACTAATTTACCTTGGTCCTCCGCCTTATCTTGTTTAAACAAGCTCTGGGGCCTGATCGATGCTTCAGAAAGTTCCGGAACAAGCTTAACACAGATTAAATTGATTGCCTCGGATGTACATTCACATTAACATCTCGCAGAGATTCCTTATCTTATCTCAATCATTGAAAAATGTGGGTAAGTGCTAGTTCACAGAGGTGATGGAGAAGAGGTAAAAGTAACATTTACAGGCTCCATCTCTCTGGTAGTACTGATTAAATACAATACAGGCACCAGGAGGAAGACTGTAATGACACAAAGGTGTGAATTAAGTGGGTAAAACGCAGCAATAGTTACATTAGTCCTTAGATATATACTTTGCATTGGAAACATTATATCACCTAAGGGGTTCAATTCCCCCCCAGAATACCGCCGTGAAAAACCTATTAATGTTAATAGGGTAATTTCAACCCTTCTTTCTGCTTGCAGCTCAGGGAAGCGCAAGCAAAAGGCCGGCAATTACAGTATTAACGGCAATTGTGCGCACTATTACTGTAATGTCGGTAATAGAGCACAGGCCGCATTACTGCAATAACGCGGCCAATTGAATTCCTCCCACAATGTCTTAAAGTTGTCCAATGTAGTAAATAGTAGAGGGGATAAACACCCGCTTAAAGTCCTGAGCCCCCACCTCCTCTGCTACATACAGCCAGGAGACAGACCATGCTGCATACATCAAGGCAGCTGCTGCAGCTTACAGTGCTGCATGTGGGCTGCAGTGGTTGTAAAGTGCTGTCAGGCTCCCAGTTCCCAGTAATGGGGAAGGTCGTGTAAGCAGGGGGCAACAGAGAGGGAGTCCGGTAAACAGCCAGGACTCCCTTCAGCGTTTGCTGATTATGGTAGGAGTGTGGAAACCCAGCTGAGCCACATTAAAGGCTGGGCAAAGTGACTGATGGCTTCCTAGTGATCCACCCTGTCCCATTCCTCCTAGACTATGTGCACAGCCTCGGTTTTTGCGCATTCAGCCTGGGAGATGCACAGCCACACACCTCAAAGCTGTACATGTAGTCTGGGGTGGTGTACAAGAAGTGGCAATATCAGGCTCAAGATTTGTCTTGGCAGCCCCGGGTTTTAGGACTCAAAAAGGAGTAGTTGCCCAAACCACCATCATAAACTATTTTGTTGCCTTAAACTTATTACAGCATTGTGTACGTAGTAGGCAGTTTATAGAATGTTAGCATTTTTTTATTTGGTTTGGCACAGATGCGCTTTAATTGTTGGACAGTGAAGGTGCATACTTAAGCTGGGTGCACACTACAGGTTTTTCAGCTGATTATTAGACCAATCACAAGATAAAAGACCATTTGGCCTGATATCGCATTAGTGTGTATACTCAAACCATGAACGATTATTGTTCCAAAGTACATTGCATCGTTTGAATTGATTTTTACACTGGACTAAAAATCTTGTTCAACGATGGAATGATGTTGTTCCAATTCTGCAGTGTGTGTGCACTCAGGACCGGCAGTGTCCATAGATCTCTATGGAGGGTGCAGAGTCATGACCTTAATGATCTTATCAGCTGAAGAGCAAAGATCTGACGGTATGTCATGTGAAACGTGTATAGTGTGTACGCATTAATCAGCATGCTGATCAGAACTTTTTTTGTTTTACTGTTTTTGGTAAAATGATTAATGATATTGCATTGGGAGATATTTTCTGTAGTGTGTACCCAGCCTTACACTCTGCTCTTGGGAGCTGCCTCTGTAACCTAGAAGTATCTAGAGGTGCACTGTGCAAAACGTAAATGACACATCAAAGTGCAAGCTCCAGCCACTCTCTCAATAAAATAAACTTTTTAGTTTTTTTACTGAAAATACTGTTAAGTTTAGCCTCATTTATGGCTAAATTAATCATGTGGGCGAGGGGACATTAGTACTGTACATGTGGCTATGTGTGTGGAACCTTTTATAACATTGTATGTGAGTGTGCCTGAAAATGCCATTTATGGAGACACAAAACTGGTCCAAGTAAAAGTATAGGACAGTGGATCCCAAACATTGTCAGTTCAAGGCACCCTTAGGGTCTCCATAAATTTTTCAAGGCACCCCTAAGCCAAAATAATTGCTTACGACCGGTCTTGGCCGCGGCACCCCTGTGAGAACGCTGTGGCTCCCCAGGGAGCCGCAGCACCCAGTTTGGGAACCACTGGTATAGGATGAGATCTGGAGACCACTATCGCTGAGCGAATACAAAACTGTCCTTTCATGGTGAGGAAATGACTGCTCACCCCACCACATGGCAAGGATTCCCATAAAAATTTGTGTCTCTTTATCTTTATAATAGCCTTGTTCCACAGAAGCAATTCTTTTCTCTGCACTGCTCTGCAGAACAAGGTGTATAGGCAGGGTACTAGGCACACCACTCTCTAAGAAACCCCCCTTGCCCCTCAGACAATAGCCACCAGCACCCCACTTCTTGCCTGTGTGGAACAAATGAAGGTGGCAAAGAGGAAGTTTTGAGTGCTGCTGTACCACTGTGTCAGGCTTGGTTTGTGGCACTGGACTGTGGCATCACAGCCCAGCACCAATCTCCAAGCCTAACACTGATTGAGGACCAGCAGCTGCACACGGAACGCACAATTTAATAAAAATTATTAGACACACCTCCTTTTCCCCATTGCCAGTTAATGAAGTGGGGTATGTTTAATTTAAATATATATCAAGGTCGGAACTGTGGGTGCACTGGGTCAAAACGTAAGTAAAAGCAAACCAAGTCAACAAGTTGCATCACTCATTTTAGGGCCTACTTATCAAGCCTTAAATCATGCGGAAACATGCCTTTTTCTCTCTTCCCCCCTCTTCTTCATGAGCCTGCGCCTTTGTCTCTCTCTCCCCCCTCCCTCTTCTTTATCACATTGTGCCTTTCTGATTTGCTTTCCTCCGTCTCTTTTACTTACCTTTGTATCGGTTTCTTTCATCTCTTTTCTTCTCTTCTCTCTTCTGTCTTCTTTTTGAGAACTCCTCTCTGCGCCGCTCCTCACTGAATGTCGGGCGTGATGTGATGACGTCACGCCTGACATTCAGTGCAAATGGAGCAGCGCGGAGGGAAGAGGGAAGAAAATAAAAAAAAATAAAAAAATCAGATTGAAAAAAATAAAATAAAAAAATAAAAAACATCGACAGTGAGGGCCCGGGCAGGGCCGCCTGGCATGCCCGGGTCCGGGTAATTAGTACCATTCCCCCCCCCCCTTTCGGCAGCCCTGGTCACAGTTTAACAAAAGCCTAACGCTGGAGATATCGGAGATTGCAAATCTGCTCTCTGCCAAAAAGCAGAATGGACACTTGTCAAGAGACAGCCATAATCAATGGTCCTTATCTCACACCTTATTATATATACTAAATGAACTGGTAATTTGCATCTTTGGCTCATTTGTCACTAATTTGACATATCTACTGATCAATATGCAGGCATCTATTTGTCAGGTAATAGTTATAGTTAGATATATTTCATCTGCACCTTATTTGTATGTTTAAAAATGTCTAAGCATTCAGTGAAGCTTGTAACTAAAATCTTTTCTGTTTTCCAATAAAAGTCCAGCTTTAATTCCACTTTTCTCCTAATGAAATGAGCCACAATGAGGCAATAATACATTAATTAGAACAAGTTACAAGGATAAACTACGGGTAAAAAAAAATCATGGAATAAAAATTGTAAAAAGCAAAACTTAATTAACAGAATGAAAACAAGGATACCTAAGTGAGTTGTTGGACAAACCTCTTGTATTACTGGTCACAGGAAAGTGCCGGACACTGTACCATAGAAAAGTGTGGGAGGGAGATACTTAGGGACTGAATATGGAGGGAGTGGACCCTGTTGGCAGATGGTGTTGACTGGTTCACTCCGGATGCACACAGCACTCTCCCTTGGCACAATGAGACTTTCTGCACCATTTAGCAGACACGAGATAGATCCACACACTGCTCTAATAAAGCATTAATGTACCCATTGGAACAGTTAGCGAGAGTAGTCATCTAGTCACATGATATCTGTGCTGTAACCCTTTCACTGAACAGTGTGTCTGTGTGTGGGAGAGGAGGAGGATGGAGGGGCTTGACACAAAGAATCACCATCACGTATGTTGCACCTTACAGAAATAATGAGTATATACTAATGACAGTCACATAACATACACAAATCGCAACCTATGACTAATGATGTTACAAGTAGCAAGATAGCATAGAAAATGTCAACATTTCATATGCCCAAAGAGAATTATTTAAAGAAAAAGTGAAACCAAAGGGTTTGATTTGTGATTGAATATTTCATAGACAGGCATTTCCGCTTTATTATTTACTATATTGTCAATTTATGTGTATTTGCATTTTTCATAGTTAATACTTACATTATATGGCTACATCCAGACAAGTGTCTATGTACATTTACACATCCTTTGATTGCATACTATAGGAAAAATTTGATACTGGAGGCAGGTACACCTATAGCCGGGTGATTATCAAGTTACCTTATGATTGGTTGAAACAAGTTTGTTTCTCCCGCTTTATCAGCTTTCGGTTTGCCTTTATGAAGCCTACAGCCGACACACAAGTCGCCATGTTCGCTGGGAATCTAGGGTCATCCATTTACGTGTCCATGTGAGGAGACTACTAAGTTTTGGTCACACTGGACTAAAATGATATATTACCAGTTTGGGTGTACAACGCGGATGCGGCCCAATCACCATGTCCAAAGGCTCATCCATCGTACCTTTGAGCTGTATCTATCATTGAAGGTGAATACCCTGATGGAGTTGCACAATTTTAAAGTGTTGTTGGTTTACGGCACATAATGCAAGGGTGTCTGGTTTATTATAACCACCCGCGGCTCAGTGTTTCACCAATTACGGTGCATACCTAGTCTACAAGACTGAGACTAACCTGGATGCTATTATAAATAGACTGAGGGCTAGATTTACTGAAGGGCGGTTTGCTCAAACCGCCGCTTTTTGGCTATTTTTCTGGCGGTTTTGAAACCGCCAGATTTACTAAAGCTCAAACCGACGTCAAAATGGGCAGAAATTACATTTTTCAAAACCACCACTTTACAAACCGCCATTGGGATTTAACAATGATGAACATACAAACAGCTGGATTTATTAAGCTGGGGGTTTCAAAACTGCCGCAAAACAGCCATCCAAACGGCCAAAATAAAAGAGGTGGTTGTGAATGGCGAGATTGCTCACACTGCTGCTGTTTGAGCTATTGCACCATTCAGAACATAGGAAAGCACTATTGACGTTTAAAATATTTATAAAATCATTATTTATTGAGAAAGGGACAAAATGAATTTAATATTAACTTATGGGGGAATTTTATGTTTTATATTTTTTTAAAGGGGCACTTTTATGGCATTATATTGTGTGGGAAATGCGAATATATAATATTATTAGCTGATTGTTAATGGTGGGTATAATTATTTATATTGCACAATTTGTCATTACATATTGTCTGAATAATAATATAATGAAATTATTTTATCCCCTTAATATAATGATTTTTTTTTTCCCCTCACAAGTTATTATTTAATTCATTTTGCCCCTTAATCAATAAATAATGATTGCCAACCTAATTTAAATGTCAATGGTGCTTCTCTTATGGTCTGAATGGCAAAATAGTTCAAACAGCATGTTTAAGCTATCTAGCCGTTCTGAAGCAGGTATTAAAACTGTCCTGTCCTGTCTTTTGGATGGAGGTTTTGGTGGCGGTTTCAATCAAACCGCCAGCGGTTTGGACAAAACTGGCAATGGTTTAGCTTATTCAATCCGCCATACATCACCAGTCATTTCAAATTGAAGCCTCAAGCCGCCATATTGTAAATGCAGCGGTTTGGGCCAGTGATGGGTAGCGATTTCAAACCGCCAAAAAAACTTGATTCTTAGTAAATCTAGTCCTCAGAGTCATCATTAGCTCTAACAGCCAGTGAGCGTAATATTGGGATGTACAATTCATGTTCCCTGTTTGCATAGTCTAATCTTACCTATATTGTCCAGTTTTTAAATCTGTGTCACCCAAACTAAGGACACGGTTCCACCGAATTTGTGATTCAGAGCACGTCTGACAGCTCTTCAGTCAGTAAATACTGAGGTTCTTACCTCAGCTATAAGTACAGGAGGGTCCATAAGTGTGGACACACCCTTTTGAAAAAATTTAAAAATTAGAGTTGCATTCAAGAAAGCTGACTTCAAAATGGCCGCCATACTGGCCACAAGTACAGTTCTTACCTCACTACACATTACAAATGTTAATGATTTAGCTGAAACACTAGCTTCATGGGGATGCAATGCAACCATGTCTTACTGAGTGGAATACTTGGTTCTTTCAATTGATTTAGGTAACATCTCTCAGGCTCTTTCGTGTTTATGCACCACAATGTACCACTTGTTACCTACACTAATCTCTACTCAGAGGACATAATATAACACTCTATTAGACAGTAATATAGCAGAGCCTGATCTTCTTACCCACTACACTTTACACAATTTTAATACTGTTGCTGAAGCATTGTCTTCAGTGCGCCACAAAGCAACATTTGTCTTCTTTTGGTCCCTTGACCTGATTTGTGTGGGCACGTCAGTGTGAGTCTAGAGGGGTCTAGTCACTCTGATGCCAGATTTAGTACAGTTAATTCAGTAAGGGAGTTTCTCCCTGGTTTAGTCTTTATTTGCAATTTACAGTATTAAGTTATAACATATGGGAGGGTGATTGTGCAGTGGAAAGGGGGCATCAACCATATCCAGCTTATGTATCACACTGTACATGCACCCAACTTGCACCAGTATTGTCAGTGGCATGTATCTGACACTTGCTTCCCTTGACTTTCAACAGGCAGAACAGGATCGCTCAGGTGGAAGTAGGGGTGTGGACACACTTTAGCTTTCCACTTTCATCAGTATTTTAGTTTTCACATAATGCTTGAAAATGTTACTTATGAAGTGTAAATTATGTAGCTGCACAAGAAAAGTGCAAAGTATGCACCTTGCAATGACATAGCATGCATATATGCTTTGTATTTTATTATTATTATTATTATTTTTTTTATTTATAGGCTGCCACAAAATGTCTGCAACGCCGTACAGGTTACAATAGGCCAGTACAAGGTACAACAGTACGGTACAATAAACACTATAACTCAGGTAGAATAAGAAAGACTGATAGGGTGAGGATGAGTGAGGAATATTCAGCACAAGCTAGAAATCTGTGCCCAAGAGTGTGGGCGCAGCTAACAAGTTAGGAGCCACTGAAAAGGTGCAAAGAAAAGCAAGAGTGGAGTCAGTGGACAGAAAGTCCAAGAAAGAGGTGGGCAGTGTAGCTTGAGATTAAAAGTGGTGGAAACAGGATGCTGGGTACACACTACAGGTTTTTCAGATGACTATTGGGTCAATCAAGCAATAAACGACTGTTCAGGCCAATATCGCATTAGTGTGTATACTAGAACAATGAATGACAGTCGTTCTAAAGTACTGATCGTCATTTAATTTGATTGTTCAGCAGAGCTTTATATCTCGTTCCAACCTCCTTTTAATCCCGCAGTGTGTACGAAATCACAACCAATTGTTCGACCAACTGCCAATAGTGCCTCAAGCAGCAACTCCATTCTGGGCGTGTGTATTTAAATTCACGATGTTGTCTCTACTTCTCCCACGTGGTGTCAGAACATCAGTAAAATGGGAATAATTTGCTTTTAATGAAGATGCAATAATAAACCTGTTTTACACGTTCCATATGTCATTTATAGGTGATATCACATGTGAAAACAGATATTCTCATTAAAGTATCATTTATTTCCTGATGTGTCTATCTACTTGATTTCATATTATTATACTTAATTATTGTTAAAATATAATGGCATATTAGTCATACATTTATGCGTATTGATTGTACATATTATGGCCTCTATGTGCATTGAACTTTCTTAAAATAATGGCTGAGTATGATCCAATTTATATAGATGTGTATTGATAGGTCACCTTGTATAGTTGTACACCTGTGTCCACCCTGTCTGATCCAACAGAACATAAATATGAATTGAACATGTTAATTGGTTTTCCAAACGTATGATTCTTGCAAGTACATCTAATAAACCAGAAAGTTGTTTTCAATAGCATTTATTTTTAAAAATTATCCACTAATAATGAATGTGAAAAAAAAAGAACTTAACAAGATTGAGGCATCCAAAAAGTCAGGAGCAGGGGCTGAGGATGTGTATGTGCCCAAGTTCTTGTATTTTGACCTCCTGCGCTTCACCCGTGATGAGGAAATTGCAACTGCAACATGGAGACGTAGAATAGTTCCTCACCTGAACTTCTACAAACAGATGACATACTGGCAAGTGGTATGGTAAGTGAAACATGCAGCAGTAAATCCGTACAATATTTATTTACTTGCATGCACCTCACAATACAGTTTACAAGTACACAATGCTAATGCACATACACTATGTAATGTCATTGACTGGCATTTCTCACCTGGGATGGCTCTAATGGTGTAATCCCTACAACTTCCATTACTGCTAGAGTGTTCTCCATATTGCTAAGTGTACTGTTCACACTGAGACTTTTATGCCTAAGATAGTTGTGTAGGACACAACAAGCCATCACCACCTTGTCTACTTTGTCTAGGCGCAGATTCATAAGTTGGACATGACTCCAATGTCCGCGATGCACTACTGGGCATCTGCTGGGACTCGATAACCGACAAGACAACGCCCAGAAACTCACTGATGTGATGGTGACAGCGATCACTGTGAGCAGTTCTGAGAGACTGTATAAAGGGTAAGTAAACTTGTTGTCCCTTATCCAAGTCAGCAACTAGAGCTGAAGCACCGCTAGCTCTAGTGCAGACTGATGTGTGTGGTCCAATGGAGGAGAAATCGGTCCGTGGCTACAGATACTTCCTGACATTCATTGATGACTCCACGAGTATGACACATGATTTGTTGTTGTATCAGCTTGACTATGAGTCTGCATCCTTAAATGGAGAATTGTTAGAGAAGATTTACATGGAGCCACCTGAACAACGAGGGTGTCTACCAAGAAAGTAAAGTCTGACTTCTAAAGAAGTCACTTTATGGGCTTAGACAAAGTGGTCAATGTTGGTACATAAAACTTGATGCTGTACTGCTAGACATTGACTTTAATAGGTCAGAGACTGATCATTGTCTGTGTCATAAAACCATAGAAGAAGAGATGTTCTTCGTAGTTGTGTACGTAGATGATCTACTGCTAGCAGGCCAAGAGAGACACATCACCAGTACTAAACACCTGTTGAAGCAGAGATTCAGATTAAAAAATCTAGGTCCTGCAAACAAGCTGTTAGGCATGAGGATCATAAAAAATTTGAATGATAGAACTGTTACATTGATCAACAGACATACATCGAAAATATACTTACCAAGCATGGGATGTTTGACGCAAAACCAGCAAACACCTGTGGATAAAAGCTTAAACAATGACAAAGGCAATGTCACCAACAAGCAGTGAAGAGGAATTGATTCTAATCCCTTACAGAAATGCTGTTGAAATCTTAATGTTTGCAAGTATTGAGACTCAACCAGACGTCACATATGATGTGAATTGTGTGAGCCAATCTGCAATCACTCTTGAGAAAAGACATTGGACTAAAATCAAAAGAATTCCACAAATTAATGATTTGCATTGTTTACTAACCCTTGATTTATTGTTAATGACTTTAATGAAAAATGTGATGTTTGATAAAGTGAAATTGTTTTTCTTTGTGACAGGAGACGTTACTAAGCGAGGGAAGGTGTTATTATGTAGGAGCGCTTTCGCTCCTTCACCGTCCATTGCTATAGTTACCGCAGTAACCATAGCAATGTTACCGGTTACCGGTTGTCTAGGAGGAGAACAGGAAGTGAGCCATGACTCCAATATCCGCAATGCGCTACCGCCGCATGAGCGGGAACCCGATAACCGGAAGTTCGGCTTTGCAACTTCACTTCCAATTAGACAGTGCAGAGAGCGGATGCACTAATTAATAGCTGCATACCACTCACTTAAAAGACCCCCAAAAGCTATTGGAAAGTGAGCTGAGGCTCCCTATACATAATAGAAGAGTCTGTCTGCCCACAGCATAAACTGCATGGCTGTGCAGTATACTTAAGAGACCTGCAACTGCATATCTATATAACAGTGCATTACCAGCCAGCTTCTGTATATCTACAAGAGTGAATAAGCATATCCATACTGCATGTATACTGTTATTGCCTGAACTGCAACTGTACCTCAAAGTATGCCAACTGTGAGTTCCTACATATATATTCATCTGGGGCCTGATTCATTAAGGAACTTAAATTAAGAAGTTTCTTATTTAAGTCTCCTGGACAAAACCATGTTACAATGCAAGGGGTGAAAATTAGTTTTCGGTTGTGCACATAAGTTAAATACTGACTGTTTTTTCATGTAGCACACAAATATCAACTTTAAATTTCAGTGTACAAATAAGCTATCAAGTATTTGTGTGTTACATGAAAAAATAGTTCCTTCTTTTTTAACATTTTATATGCACTATATGAATTTATATGATATTTATATGAAACTTTATATGGAATGTTAACTGTTTATTTTAATAAAAAAAAATTGGTTTAAAAACAGAGCATTTCTTTAACCAACCTTCATATATTGCCCATGCAGAACTTGTATAATAGCGTCACAGGTCTCAGGTATAATCCAACCCAGAGCTTGGGGTGAAATTGCTGTGCTATATTTCAGATCAGCCAGTGTCCTTCCTGTGGGCAAAAATCTTAGCATGTGCTTATAGTGTTTGTACCAAAGCAACAAGCAAAAGACCATGAGCTTGCTGTTGTTCCATTTGTGGCCATTAAATTAAAATAACCTGTAAAATAAACCGTAGTAAATGTGTAGGTGCGAACATTATACACAAACATCTGCTATAGGATGAATGGCAATGACGTCTTTTCTTTTCCAAAATCTGAGTCTGTGGGAGTTTTTTGCCGGTGATGTTCAGTCCTTTATTTAAGTTTATTTGGCATTGCTGCAGGGAGGCCATATATCGTTTCAGTGTGAATAAAGTCACAGTTTCATGATATGTTTGCCAATTTTTCTAAACCTGTTCAACGCCGATTCGATTCTCACCCTTGTGCTGAGCACTTTTGGGCTCATATTTATTTAATGCCTGCTGATCAAAATGAAGGGTACTCCCAGCTTTCTAAATGCCAGGGATAAGGAGATAGAGGTTCTACAAGAGATTTCCCTACCCCTGGCATTTCCCATAGACCTTAATTGACTGTGCATGTGCAGAATTAGAAAACCCACAGATCACTGTGGGAAGCATTCTGCAGGACCTGATTAAGGGTTTAGACCACCCTAGGCAATACGCTCGTAGCGCTCCCTCGCCTTCCACTCCAGGCTAGTATGTGGTATGCAGAACGAAGGCATGAGCTAGCACATCTGTTACATCTGTACTTCATTGTCTCTGCTACTCGCTTGCCCTCAAGTGCCCACCCAAGGATGACTCATTGGGGCATATTCAATTAGCTTTTGGATTCGCGGTAACGCGCCGGAACAGCCGCGAAACGTAATACACGGTACCGCAATAACGTGGATTTTCGTTCGCAGCCCATAGGGTTGCGAACGAAAATCCGCGTTAATGCGGTACCGTAATACCCGCAAGAACGCGCACTTTTCGCGGCAACGCGCGTTACCGCGAATCAAAAAGCTAATTGAATATGCCCCATTGTCTTTAGTTCTTACCATGGAAATAGATCAACAATAAAATCTTACTACATTTTTCTTTCATGATTTATTTTTACTTTGGAGAACAACTATTCTCTAATATTTTAACATAAATTTCAGTCATTGCCTCTCCCCACAATTTTGCTCCCCCCAACAGCCTTGCACCCTAGGCTGCAGCCTAGCTAGCCTATTGGATAATCAGACCATGGTAATCTGTGAGTTTCTAATTATGTCTCACTCTGAAAAGCAAGATTGTCCTGCAAAAATCTGGAGTGTTGATATGAAAATGCTTTTTAAGCATCCTGTAAAGTATTCCTATCCTAGTATTGAACACAGCTCTAATATATACTAATATATAGACTTTGAGTTTGCAGGCTAAAGATGTTGCAAGGGAAGATACAGGTCCCAAAGAAAACCCAGGAGAACCCCATCTGGTCCGTGACCCACCTACTAGACAATCCTGCTCTTTTCATAGCAAATCATTAGGAACCGTTCTATCAAACATGCAATCAGGTAAGAGTTGTGTCCTTCCTCCCAAAAATACTATTGTAATATAGATTTGTGAATAATTTTATCTGTTTGGTTCAAGTGAAGAGTAACATTTTTGTCTTTGAGCAACGCACTGTTAGCTGGAAAGCTGAAAGCAATCAGGCTGTGCAGGAATTTGTTTGAGAACTTAAACTCCTGCTACCTTTTATTATTAATACGTTTTTTTAGGGTAAGTAGAGCATATGCAGATCAACGCACAGAAATCATCAATAATGGATATAGACGTTAGGACTGATACTATACAATTGCAGATAAATAGTTAAACAAATAGACAAGTGCACAGGACAGCTAGACGTACGACTGTCTTAAGGGTGCTATTTCACCAGCCTATTCCACCTATGCCACATCTTATTGCTCTGTTCCGAAGCCTCATCGTAAACCACTTTTCTGCAATGACTGACACACCCTGTGATAAGTTGCAGACCCTTCTCTAACAGCAAAGAGATTAAAAGCCATAGTCTCTAATAATACCATGGGGAGATATATGTTGTATTAAAATTGTATTTATCTCTTCCCACTCTGTAGATAACTAAACCCAGCTCTGTTCAATCATTCTAGAATTCATACATCTCAGTGGAATGGAAAAACAACACATGAGGAATGACCTTGTGCGATCAGTGACCAGAGCTGATTGGCCGGTGTCAAGATCCGCCACCGATCCTACTAGTTTAGTTTGGTTGTTGCTGTAATGGTTATGTAATATGATGTGAAAGAAGCTCGGAGACAACTACACAATGTTCCTCAGCTATCTTTTGTATTATGCGACATGTCATTTTGAACTTAGCAAGTTTGGTTCTGATTTAAAGATTCTTATCTATGCCCAAAAGATTCAAAGGAAAAATAGAGAGTATATTAAAATAGGTCTTTCTCCGCTCTGCCAGATATTAGTTATATTAGCGCTGCATATGAAACTCATTCAATGCAGTCTCAAGCTGTCATAAAACAAGGATCTGTGTCTTTGCTCTTCTCGTTTTTTATGAGATCTGTCCTTCAGGTTTGGGATCCCACCACACAAGATAATGGTGGCATGTCTATTTGGATCCCTGAAGCAGGGCCGGATTAACCCGAGGTCTAACTGGGCTACAGCGCAGGAGCCTCGGGCATCCAGGGGATGCTTGACAGAGCTTGATCAATGCTGCTGAGCCTGTCACTGTTGTCCCTCCGTGGCGCTCAGTGATCTCCATACTGAGGAGGTCTCGTGAGAGTGTCACGAGATCTCCTCAGTAAGGAGCTTACAGAGCGCCGTGGAAGGACAACAGTGACAGGTGAAGGTAAGCGCTGGGGGGGGGGCGGCTAACAGGAAGGGGCCTCACGGGAGGGGCAAGCGGCTAACAGGGGAAGGCCTCACAGGGGAATGGGGTCCCCCTTAGCCCAGGGGCCTCCATTCCCTTAATCCGGCCCGGCTCTGAAGACTCCAGCTCAGCACGGGCGACCAGTTTTTTTTCTGTCTGCTTTAAAGTCCACCTGTCTCCTACACATAGTACAGGCAGCCATTTTGTAGACTGAACCAATATCCATGAGAATTCATAATGTCAGTTCACTATGAACCAGAGTGAACATTGAGAAAAGTTGTAGTGCTGGACACATCCCAGGAGCCTCTAGTAGCCAATGCACCTAAACAATTACTGTTAGTGTGCAATGTTTGTGAGTCATTTTCTTAATGCTAACGGATGCACATCTACCCTGGCTTCTTAAAACATCTGCTATCTCATTAAAATATCTGCTGTCTATATTTGACTAATTGGCTCCTGAATTATACATTATAGATTGTCCTCAGGCAATTTGTGATTTGAGGACACTAGCTTCATGTGAAAGGACTGGTTCAATATTGGTTTAGCTATGCTTTAATGGGTAATTTAATTCTTAACATGAATTAATTCTTAATTATGAATTAATTATTGTACATTTATATTTCTCTTGAATTTACTATATAATACTATAAGAAGTATTAAAGATGAGAACTTTCTACACTCAGAGTGAAGTTTCCATCTGATCGAACAGATGATGGGCCTGATTCAGTAAGGAAAGTTAAGCAAAAGTAAGTAAGCCAAAACCATGTTGCATTGGAGGGGAAGGTAAATTTAAAATGTGATGGTAGATTTATATTTGGGAAAGGGCATGTCCTAGATCAACTTTAATTTTCAGTGTACAAATAAGCTATCAAGTATTTGTGTGCTACATGAAAAAACAGACAGTATTTTCCTTATGTGCAAAATAATAAACTAATTTGCACCCCTTACATTACAACATGGTTTTGTCTAGAAATCTTGTGTAAGAAAACATACTCAATTTTTTGCTTAACTTTCCTTAATGAATCAGACTCAATGTCCCTAGTGATACATGGCGATGACGCTTTGTGAATCACAGTCCATTGCACATTCTCAGGCTCTGAAATGTCACATTGTTCAAATAAGTTGTGCAATTTTGACATAAGCAAACCTACGTCCAATATTGCAAATACAATGGAAATAATGATGAAAGTGTATTGTTTACTCAAAGCCAGGGCTTGCCAGGCACACAATTACTGGACTTGCCTGTTTTACAGATATTTCAGGAGCAATGCACTGAAGCACTACATATCTTATGTAAGAATAAAATACACGAGTGACATGAATACATGTTTCAATAACTTTTAAGAACATCCTTATCACTGTCACTCTCCAGCATTAAAGAGTCATAAAAGATCATGATATGATTCAATATTATGACCTTACTTCATCCATTGCAGAGAGTGACATGCACAACTATATATCATATATTTTATATGCCGTGTTTAAACATTACTTACTGCTTCTCTACTTCATTTCTTTTCCACTCCATCTTATTTTCTTTAGCTTGACATTACACTGCTGACAATATACCCAACACCAACACTGCATTTGGCTCTGTTCCCGCAACTCCTCCGACAGCAATTACTCAAAGTTATAATCTTGTCACAAAGCATGAGATGATACATGGTGTATGAGAGCTTTCCTTTCTATCATTATAAAAAATATATAAGTATGCTATAAACAACAACGATACCAAAATGTGTTTTAGTAAAATAGAAATATCAAAATGTGTCCCATAACCTACAAAAAAGCACTAGTGCTTTTATAAGGTCACAGAATTTCATGGTAGAATTCCTCCCCGGAAACCCTTATATTTCACAAAAGGGTGCATTGTTCCATATAATATATGAGTAATAGATTTTTGACAATGTAATAAAACATTTCTATTGCTATGTTTAGCAAAATATACACTCAATGGCTACTTTATTGGGTATGGCTGCTCGTTAATGCAAATATCTCATCAACCAATCATGTGGTACCAACTCAATGCATGAAAGCATGTAGACATGGTCAAGAGGTTCAGTTGTCTTTCAGACCAAAGCATACAGACATGGTCAAGAAGTTCAATTGTTGTTTAGACCATTGTTGGGAAAAAATGTGATATATACAACTTAGAGATGGGCAGGATCGGGTTCCCGAAAACCGAGCCCACCCGAACTTAGGGTATCCGAGTACCGAGCTGAGTCGGCTCTGTACTTTTGCGCTTTTTCGGATTCCAAAATGAGGCAAAACGTCATTGTGACGTCGTCAGATCTCGGATCTCGCGAGTTTTGGAATCTATAAATACCTCCCTCCACGGAGATCTAGCGCCATTTGAGAGAGAGATACAGAAGGGGTAGGATAGAGTGTAGAGCAGTTGGGCAGGCAAACTTACAGAAGTGAAAGAGGAGGCTGGTAGCAGTGTTCAAGAAAGCTCCATTGCTAATTGTCATTGGTGAAATACAAATATACAAGTTCTTGCAGGCTTTTTGTCAGAATTTGCACCAAAAAGTGTAGGGTGTTATACACACCCAAAGACAAGAGCTCCATTGCTCAATTTGTCATTGCTGAAATACAAATATAATATACTAGTTCTTGCAGACTTTTTTTCTGAATTTGCACCAATAAGTGTAGGGTGTTATACACACCCAAAGACAAGAGCTCCATTGCTCAATTTGTCATTGCTGAAATACAAATATAATATACTAGTTCTTGCAGACTTTTTTTCTGAATTTGCACCAATAAGTGTAGGGTGCTATATACACCCAAAGAGAAGAGCTGCGTTTCTATTTTTGTCATTGCTGAAATACAAATATACAAGTCCTTACAGGCTTTTTTCTGAGTTTGCACCAAAAAGTGTAGGGTGTTATCCAAATGGATTCACAGCAGTACACAGAAGAGCAGGATCAGCAAGCAGCTGCTGCCACCAGTCCTGATGATAGTAATCCCTGTATGTCATCTGGTAAAGCCTATGTAAAAGTACATAGTCTTTTTAAGCCAGGGAAAAAACATAAAAAAAAACACCTTTTTACCGTGGTGAAGAAAAAAAGAGCTGTAATCCATGATAAGTTATCTGCCGAAAAAAAAAAATGCCAACATGCCATTCTACACACGCAGTGGCAAAAAAAGAATGAGGCCTTCCCCTTTCTCTATTAGTGCAAGATCTAAAATTGTTACTGTGGCCTTTTCTTGTAAGGTCCCTCGTGAGCAAGAAAGACCAAGTAATTCGGACTCCAAAAGTGGTGCACAAATACTGTTACGTGTAAAAGCCGAGCTGGAGAAAAACAGTAAGGCATTAGGGTAAAATGTATACCCAGATTCAGAAATGGCACCAATCCCTGAGGAAAGTCCATCCACGAGTGCTATGTGTAAGCGTGACCATTCTGATAGTGTACCCATAAAGAAGGCCCCTTTCAGCATTTCTGCTGATATGTGCCTAAACATCCCGAGTGTAGCTGGTGATACACCAAATGAGGATGCCACTTTGGAATTGGAACAGAATTAGGGGTGTATTTGTGTAGCCGACGAGGGCGCTAATGAGGATGTTGATGAGGAGGATGTTGTTTGTGTAAGTCCTGCACCAGTGGAAGCAGTTCTTGCACGTGATAAGAAGAAGGCCATTGTCATGTCTGGACATAAGACCAAAAAATCCACCTCTTATGTGTGGAATTATTTTTACCCATATCCTGACAACAGTTGTCTAGCCATTTGTAGCCAGTTTGTAAAGCCACAATCAGTAGAGGTAGGGACCTTAACCATCTAGGAACCTCATCCATGTTACGCCATTTGAAGCAAATTCATGGCAAGCTGTAGGGAAAATAATGTGTGAGGATGATGTACACACTGATGAGGGTGAAGATGAGGCTAAGGATGAGGCTGAGGATGATAAAAACAACATCTTGCCACAGTAGAGTTAATTAACAACACTGTTACCTTAGGTGGCGTAAGGCCATTGTTACCTTGTTTTGTGGGGGCCCAAACAAACCAAGCACTGCAGCCACAAGGAGTCGCACTTTTGTGGTTGAAGTGCTTAGTTTGTTAAAGTGTACATGTCCTTTTTAAGATCCAACATAAGGGTGGGTGGGAGGGCCCAAGGACAATTCCATCTTGCACCATTTTTCCTTTCAGCTACCGCTGTGTGCCAATATTACCTACATGTGCTATATATTGTTGTGTGCTTAGCAAAAATCTTAGACACCCAATGATGATGCAGATGACTCAGCACAATATTTTGACATCTGGTCTTGTCTACTGTAAAAGAATTGATCAGAATTAGTGACACCTCTGCTGTAACTCCACCTGATCCTACTATCAACTATCAACATCTAAAGAATGGTGGAGGATTATTTAAAAAAAATTTAAACGGTATAAAGACAACAGTTTTATTAACAAAGAACAACGTTACTTGCAGAAGTAATGTAAGCATGGATGTCTAAATAGACGTGTATATGTATTATCTTCCATTTTGCTGCTGGTTCAGAAAGTGTTTGTAATATGCACTTTACATCCAAGGTACCTAACTATATTATAATTTTGTGGGAATTGGGGCTGATTCAAAGCTCACTGATGAACTTGCTTTTTGCTGGGAATTACAATGGCTCTTTTTAGTGCATTGTCTGTCACTCTGGATTGGTGTGTGTCTGATAAAAGCACGCATCCCGGGGGGTGGGTCAGCGCTCCTTGCCATGTATTAGCTGTAGAATTACCTCAGTTATCCAAGAAACAGGTGGAGCGATCAAATTAAACATAACTGGTTTCATGATCCAAGGACAATTCCGTCTTACCCCACTTTTCTTTTCTGCCACTGCTATGTTCCAATGTGTCCTAGATGTGGTAGGAACTGCCGTGTGTTTGTGTCATTGCTCTGTCGCTTACCATCCAGCCAGATCGCTGCAGTCTTTGTCTAAAAGTGTATGAAAATAATATTGTGACCTGTGGGGTGGTCAAAATTGACTGCAAATGACTTGAAATTAGTGTTATTGAGGTTTATAATAATGTAGGATCAAAAAAAGAGCAAAATTATGTGATTTTAGCATATTTTAGCAATTTTTCCAAAAATATACAGATCCAAAACCAAAACCAAAATACACGAGGGTGGTTTTGCCAAAACCAAAACCACTTCACGGGGAGTCAGTGAGCATCTCTAATATAACTATGACCTTGGAAGGATTGTTGGTGCCAGATGGGAGTGTTTGAACAGAGTTCTGTGGGTGAACATGCCTTGTTAATGATAGAGGTCAAAGGAGAATGGCTGGTTCAAGCTGATAGGAAGGTGGCAATAACACAAAGAATGCAGAGCACATCAAACCGTAAAATTATTCCACTCCAGTTGGCTAAGAAGAGGAAACTGACGCACAAGGTCACCAAAACTGGACAGTTTAAGGTTGGAAAAACATTGTCTGGCAACAAGCAGAGGGTAGGTTCAAAATTTGGCATAAACGACATGAATCCATGTATCCATTTTCTTTTGTGTCAACGGTTCAGACTGGTGTCAGCCCAATATGTTTGTTTTGCGTGTCTTAAATCAGTCCTCTTTCAGTAAATAAGAACACACAGGTTAACTTTTCATTATAGGCTGTGTTAGTTAATAAAGAAATCAATTAGTTGACAGGTAGTATGCACTTAAATGCACTTAAATATATGCTTTAGGAACATAGGCTATTCCTCTTTTTGTATTTTGACATAAATATAATTAAATAATGTTTATTCCCTTTTCTGGTCATTTGATAACCTCCGGTGTGTCAGACATTTTTTTTACTAGTATTCTACTTGGCAATGGATTCCCATTGGCTGCCCTGTAGCTGCCCCCTCTGGTTGTCAATATTTGTCCTGACCCTTTTTTCCGCTGTGGTTTCCAATTGGAAAGTCTCTGGGTGAGTAACACAATAGGCAATCTTTGAGACCACTGTGGCACCCAGGGTGCAGTTTTTAAAATGATCACTCTGCCTGGACCCAATAAGTAAAAGGTTAGTATGACTCCTTACATATATAACATGCAAAGGTTTTGTTTTTTTTAACAGTCATTATTTCCATGCCCGCAAGACTCCAAAAAATTGTTACCAAGTTTGGACAGTGAAAATCATCAATTGTACTTTTCAACAAAGGTTGATTAACCGTGTCCTATGCAGAGCCATATTGATTGGAAGAATGAACATAATGACTTGTTAGTTTGCTATCAATAAGTAATTAACATGGACTTTGTTAGCAAGTGTTGATTAGTCTTGAAGTCCCCATTGGTCTGTTGTCTCTGCTAGGATCTGTAAATATTTGTGAAATATTTGTTTTAAAACTGTAGGGTTTACAGAGAGTAATAATAAAACAATCAGATTTATACAGGGAGATCACATAATGCCCAAGTGACATTAATATAAATTAATATAAGAATAATTTGTTGTCTACTGTAAATTATATGGGTATTGGAAGTTATGGAGGACTTCTTTCTTCATATAATAGGTCAAATAATTTGGTGATGATTTCTAACATCCATAATAATTTCTTATAATACACATGTTAACGTAACTTGTATTATATATGAGATAATGCACCCCTTGCTGTAAATTGTAAGGTTTTTAGATGTCACAGAGGAGCTCAATGACCATGTAATATCACAAGGACGTACTCATGAAACTCTGCGGTGACATCTAATATCCATTATAATTTCCAGCAAGGTGCACTTTATGCCTTTATAAATCAAGGTTTACTTAAAAAAAATTAAAATCAACATTCCACCAACACATATTGTAAGAGAAGCACTGGGAAACAATAAGGGCCTGACTGAAGTCCGGATGCAAATTGACTGTAATTTACATGTTCAAAAAGAGCAGGCCATGATTTTCTTAAGATATGCTACAATTTAAAATAGGGGTGGAAATACGCTCTGTATAAATAGTACTTTCTGTGAGCGTAGACTAGAGATGTTCACTGACCCCCCTGTTCTGGGTTTGGTTTTGGTTTTGGATCTGGATTAACTTCGTGTTTTGGTTTTGGCAAAACCGCCCTTGCGTGTTTTGGTTTTGGTTTTAGATCCCTATTTTTTTCTAAAATCCCTATTTTCTTTGCTAAAATCACATAATTTTGCTTCCCCCCCTACATTATTATTATTAACCTCAATAACACTAATTTCAAGTCATTTGCAGTCAATTTTGACCACCTCACAGGTCACAATATTATTTTCATACACTTTCAAACAAAGACTGCAGCAGTTCTTGCCAGTGATAAGAAAAAGGCCATTGTCATGCCTGGGCATAAGACCAAAAAATCCACCTCTTATGTGTGGAATTATTTTTACCCAAATCCTGACAACAGTTGTCTAACCATTTGTACATATAAAGCCACAGTCAGTAGAGGTAGAGGTAGTACCAAGCCGACTCGGCTCGGTACTACTTCTATCTCTACCTCCGAGTACCGAGCCGACTCGAGTTCGGGTATGTTCAGTTCTCAGGAAACCGAGCCTGAGTATCTCTAGCATAGACACACATAACAGACTGAAATATTCAATGCATACAATACATTTTGAAAATAAATCTTAAATGCATACAATAATTCTGTGACGTATACGTGTCATTATTTAATCAAAGCCATGTCGGTCATCACTATCATCCACCATTTACACCTGTCCTAACGATAAACACAGGATTGGAATTAGATGTAGCAGCGTGAACATACCCTTACTGTACATTGCCTACATTAGTCTGCTCCATCCTTCCCGTTTCAATTCTCAAGCCGTAAGGGGTCATAAGTGTCAGATGCATACAGATATGAATTAGGTGCAATTTCGTTCAGATGCGTATGTTTGTTTTCCTGGTCATACACAGTGTGATATCACGCAAGATACACTATGCAAACTGTCAAATTACTTGAATCAGACCCTAAATATTTTGCCCCATATTTTTGTGTTTTGTGTGTTAAAACTTCAGGAAATTTTTGTAAATTATTTGAAAGCTATCTTTCCACGACATTTGGCTCAAGTAAAGGCTGGGTTAAGGTCCCTGGAAGGAATCGAGGATATAAAAGAGTAGGACAGGCCTCTTTCTGGATTTCAATGCCTGGGAATCTGAGAGAGAGACCTTTAATCTGGAGGCTGGAAAATTAGCTTTTTCCAAGATTATTGTTTTGTATAGTCTAGACACTAGCTGTTCCCATAAGTAGAAAGGGAAACAAGGCATTGCCGGGCCCCATAACAAAATTTGTGGGAGGACCCAATGCTTCAGGTTCACCCTCCCAAGGTCCCCACTTTGCTGTTCTGCGTATGCGCTTTGCAGGGTCCTCCTCAATTCTGGGCCCCTTAACAGGCCGCACCTGCAGTATTGGTATGTTCACTACTGCGAATAGTCTTAGGATTTACATTAATTATTGTTATTTTATTTTTATCTAATTAGTTCAATACAACTTGGCCTAGTTGCGCCTTAATTGCTGTCTCTATTACAGACTGTGCCACACTTTCATCACAACATATAGAGTGAGATACACTAAAATACAAATAGAGAGATACAATGATATATACATGCAACATTACAAAGACACATCAATAAACTTACTTGTATTAGTTTTTCATTACATTATTTTTAATTGTCTTTTTATCAACAGCCCCACCCCCAACACACACACAAATTTCACAAATATTATTTTTAGAGAAGTCAGTGAACAATGGCCATTGAAGTGTATTATAAATGTATAATTCCCTTTACAAGTACATGCTTATAAACAATACTTGGTGATGTCAGTACTTAAAAATGGTACTTAGTGTTATCTTCACAATAAATAGATGCTGTGCAGTGATCACCAGTGGGTATATCACTCATGAGTCCTGGTTTTCTCAGGAATGCACTCTTTTTTTCCATCCAAAATCTCTCAAATACAATACTTATTTCCCCATAATCTACATTTCTGATTAACCCAAATTAACAGATATTCCATTTCAAAATGATGGGATCACTACCAATGGGCTTTGCACTGTCCACTGTCCACAGTGTCCATGAATTACAATTATAATACAGACACTACCCCTTGTATGACAACACAAGGGGTTGTGCCCTACTGCACCAATGAAGGTCAGACACTAACAACTGAAGTCAAGAAAGTTGTGGGTCCTTTTAGAGGAACCCCCAGTTGGAAGTGTATGTGTAGGTGATTTGAGGTTATTAAGGAACTGGACTCCATCTATTTTCGTGACATTTGCGCTTTGGAACCACAGTGGAAAATCTTTATTGCAAATGATACATACGGACGTAACAATATGGACAAGAAAAATAAACTGTATTTAGGAATTACAAGAGAGCCCCTTTAGACAAACGCAATTAAATAGTGACAGTGTTTGCGTTCGAGCTCACCTTTACCTGAAGGGGTTAACTTTGTTTCAGGCCCGACCGAAGAATGGCTGATGGGAGGGTCTTGGGTTCTTTATAGGCCTTCTTATTTCCTGGTTTGCTCATTCTGCTTTGCAAGATCCCACCCACCCACGCCTGGTGCCGGTTTGATAGTTAGGCCTGTTTTAACCACAGAACAGGCACAGTTGGTAGGAAGGCACTGCGATCAGCGGCTGATACTTACGGCCTTATCGTGATTGGCCGCAGATCTCTGTCCCCTTCTAAGCATCGGTAAATCTTGGCCCCTCAGTGGGGAGGTTCCTTGTCCGGCTCAGTGAGGAAGGGCATGTGAGTTTAAAGGGGGTGCAGTTACTATGATGCCAGGTTAGCGCCGGCCAGGCATTTAAGGGCTATTTCCGTTTTAAGTGGATTCACGGCGGTTCGCCATGTCCACGCTTGGTTTTGAGTATCAGTCTGGTAGCTGTCCCTCAGAGCTCTTTCTAGACCACCAAATTTAATTTATAAAACTGTGACCTTCTTTTGCCACTTTATTTATGTCTCCTGACTTTATTTTTAGATAAGTTAGTTACCTACGTAAAGGTCTTGTGAAGGGGAAGAAGGGCATACACAGTGAACTATTTAAAGAAGCAACGCCATGCATAAACGAACAGGAAAATATTCTAAAACGAGAAAACACATTTTTAATAAATTTGAATCTGTTGACAAGAAAGCAATGGGTCAAAAATGAAAGTTCTATGTATATGTTATAAACCTCATACATAAAATATTACCATATTTATTTTGTGCATACAAGCTGGGAAGTATATGTAACAGCATTTTCAGAGAAAATGCAGAAAGAGTGTGAAATCTGCAGTGACAAGAGAAGTGAAAGCTTTGTCACCATTAGAAGAGGACATAGGAAAAAGTTATAGTTATAAAATCAATATAAAATAATTAGCAAAAGTAACAATATTCATACTGTGAAATTTTTATCCAGATGTGTACAGTTTATTGTGTCTGAGTGCCCCTATATGTATCTGTAAAGTTGTGCCAGGTGTGTGTGTTGTTTTATATTTATTTCATACTACTTATATGCATGGAATTGTGTATTTATGTGTCTATCCTTGTATGTATTTGTGTTTCCTAGACCAGATCTTGCTATGTTGGACTTAAGGCACTACCTGACTGTTTGGTGTGTTAAACAATTTAACCTCTTTGCTAAAAGTTATACATTGTATTACTTTACCATATTGCAAAAATAGTAATATAGATGTATTCTACATATAGTATTCCATTCAGTTCAGTCATTGACCTACATAACTGAGTTTCTTAAAAAATTAATTGCTTAGCAGCCAGTGGATTCCAAACTTTCTCAGTTCGAGGCACCCTTAGGGTCTCCATAATTTTTTTCAAGGCAGCCCTAAGCCAAAATAATTACTATGTAGTCCCCTGCCTTGCTTACCACAGGTCCTGGCTGCGGCACCCCTGTGAGATCACCGCGGCAGCCCAGAGAGCCGCGGCGCACAGTTTGAGAACCACTGGCAGCCTAAAGTCTGACATTGCCTCTTGACATTGCAGCATGTGATGGTCAGACCTTAACTGTAAGCAGGTGTTTCAACTGTTCAAATACAGAGCAGTGTGAATAGATAATGGTCTCTATGTTTATTGCCTTTCACTTACTAGACAGCTACATTAAAAGGTTTCTGTGTTTCTTTTTAATTGCTGCTATCAGCCTGTTCAGAGATAAAGGGCCTCATCTGCCTGCTGACTTTAATCCCTTTGTTTGCCTGACCGGAGAGGTGGCTTTGAAAGCCACTGTCTATACTTCCTTCCGGACACAGTAAAGATTGCCGAGACCTAGAAGTACAAATCCCTGCAAGTTACTTGTATGTTTCAAGCATTAAATTCATATCGCTAGTGTTTACTGTAAATATGCATCTAGAGTCAATGTATGGATATGGCTTTTATCATAAACATGTCTACTTGCATGAGGCTCTGGACAAAGGATAGCAAGACCTAATCTTTTTTCTGTCTGAGACTGACTTTTACATATCAACAGGACAGACACATTCTGAATTAGAGTCAGAAGGGTTCTTGGGTGTACAAAGTAGGTTGCTGCGAGGCTGCATGTTGGCAGTAAACTTATCCAGATAAACATTATCGATGTACCTACATATTTTTAAATTCTCCTCATTTATTTACTCTTGTGGTTCTGAGAGGCTGTTCCGTAAACACCTTACGTTATTTATTTTAATGCCCAGTGAAAAATAGCCAACAGCAGTAACAACACATAAGAGTGAATTCCTGTAAGCTATTAATAGACGGTAAATGGATTCTAAACTATTTTAGACTTGGACCTAGTTTGTCAACTTTACATATTAATGTTTAGTTGTCAATACATAAAGCATCTTATTTTATGAGTCATAAAGTAATATAACATACCATCGCCAGGCCCCATAGCAGTGTTTTGTGGGGTGGGCAGTAATGCTGACTGTGGCCCCGCTCTGCTCTGAAGAGTATAAATGAGGATCCTTGTGTGTGCATTGAGTCCCTATTTCGCCTTCAGTTGCAGAACTGAAATCCCAATTATGGCTTCACTACGGATGCATCAGACTCTGCTCAGAGCGGGGTCAACAGCAGCAGAGGGACTGACATTCTCGGGCCCCCTCACCTCTTGGACCAAAAGGCACTGCACGCCCTACAACTCGCTAGCTTCGCCACTGTAAGCAGGTGTTTCATTTTCATTTCTTTCTTATCACTTGCGCATGACCTGGCAGCTCCCCCAAAAACAGTTTCCCAGATATTATATCAGTAGGGTCACATACAGGAAGTGATCAGTTGACCTTCTAGACTTACTATCACTTCCTGGGCAGAAAGAGATTATTCAGTCCTGTGCAGCAGGAGCACTTACAGTTGTTGTCTGAGCATTCAGTAATGATGTGAGGTTATCCCTGGGTTCCCTGGTAAAGTGTCACATACGGTCCTCGGCACATACATAAGATCGCCACCAGACCAGTCAAGGCACCTAAATCAGGCTCGATAAATGAGGATCCAAGGATAGAAAAAGGTACACATTGTCTACGATAAAGGGTGACAAGAAAGACAAAAATAACAAATATTTGCAATGAGAAACTTAACAGACAAGATCTTGAGATCATGAGATCTTCTAACATGATATGGTGCTATTGCAATATATATATAAATATGTATATGTATATATATATATATATATATATATATATATATATATATAATCTAGAAGCACAGGATGACTGATTTAAGTGGTAAGCAGTTTTCGATATTCAGATATTGAAGTTAGTGGATCTCTGTGTCATGTTTTTATACATATATATATATATATTGTCTTCCGAGCAATAAATTACATTGTCATTTTATTTCTGTTTTGTTTGTTTATTTTATTGAAAACAAGAGTGAAAAGTATAGAAAGTCACAGGAGGTAGAGGGGACCAAGAGTGGGATTGTGGTAGAAGGACATCACTTAATAAGAAGAGTCTACAAAAGAGAATGTATGAGGGGGCGTGTGCCAGCAGAATCCAGAAGAGAAAGAACAGGGGGCTGTAGCTGCACAGGGTTAGGAATGTGGAGTAGCTCTTCAAACATAAGTGTCCTCTGTCTTGAAGAGCTAGCAGATATACGGCCAGCAGACAGACCAATTGGAGTTCCATCTGCGGCATTGTTGTTGAGATAGGATAGCCAAGAGGGAAGACGGGAGGGGAAGATACCGTGAGCACAGCTAATCAAATTCTCAGTGTTTTTCAAAGAAATATCATCAAAGACAAGTTCCCCTCGGTAGCAAGTAGGTGAGAGATGAGAGACATTGCTTCTAAACAGTATATGAAAAGTACAACTATAAGGCTGAATTGGATTTATACAGTACAATAAGATTTACTATGAATATGATTTTTTTTTTAAACATTCTTTAAAATTTTGCATTAACTATAGAAAATACATTTTTGCACATAAAACCTATTTATATAAACAATATAACTTTGAACATCATGTCTTGCTAAAGAAAAGCTCAAGATATTTTTTTAGAATATAAAACACGCTCCACAATTCATGAGAAGCTCACCTCTGCCGCAGTAGTATAGACAGATTTGGAATCATTCAAAGTTCTCTGAAGTGTTGAGGCTTCGGAGCAATGATCGTTTCCGGCAGAGACAGGGCAGAGTTTCTTGGAAACTTGGCAGTCCTGGACATGCCAGCTGGCAAAAAGTTGGGTTCATAAAAAAATAAAATATAAAGAAACACAATAACTGCATGGCTGGAGTTCTATATTGGTGCCCACAGACATTTTAATCAAGCTTTTTGAATTATGCTGACTATAGTGTGCTCAGACAATATCCTTATACCTGAACCCAATAACTGGAGTGAGTGGAACGCTGACACTTATGATTTCTTGTTTACATAATATTGTATGGAAAATCCAAGCAGGTATTCTATTATTTTTCTATACCTGACAAAGAGCACTGCTCAGAAATTTTACATAATGTCTTCTCTGCATTAATAAATGAGATACTAAAGCTGCATTATAGGGTAAGATGAAAAAATCACCATACCTAGCACTTCCTTCACCAGAACCCCAGGGGTGGTTTTATGCTTATAGCCCCAACCAAAAGCTGGGTTCTGTGTGAAACTGCGGAGTTGAGTGTAGCTCTTTCTGGGATGGCCATCGGCACTAGATTTACCCAGTCTTTTACCAACCTCTACATGGGCTTGTTTGGAATGGTCCATTCGGGGTGAGCCTGGTGCTGTATGGCCATTGTATAAATGACCTTTTTATTGTTTGGGATGGGGATTCACATTCAGCTCAGGATGTTGTTTCATTGTTGAATAGTAATGATTATAATTTGAAGTCTACTTACGAATGTAATATTTCTGGTGCTAATCTCTTGAACCTCACTCTTTCAGTGCAGAGCACTGAACTAATATAAAAAAATTATAATAAACTAGTCGATAGTTGTAACTACCTTCCTTTTAAAATCGGCCACAATAGACCGTGGGTATGTCATATCCAAAAAGAACAATTTAATCGTCTTAGAAGAAACTGTTCAAAAGATTCAGATTATTAGATCAAGCAAAAATGATGTTGTAAAATTTTACACAGAGGTGTTACCCCGAGTCTTTATTTAGGGAAGCTCTGATAATCTAAATACAGATGATTTATTGATACCTAAATCAGAGATCTATTTATGATGAAAATAGAGATAAAATTATTAAGGGAAATAGTTGGGTTTAATCATAGATCATATCTTATCAAAATTTAATTGTAGATCATATCAGATTAAAAGGATTTTGAATAAAAATGTATGTATATTAAAGCAAGATCCCATAATAAATAAGGTTATAGGGGGAAATCCTCAAGTAATTTTTAGGAAAAATGCAAATATAGGATCCTATTTAGCACCTAGTGGGATTAGAATAGTAGTGAAAAAAGGAAGCATGTGAAAAGGGAGTTTGGTTCCCTAACAAAACTATAGGGTATTTTAAATGTGAAAAGCCTATTTGCAAGATGTGCTTAATATTTGAAATAAGATTTTATTACTTCCTCTGCTAATAAAAGGATGTTTCAAATTAAGGATTTTACAAATTGTGACTGTACTTATAGTGTAAATGTTCTGGATTGTCTGTGCTCACTCCAGTATGTGGGCAGGACGACTAGGAGCCTTAAAGAAAGATTTAGGGAGCATAGGAGGAATGTAATGAAACACCATAGTAAAGAAAGACACTTCTCATTAGTACATGAAGGTGACCCTAAGGGATTAAAGGTGATAGGCGTAGAACATATTAAGAAGACACATAGAGGGGGAAACTTTGTCAAAAGGCGAAATTCTGTATATTTAAGTTTCAAGATCTGTATCCAGAGAGTCTCAATGATAAATTGTAATTTAATGATGGGGATAACTAGATATAAGTCCTCCCCAATCTTTCTAGAAATTAGATTCTTTAATAAATCAGTAGGCTCTTTCCAAAAATAATTTATCAGATTGTATTACAGTTATTTCATAATTATAGATATCTGTTACCTTGATAAAGCTATCTATATTTATATATATATATATATATATATATATATATATATATATTGTGGTTTTAATGTTTCGGCTAATCAACTATATATATATATATATATGTTATATATATATACGCGAACATCGCCATGGAAATATGACTCCTTAGCAAATTGCCCGTCACAGAGAAAATGATCGAAGAGCGAACAGGACAGAGGTAATATCACGTCAACGCCTACAAAGTCAGTGAACAATATGCTACACCATTCTTAATGTTGGTAACTTTCATGAAACCAATTTTGAAGTTTACCACGCTAAGCATTTTGCGGCTGAGCAGCCATCTTACAAACTATTCAATCAATGTTGCCACAAGAGTAAAGTCAAATTGGGTGCAATAAGGTCTGCCCCTGTTATCGAGCACTTAAGGAAAAGACAGCATGAACCTTCAAAAACACTATTACTTTTTTCCGTCATATCAAAGGCCTTTTAACTAATATATATATACATATATGTAACAGCAGATATAATAAATAATGGCGCTCAGACACCAAATAAGTGAGTAGAAAACAATATAGTTCAATAGAAATAAACACTTGTTTCATAAAAAAGGCAGCTTCCTCCCAAATATCGGATGGTCCTCCGATCAATAGATCATCAATATATACAAAGGTAAGAGGAATAGTGGCGCCAAATAGAGCAGTGTTAGCTGGTTTAAATCACCCAGACAGTCAATAAGTACTGTAGTATAACGGAAATGCAGACTTCAATATATGTCTAGCTGGTAAGATCAATATCGTCCAGTAGCCAATAGATTCCAACCATATACCAAAACCGAGACAGAAAAAAACAAAAGAAAGAATGTCAAAGGCACCCGTGAAATATAATAAAAAGTAATAGGTGGCAGCGTACCAAACAGGTATAAATAAACAGCTTATCTGTATCTGGAATGCCTGAACGTGGCCTCCAATCAGCCTAGTAGGTCAGGAACAGATTTATAGATAGCTTGCGTGGATATAATATATCTGGATCACCAGTCACAGCACAGTCACAGCTCACAAACTCCACTCAGCCGATGTATTATAAGAGGAAAGAGCCATATAGTGTAGTATTTATATACAAATAATTTATTCAGCATATAAAAAATGCACACTCACAATGTATATAAAGTTTAAAAGCTTATCTGTAATCCTGGGATAAAGGGAATACTGCTTAACAGTGTAGATCTCTGGATATTTCATGAGGTAAACACCAATGGGCTCCACACAGAAGTTCTCAAAGGGATCACTCTCAAAGATCAGGAAGACAGTATAGCCTCAAATGTTCCAGGAGTGGGTGGTAGTGAACAGCCTCAACGCGTTTCGTTCAGTTTGAACTTCATCAGGAGGGATTAGGTGATATTAAAAACTCTGCCCCTTTATATAGGGGTGTGTAGCGCCATTTTGCGCTAAAATCGCGGGCAAATGACGTCACCACGCATGCGCACAGCGCCGCCGGCCGCCATTTTTAAAAAAATATAAAATAAATATATATATATATATATAGTGAGGAAGAGAAAAGGTCCGCAGGTCCGGGCAGCAGTGGGCAGGTGAGCGAATCAGGGCTCGCCTCTCCCTGCTGGCCAATTGGCATCCGGATGAGTGAGCCAATCCTGGCTCACCTCCGGCCGTTTAAATTATTGGCACCGCGGCAAGCCAATCAGCGCTCGCGGTGGCGCCGAGTGATGACGACGCGCCATTCATCTTCAGTTCAGTTCATCGGCGGAGCCAAAGAGAGAGGACGTTGTGGGACGTCTGCGGTCCAGGAGAAAGAAGACGCTGGCAGAGGTGGCAGGGTGCCCTTGTAAGGGCAAGGAGCTACCATGTCACAAGAAGAGAGCACTGGAGACGTCGGCGGTAAGCCCTTGTAAGGACTAAGAGCGCCCCCTCCCAGAAAACAGCCACGCCGAACGGGAGAAGAGGCGCCGGCGGCTGGAGGGTCTGGAAGACCTGGAAAAGAAGGCGACGGAGACAAGTTGACAGAGCAGGTAAGTATACCTTGTGCAGTAGGTCGGGCACAAGGGAGCACTGTCGGGCGCTAGGTCCATAGCCACTGATAGTAGGCACAAGGTCCTGGCACAGGTAGGTATAGGTAGGGACTTGTAAGGGCACAAGGCCCTAGACAATTGGGCTTTAAGCCCATAAGTAGCAAAGGGCACAAGGCCCAGTAGTTAGTTGGGCAGAGAACCCATAGTCAGGGCACAAGGCTCTAGGTAGCTGGGCATAAGCCCATAGCTAGAGGGGCATAAGACCCTGTTAGTAGAACGGGCCTGAGAGCCCTGAGTTAGAATAGGGACCAGGACCCAGAGGTGTAAGTAAATCTAGGTGATAGTCCTAGGCAACAGTTGAGCAGAAGGCTCCTGTTACTGCTATACAAACCAACTGGTTAAGTAGCAGAGGTAAGTGTATTCCGTTGTCAGCCTTCCATAATCAGTAGCGACTTGTTATTGCGCCTGTGTGGTGAAAAACAGTATTGTGTATTGTGTTTGGTTGTGCTGTGTATGTTTCCTTCCAGGTGCAAGATGTCCGGCCACCATTAAAGGTAGGCTCTTGTTTCTGACTGTAATCCTGTGATACTCTGTGTCTGTGGGGACAAGGGATAGATAAAACACACACGTAGTGAGGGTTAGGAAGAAATGCAGGTTACAATGGCTACTTTGGTGGTGGTGGCTAGTGGTGTTTCTCCCTTACAGTAGCCACACACACTTTCCCCACCACCAGCTACAATTGTTATTCCACTACCCTAAGTATCAATTGTTCATCACAACTCTTCATTGACGATGTGCCATCTTTACCTTCTGTTTGATGTCATTGTATGTTGTATGTTTATATCATGAACACCTCAATGAACAGTGCTATTTAATATGTTGGTGATTTATAAATAAAGAATAATAATCTAATGGTGGTAAAGGGGCAGGAGCCTTATTGATTGTCTCTGGTAATGGACAGTGTTCTGTTAAAATTTGGGGGAGATCCCCGGAGCCTTGTCTTGATGGCGATCCTGAAGGGTTCTTGTTCTGGGGATGGGGTAATAATGATTCTTCTGTGGCTGCCAGCAAACTGAATGTCAGGTGACAGGTGGACAGGCACTGTATCTATGACCCTGCCAGATGGTATTTGGGCACAGTATCCCCCCTCTTAAGTTTGCTGAGTTGTAGTGCTGCCTCCCCTCCTCTGCATGTCAGTCCTGGGACTGCAGCTCCTTCTGACAGCGGTGGATCCATAAGGACAGTGGGCAGCAGCTAGAGTTTGAAGAGCACATTTTCTAAAGTGTACTTGTCCTTATAACAGCTATGGTACACTAGCAATTTGTTGGTTACAACAAATTGCTCATGACAAGTCACATAAAGGGGCATATTCAATTAGCTTTGCGGTCCGTGATTATGTGCAGCTGTGCGTGTAACGTGACAATACTGTATCGCAACATTGTGGATTTCCCTTCACAACCCTTTGGGGTGTGCGCGGAAATCCACGGTGTTGCGGTAACGGGACTTGTACAGCCGGGCGTAATCACAGACCGAAAAGCTTATTGAATATGCCCCAAAGAGATGAAAGGAGCTAACTACACTGTTGATGCAATGTCCTGTTAAAGTACAACAAGTGAAGTGAGAAATGCACTACAATTCGGATTTATAGTTTTACTGATTTTTAATTTCAAATGTAATTTTTACACTTTAAATACTCCATTTTAACCAATATTGACTTATAAAGTCTAGACAATAAGCATAGACAGTGCAAATTAAACCCTCTCATTGTGTAAACTGAATGCATACAGTGCATTTTGTCAATATTGAAAAATATGGACATTTCCAAGGACAAATCTAAAACCCAGTACTGTCCATGGAAATTAATAACTTTTGGCAACTATTGCTCAAGATGTATGTCAATATTTATTGTTGTAATATTTACACACCTGTTTATTAAAAACTGTCGATAGGTATGGTTTTTGCCAGTTATCGCAGGTATAGATAACCTTAGATCGCCAGAATTTATGTATAAAATATCACTGAGACAGCGGTTCACGCAGGCCTAGTGGAACTGAAAGCCTGTTCTGGGGCTTTCAGTCCCACTTGTATGAAAACAAATCGATATTTAATTTTTTTATTTTTTTAAAGAGATTTCATAATTACAAAGTGATTGATTTATTCAAATAATAATGATTTTTTTTTTTAAATTCATTATCTTCTGCTGTTGCATTCCTGATATCCTTGTTAAATTTACTTTTTAAGCTATCACAAAGAGAAAGCTGGTGAATCTTATCAGCGGGGGATACTTCCAGCAATAGCAGTGCTATCGCCAGTGTTGATAGATAGGGAGAAGTCCTATCTCCGGTGAAAACACATGATTTCACCAGAGACAGGGCTTCCTTAGTTTGAAAAAGAGAGCCCTAAGTTTTTTTTTAAAAAAATCCCTTGCGGCAGAGATGTTATCTCACTTCATTTAAGACATAAAACTGGTAAAAGTAGAAGTAGATTAGTTTGCAAGGACCATTAGCCAAAAAACATAGGAGACACATAAAAGTTATTAGAGCTTTGCTAATGCAAATACTGTATGTAACAACCGATTAACATTAAAAACTAGTAAAGCTCTGGTGACATCTAGTGGTAGATTGGTAATTTCACAGTCACGTAAAAGTAAAATCTTGTACATTAATTCAGTTTTTAATCTACATAGCATGTAACCAAAAAAAAAATCACAATTACACACCAGGAAAAAATAGAAGAAAATATATACATATTTTGTTCAATGAGTATTGCAAAAAAAAGTGTATAATACATAAAAATATATAATGTATTGTGTATAATGAAAAAAATCATAATTAGATAATAGTTAAAAGCAAGTATAGCCTCCTAATGATCACTGTAGACTCTACCTTCCAATTCCAGTCTTGGGTACTAGCTACTTCTCTCATTACACTATAGGGTGATAGGCACCACTATGAGAGGTGTAGATTAGACACCAAGCAAGGAATGATTTGTACACTTGAGTGTCTGTGTTTACTGAATAAATGTTTTATAGATTGTCAAGTTCATCCAGATATTGTCAGTCTATACATTTTTAACCTTACACCACCAACACAGGGATAATAAGGCCCAGCACTAGACAATAAAAATAGCAGTGAGGAGCCTTCTCTATTACACCAAGTGGTAGCTTTCTGAACCACTGTGCTAGGCATCCAAGTCACTGATAACAAGGGCTATGGAATCACAGTCTGTCTACCACGATCATTAACAGCCCTTACTTTGGCAGAAGAGCTGGACAGTTACTCGCCATGGATAGGTGTCTTTTAATCTGTCTATGAATCCAGATTAGCACCCCTTCCAGGGATATGATTCTGACAATAGGTATCTTTATGTTTACAGAAGGATCATATCAATTTTTAGGCCACAGTTATTTTAGTAAACGTCAGTGGCAAGATAAGGGGTTTTGGTACCCAAGTTTAAGATGTGGAACAGCTACCACGGCTCTAGGCTGCACTGCAGAATCATGGAATAACTGAATAGAGCAGCTTGTATTTGTGCTTCTATGTTCTCATATTGCATTAAATGCTTTTCCATGACTTGTTAAATGTAAATAATTCTTCTTGTTGATGGTTACTAAGTGTAGACATTACACTTAAGTAGAAGCAGATTAAGGCTTTGGGGGGCCTGGGGCAGGGGTTACAGACAGAGGTAGAGATCCTGCACTCTACTCTTATTGCTGACACCTCATTTTGATTTGGGCGGGACTACAGATATTCGAGATAGCAAAGTATACCGTCCGAATATCTTATTCACTGACGTAGTGGTGAGGGCTACACCAAGAGAAAGTCCTGTCTCCTCTTGATGGTCGTCTGCAATTCCCAGGCTTGGTGTCTAGGAAAACGGGCGACACACAACAGCCCCCCACAAATCTTTCTACCAGGCTAGTATGTACCACCTACTGTAGCGCTAGCTATAACAACAATACAACAGGAGCGCCCTGGTCCTAACATTGTTCTATGTGATCAGTATGCTGCACACTAGGTGTAGTGTACTACCCCTTCTAAAACCCCCACAGTTCCAATAAACCAATCCACAGAATAACAGACTATAATATAAGAATATAGAATTAAGATGCCAAAAGCTTACCTTTACCTGACTCTGGAATACTGTAACAGGGAAGCACCTCAAAATCCTACTTTTAATTGTACCCTGACAGTTAAGGGCAAGGGCACAATGAAGGTGTATGCACAGGTCTATAAGAGAAGAGACCACCCCAAAATTGCTGCCTAGATATTAAAGCTCAAATGGGATCACATAGGGCACAGTCTCACAGGGCTACCTCCTACTGATGCCAAAGATTGTCTCCAGAGGCCTAGTGTCTGAATTAACTCTGCCCCAGAGGCCTGTACGCCTGATACTGGTACCACAAGCTTCTAAGCCTGATTATACAATGCATACAAAATACTTGACTAAGTGCCCCAAGAAAATACACCTAAGTGCCCCAGGCCATGTGCCCACTAATGCTGCCCAACATAGGTGGCAGTGGATCAGGGAGCAGACCATGGTAACCACATTTATCTGCTCCGCACAGGAAACAGACAGCTCCTGTTATTTTCCTCTTCTGCAGCCGGAGGTGCCCCTTCTCCTATGTTGCGCTTCTCTTGATAGAAGAACCTCTGTTTTCTTCCATCCACATCGGCTTCCTACTGTTGACTGCAGAGAGCTCTTTTTCCAGCATCTTTATCACGACTATGCGTTGCGTACTTGCTATCGTTGGCACTACTCAGAGGAAAGTGCGGACTCTAACGTGCCCCTGGTATTCACCAGGGACCCCTGCAAGGAGGTGTGGACTCCGCTGAAGGAACACGCAGGTCGCGGTCCTTACATGAGTCGAGTAGCGAGGTTGCCTAGCAACGGGACGCGCATACGCAGACGGCCACGCCGGGCAGCTGGAACTTCCGTGTCTGGTTGCCTGGCAACCAGTTGCGTGAGGGGGAGAAGCAGGCGGCCATCCCGAAGAGACAGCTGGACGGTGCCTGGCATGCCTGACAGTCTTTCTTCTGCTATGTTTAAGCTATTGCGCCTTTTCTTCTGTCTTCTCTTCTTCTCCAGGAGACCTCTACTTTCTTCGGGTCCCTGTACTAGTTTGATCAGGCAAGTGCAGAGGGTGGGACTTAACACAGCGGTGAGCGAGATTGGCTCGCCTCTGCGCCAAATTTAAATGGCCGGAAGCGAGTCCTGATTGGCTCACCATAATGGCCACTGACTGGCTGACAGCGAATCTGTACAGATTTGCTATCATGAATGCCGGAAAGCGCAGACGAAAGGGATGGATGGGCGGTGAGTGACATTCTCTCTCCTCTTCACGGGCTCTGCATCATCGGTGCACCTTCCTACATGCACGGCATCCATTCCCCACTGCTCTGCCATCAAGAGCAGCAGTACAGGAGATACATCCCAATATTCCCACCCGTGGGACAAAACTGTTCTGCCTAAATTGGAATGGTTGTGAGGTATTGTAAAGAGAAACTGCACGCAAAATACACAAGGTATAAATAATACACAGTGCAGACACTGAGTTGAGTTCAGTAGACACATCTCACCACGAGCAGCAACTTTATAGCATTCCAACATGTTGGAACATCTAATGTAGGGCTGTTCTGGGAGAGACAGTACAGATCCTGTGGTGCTACAGATGGATCCCGGAAGGTGATAGGAGGAAAAGGACTTTTAAGGGACCCTGGTGAGTTATTGATGGGGGGACCCGAGAAAGCTACTGGCACATCATCTCTTTCCGCACTGTCTGCTGCTCAGCAGCCGGAAACAGGGAGGTGAGGTGTAGAAAGGGGAGGGACAGCTCAACTAAGGGTTGAACAGCTGTGGCTCCTGTACAGAGGAGGCTGGACTATGGAGAAGCACCAGTCTCCAGGAAGCAGAAATACACCGCCAGTTAACTATTTATTTACTTTAATCATTAAAAAAGTTTTCTCCTGGTAGCTGCTCTTTGTCCGGGGGACCCCCTGAGAGAGGCACTGAAGACACATTTCTCTTGCTGAAGTAGAAATAATTATATTCTATATAGGACTTAAGTCACGTAGCTGCCTCTTCTGCACACACCGTAGTCCACCCCTTCTTTCTTCCGAACAAGGCACTTGCAGTCTCTATCTCTATCTTTCTTGCCTTCACTTCTAACTCTGTCACTTAGTGCTGCTTTCAATATTGCTCTACATCCTTTCAGGACAGAGGTGATTTCCAAGGAGGAGAAGAGATCATGCACGATTAACACAAGTCTGGTTATATAGGTAACTATTTACAAAATTAATTAATATTGTTCATATAAAAGTTCACCGCTGACTCAGGGTCACATCAGTAATGAAGACTGGAGCCAGGTAGAACTATTTACACTCTCCCCCCCCCCCCCCCCAACAGAATTTAAGGGTTCTTCCACATAGCTGTGCTGACGGGCACTGTAGATGCAGGTGTTTGACAATTCAAATATATTTAACCTTTCCTGACAGGTAGGCGTCATGACTATATATCTATGGAATTCTTCTTTAAATAGCAAATGTTCTAGAAACAACTTTAATGTCAACTCATGATATATATAACCTCCTCAGGGGAAGGCTATAAAAAGATTATCACGGGAGACAAGACTCGACTCAGCAGCCTATTTTAAAGGAAAAAAAATTCAGTTGGCCCAGTGTCCCAGCCCTACGTAACCCACTATGGTACCGGACCGGGAAGCAGATGCCCCCCTGCCCCCCAGACCAGCCTGAATCAGGCCCTACGTAGTTAGTATGAGTGAACATTTCCTTATTGATCAAGTAGTTAATTGACCTCATGTTATTATTATTTCAAATAAGTAAAAAAAAGGAAGCAGAGTACTAAGGCGCAAGGTTGCAAATAACATTGACTGCATTGAACCTGTTCTACCTGCAAAACAAGGTGGCATCAATTGAGTTTCAGTCTATACTGGGTGTGCCGACCCCCACCTTCTACACACATTTGTAAGCACAATTCTAAAACTAGGAAATGTATGCTAGTGATAAATAAAATAAAGACAGTCTCAGTGTCTCCTTGCTCTCTTCATTAAATAAAACTATGAATGAGGCTGGAACATACAAGATTTTAGTAGAAAAATTAAAACTTTAAATGAATGTAGGGGGTCTGCTGGGAGACCCTGTTCCTTCTTCTCTACAATTCTCAGTCTGTGGCTTCAGGTTGCCTCCATTCACCACCACACCTACACCATGACACTGACCCTGTAACATGCAGTCCCGTATTTGTTAACATAATCATACGAATGGATAGCTCGCTAAAAATATCAGAACAGTCATCTGCTAAAATAATCTATGCTGCTGTAAAAATAATAGTTTTCTATTTCCTCCCACTTCAAAATGGTACTCATGAACAAACAGATGAGGAAAGGTAACAAAAACTTGGTCAGACTGTAGTCTAATGACCATTAAAAAAGGAATATGAGCATGCACCTATGTAGGTGTTAGTAAGAGAAATACATATTTTTACTAAATGAAATGTGCTGGGGGCATTATTCTACTTGGTAAATATGGTCCACTGTCTCCTAGCTGGAAAAGGCCATGTTTAAAGGCATGGTTGGGATGGTGACTTTAATAGTAATCATCTACCACAATAAAAACAAAACGCTCCAGTGAACCAAAGTAACCCTGTTTCAATGTCATTTTTCTTTCTTCTTTTATAGTTCCTGGCAAAAAACTTAAAATGCAAAGATGAAAGAAAAATCAGTGTTTTGTTTACCTGCCAGCATTGCTGTCCACTATTTTTTTTTCTGTAAACACAAAAAGATCTTGGATTAAAACTCATCTAAGCAAATAAAAGAAACATAAGTAAATAAGTAATAAATAGAAGCCAAAAATGTGGAAATTGTGGAAAAGGAAATTATCAGGACCGGGATTTTCCATGACTTCTTTGTGTGTATATGTAATAATGAATTGTAATTATATATGCACTAGCTAAAGGGGTTTGTTCATTATGGCCTTGGCGGTGTCACAGACTGCATGTTATACCATCCAACCTTTACATCAGACATTAGAAAATAAGTGGGAGAGATGTTGGCTGGTAAAGGTTGCTCAGTAGAAAGAATTAGCTCTCAGTCTGTGTGCTCACGGAGATGTATTTCCCCATTGTGTTGTTCTAAGCTTAGAGGCGGAATGGAGAAGGGAAGGGTTGGTTGGTGTAGCCATAATACAGTAAGGGTGTGTTAACTCTGAGTAGGGAGCAGCCACTGATATGCCTATAGGAACCCCACCCCTCAGGGATTAAGTAGCTCCATGCCCAAGCACTTTGGTAATATGTGAAAAATTGATAAAAATAATAATTTTGTCTGTGGTGTACTACAGCTCCCAACACCAGGCCACCACTAAGTATTTGGGCATGCTGGCACTTGTAGTACTACAAGTGTCTGCATATCTGTGGCTCCCAAGGCATTTCCGCACTTGTGAAAAGCATATATCAATAAATTAGTATATATTGACCTATTATATACAAAATGTAATCAGTAATTACTTGCATGTTAGTGTATTTGGAATAGTTGTAGAAATTTGGGTTTAACTATTGTGATTTTGCATGAAGTCATGAGTTGTTTCAAATACTTTACTTTCGCTTATCTGCACATTAATGGAGTACAAAAGTGTTGGTATCTATCCATTATTATCTGTATACAACAATCGGCCACAACATTAAAACCACCAGCCTAATATTGTAGGTCCCCCTCGTGCCGCCAAAACAGCTCTGACCCGTCGAGGCATGGGCTCCACAAGACCTCTGAAAGTGTTCTGTGGTATCTGGCACCAAGATGTTAGCAGCAGATCCTTTAAGTCCAGCTAGTTGCAAGGTTTGGCCTTCATGGCTCTGACTTGTTTTCCCAGCTCATCCAACAGATGCTCGATCAGATTGAGATCTGGGGAATTTGGAGGCCAAGTCAACACCTTGAACTCTTTGTCAAGTTCCTCATGACATTCCACATGAATGCCAGGACCCAAGGTTTCCAGCAGAACATTGCCCAGAGCACCACACTGCCTCCACCAACTTGCCTTTCTCTCATAGTGCATCCTGGTGACATCTCTTCCCCAGGTAAACGACGCACGCACATCAGCTGTCAATGCAATGTAAAAGGAAACTTGAGTCATCAGACGAGGCCGCTTTCTTCCAATGTTCATTGGTTCTGGCACCCACATGCCCATTATAAGCGCTTTCGCTTATCATGAACAGTGAACAGGGGTCAGTATGGGCACTCTGAGCATCTATCGCTAACAATGCACTGTGTGTTCTGACACCTTTCTATCTTAGCCAGCATTAACGTTTAAAGCAATTTGTGCTACAGTAGCTCTTCTGTTGGACTGGACCAGGCTGGCTAATCTTCGCTCCCTAAATGCATCAATGAGCCTTGGGCACCTATGAACCTGTAGCTGGCTCACAGGTTGTCCTTACTTGGACCACTTTTGGTAGGTACTAACTACTGCAGGGAACACCCCACAAGACCTGTTGTTTTGGGGATGCTCTGACCCAGTCATCTAGCCATCACAATTTGACCCTATGCAAAGTCCCTCAGATCCTTACGCTTGCCCATTTTTCCAACATATCAACTTCAAGAACTGACTGTCCACTTCCTGCCTAATATATGTCACCCCCTGACAGATGACATTGTAATGAGATAATGTTATTCACTTCACTTTTCAGTGGTTTTAATGTTCCAGCTGATCGGTTTACATATAGATAACTGAAAGAGAATACATAGAAACTGTATAGCAAGAGATCCATGAAGAAGTTACGTGTCTAAACAACTGGCTAAAAGTTTTGAGAATGACACAAATATTATTTTTCACGAAGTCTGCTGCCTCAGTTCTTCCTCTGTAAACCATGGTTGCCTGCAAGGAAACACATGCAGTCATCATTGCTTTGCACAAAAAGGGCTTCACAGGCATATTGCTGCTAGTAAGATTGCACCTAAATCAACCATTTATTGGATCATCAAGAACGTCAAGGAGAGAGGTTTAATAGTTGTGAAGAAGGCTTCAGGATGCCCAAGAACGTCCAGCAAGCACCAGGACCCTCTCCTAAAGTTGATTCAGCTACGGGATCGGGGCACCGCCAGTGCAGAGCTTGCTCAGGAATGGCAACAGGCAGGTGTGAGTGCATCTGCACGCACAGTAAGGCGAAGACTTTTGGAGGATGGCCTGGTGTCAAGAAGGCCAACAAAGAATTCAGTTCTCTCCAGAAAAACATCAGGGGCAGCACAGTGGCTAAGTGGTTAGCACTTCTGCCTCACAGTGCTGTGGTCATGAGTTAAATTCCCGACCATGGTCTTATCTGTGTGGAGTTTGTATCTTCTCCCCGTGTTTGCCTGGGTTTCCTCCGGGTGCTCTGGATTCTTCCCACACTCCAAAAACATACTAGTAGATTAATTGGTTGCTATCAAAATTGACCCTAGTCTCTCTCTCTCTGTCTGTCTGTGTATGTTAGGGAATTTAGACTGTTAGCTCCAATGGGGCAGGGACTGATGTGAATGAGTTCTCTGTACAGCGCTGCAAAATCAGTGGAGCTATATAAATAAATGGTGATGATGATGATGACTGACTGATATTCTGCAAAAGGTACAAGGATTGGACTGCTGAGGACTGGGGTAAAGTCACTTTCTCTGATGAATCCCCTTTCAGTGTCACGAAAGCCGGATTATGGGAATGGTCCTGATTGCTGCTAGAGTGACAGCTTACCCTCAGAGAGGTGCGGAGTCTAAACGGTGGAGAAGTGTTCATCAGGGTTTCCTGCAAGGGAATATGGCCTTGGCTACTCTCCACCGCAGGTCGCAGTCCTCTAGGGGGCACAGAGCAGCGAATGCGCAGAACCACCAAGTAGTTGTTAGCCAGAACAATAGTAGAGGTGAAGAGATGCACGGCAGAGAGCAGGAGCACTGAGGTTCACACAGGTGTATAACGCTGGAACAGAACCGATGATGAGCGATGCTCTGCGGTGAATCTACAGGTCTTGATTGTGAGGGAAGCTGAACCAATATGGCGGTTAAGCGATGAGCTGTAGAGAGCAATAGCACTGAGATCCACACAGGTGTTATAACGCTGGAACAGGACCAATAATGAGCGATGCTCTGCAGTGATAATGCTGGGAAGCAATGAGCTGCACAGGTAACTGCTGAGAAGCGATGAGCTGCACAGGTACTACTGGGAAGCAGTAAGCAGCACAGGTATGGCTGAGAAGTGGTGAGCTGTACAAGTACTGCTGAGAAGCAGTGAGTAGCAGAGGTATTGCTGAGTAGAAATGAGCTGCACAGGTAATTGCTGAGTAGGGGAATTTAGCTGCACAGGTAATTGCTGAGAAGCTGCAGACAGCGCAGGTATTCTGAGCTGCACAGGTAATGCTGAGAAGTGGTGAGCAGCACATGTATTCTGAGCTGCACAGGTAATGCTGAGAAGTGGTGAGCAGCACATGTATTCTGAGCTGCATGGGTAATGCTGAGAAGAAGTAAGCAGCACAGAGAATTCTGAGTAGCAACAAGCTGCACCATCCACGATGTCAGAAACAACAGGAGTCAGAGGAAATGCTTCCTATCAGGTAGAGAGACCTGATGATCTGACACCCATTAAAGAGAGGAGGGCCCTTATAAAGGAAACTGGTTGCAGATGATCCAATCACTGCGGAGCAGAGGTTTAGAAGGTTCCCAGGGTAACGCATGCGCAGACCACTAAACAAGATGGTGTCCGATGATAGAGGCCAGCTGAACAGCAGATAGTTGTAACCAAGGGAAACCAAAGCACACAGTGAACCAGATGGAGCGAATCTGGTGAGATGTGTGATATTCAGATTGTTTGGGGCATTTGGAAAAACACTTGACCATCAGTCAATTAATAATGTCATGCCAACAGTAATGCATCCTGAGACCATTCATGTGTGCGGTTGCTTCTCAGCCAAGGGAGTGGGCCTAAGAACACGGCCATGAATAAAGAATGGTATCAAAACATCCTCAAGAGCAACTTCTCCAAACCATCCAAGAACAGTTTGGTGATGAACTGGGATCATGCCTGGGATCAAAACACTGAAATGTTGGGTCCATGGCCAGGAAACTCCCCAGACCTTAATCCCATTGAGAACTTGTGGTCAATCCTCAAGAAGCAGGTGGACAACAAACAAAATCCCACAAATTCTGACAAACTCCAAGCATTGATTAGGCAAGAATGGGCAGCTATCAGTCAGTATGTGGCCCAGAAGTTGATTGACAGCATGCCAGGGCGACCTGCAGTGGTCTTCAAAAAGTAGTGTCAACACTGCAAATATTGACTCTTTGCATATACTTAATGTAATTGTCAATAAAAACCTTTGACACTTATTAAATGCTTGTCATTTTACTTCAGTATACCATAGCAACATCTGACAAAAAGGTCTAAAGACACTGAAGCAACAAACTTTGTGAAAACCAATACTTGTGTCATTCTCAAAACTATTGGCCATGACTGTAACAGCATAATAATACTAAATGCATAAATCACCATATAATCAAGTATATATCTACATTAATTATGCATACCCTCAAAATTATCATGAGGCAAATACATGGATAATAGTATACAGAACTTGGTAGACAGACAAGCAATATGGCAGCTGAGCCCTGTGTAACTTTCTGATTAGTTCACAAGTTAAAGTAAGGAAGTTTCTAAAGTACAACTTTACCATACAATGCTGGTTTAGGAGGAATAACCACAAAAGTAAGCCAAGATCATTAATCCATGCAAACAATACAATAGGAAAGATTCACTAACGTTGTGACAGCCAGGGAACATTAAAAATAGTTCCTCACAGTTACGGCTCCCAGGCACAGTGTTGTGAAACTCTTTGCTATTGCAGTAACTGGAGCAGAACAGGGTTTCACTAAAGTGAGTTTGGGCACAGTAGCGGCACCAAGCCTCATAAAGCTGGCCTGGGAGCTGTGATCTCAGTGGAAACTATTCAAGTGGCCCCAGGAAGATGCACTGAGGGGAAGGGAACAGAGGACATTGCCTGTGGTTTCTGGCATGTAATCTTGATAGGGTACACAGAGTAGTAAATGGTGTGTTAGGGACAAAGCTTAATGCAGTAATGGAGGGAGCTAGTTAATGATATGAACAATGTATAATATTTGTGGTTATTATATGCGTGCTATTATTATGTATGATGACAAGTTATCTGTCAGCACACAACACTATTTCCCTGGAATTGCTCTTATTACAAAATTGCTCTCCTAACTTCAGTCCATGGCTTATAAAGTTTTGGAAAAATTTTCCTGTTACACATTATGTCATTTTAATGACATATTACTTATAAAGACTGATTATTTTATTATATTTGGGAGTAAGCTAGTTTTGCATGTCCACAACTGAATGATTTCTTTGTCCCCTCTGTATGTGTCTCTCTTTCTGGCCCCCCTTCCCTTTTTTGTACTCTCTCTTTATTTGCTGATAAGACAATATATGATTACATAGTCACGCGCTCTTGCTCTGGTCACACAGACATACTATCCAAGTTGCGCATAAACAAATATATTTTGGATGGATATCAGGTCATTTGGAAAGCAGAAAATGTAATAGGACATTCTAAAACAGAACATTATATTCCTGTTCCTTTTCTATTTTACTATTTATGAATGACAATGATTTTATTCAAATGCTCTACCTACAACTCATAGGGGTAGATTTATTAGACCTTTTAAAAAGGAAAAGTGGAGGTGTTGCCCATATCAACCAATCAGATTCTTGCTATAATTTATCTAGTGCATTCTAGAAAATGACACCTCATTTTTCCTTTTTTATAAAGTTTGGTAAATCTGCCCCATAGTGTGAACCTGCCCCATGGGTATATTTGCCCCAAACTGGTGTGTATGGGCAAGTGAGACCCGAGGGCCCCCCTGTATACACTGGTATTTAGCACAAGTTCCATGGGTTTGGACACTTGTGTAGTAGCAAGGTGCAGTGCCAATAATAAGGTTGGGCGCCAGGCCATCTCAGTTCAAATAAAAGTAGACTTTATTACAGCTCCTCTACACATTAAGCGTAATGGTGAACTCAAGCACAGATGTACAACTCGCCATCTCCTCCAGCACATTACTTCTAGCAGATGTAAATTGCCATAAAAAATCAACTACCTTCAACCACCATCAGGTTACATATAAGCCACTGCTGAGAGCAGTAGTTCTGCAGACATACCACATGGGTTTCTCAGCCTCTGTGGATCCCCCCAGTTTCCAGGAGCTTCTCTCTCAGCACCTTAGTATAGCTATGTTGCCTATATACAGCGGCTCCACCTCGCTATAAGAACACCTCTCGGGGGCCCTTAATCGGGGATTCTTCCTCTGTCACAGACAGCCTCACTATCTCCATCAGTTCTCCCAAATAACCACATTGTGCAGTGCAGTGTACCCCCCCCCCCCCCCAGTATGGGGACATTTTCCAAGGGGGCTATCTCTATGGGAATACTCAGTAGAAGAAACCCTCTTTTTTTCCCTTATACTGACTCTCCTCTGTGGTGCCCATTACTGTCTTCTCTTGTTGTGGTGCACCTGAAGTTGGGGATCCTACTTACTGGTTTCTCACACTGGGCTTTCAAATTGATGGGGTTCTTCTCCTATTAAGTCCCATCTCCATTCGGGATCCAGGAGAGTACCTGCTCTTCCAGGAGTCCTGAAATTCGGGAGCCTCCTGGACATTCTGGGAGAGTAGGCAACAATGTCTTTCAGACAGTAGCAATAATCTGAAGCTTTAATGTTTAGCTGACATGTTACTAAAAACACCAATGAAGTATACTCTCCACAGAACCCAATGACCTGTGTTTTAATCCTGCTAATATAACTTGCGCAGCTGAAGCAGATGATGTTATGATGTTGATGTAGAGGGTGAAAATTTATGGGGTTAATGGAGGGCCTGGGTCTGTTTCACAACACTGTTTCAATGCGTCTTATACAACGATCAGCCACAACATTAAATCCACTAAGAAGTGAAGTGAATGATTAACTCGCTACAATGACACTTTTCAAGGGGTGGGATATATTAGTCAGCAAGTGAACAGTCAGTTCTTAAAGTTGATTTGTTGGAAGCAGGAAAAATGGGCAAACGTAAGGATCTGAGCCACGATGACAAGGGCCAAATTCTAGCAAGATATTCAGACCTCAAAACAATTCTAGGAACAAAAAGTGCAGCCAGCAATTTTAACTACACATTTCATTTATCCACGTACAAGCAAATTCACTTTATACAGCTGTTTTCCATATTAGCCTCCTCAATTTCTATGGGTAAATCATCATCAACACTAACACTACCCATCCTCACATTTCCAAATGGCTGCTCTATTATTACAGTGTCTGAATCTGAAAGCTCATACTCACATATAGCACTCATGGATACACTCCTTAGACCACCTCAGTGTTATCTTCAGGCACTGATTTGGATGTTTTGGAGGTGTCAGTAACAAATGTACACTGTGAGCAACAAGGTGGTGCATGGGAAATTGAGAAAGATGCACGACCACGTTGGGCACTCTGTTTTGGAATTGCCATTCTAGTGCGTATACCACTACCAGCAGTAGCAGGACCTCTACTAGCAAAAAGTGGACATAGTCTGAGCCTTGTCTTGCCACTGCGGGTGGTGTATGGGATGTTAGCTATTTTCCTTTTTTTGGGCAAATCACATTTATCAGAAAATTCCCTTTTTATCCTCTTCCTTACATCAAGAGCTGATGTTTTCTTTGAGATTGAATTTGACAAATAGTGTGTGTGGATTTTGAGGATTCTTTAGTCAACTTTCTTCCCGCATTACCTTTTTACTAGTAGAGGTCGTAACAGTAGTGCTACTGCCAGTACTGGTACTGGGCTTCTCCTGATCAGCCCAGCGATCCATGGTTGCAAAGAGAAGTATTGCTACTTGAACAGATTGGAGCTACTTGTAGATACCTGCCAATACACCAGGGGATTGTCCAATGAAATTGGGAAAGGAAGGAATGTTATCATACAAACCTTACAACACTGCTTTACAATATACTTCTGACATACAACTTTTATATTTTATTGGGGGGGGTTGCACTGCTCTGGGTCAAAGACAAGAACACCCTCTTTACTTTTTTGGGGTTTGCAGCTGCTGCTAAGCCTCATACGCAAACACCCATGTTTAATATGGATGTCACTGAATGACCCTTCCAAAATGGAAAAGAATTGAAAAATAGAAAAGATTAGAATAAATAGTGTTTTTTTGGGGGTGCAGTTGCGTGCTGACCCTTACAAACACCCTTTTTTAAATAAAAATTTCACTGAGTTGACAGTATTGAAAAATAGAAAATATTAGAATATAATAATATATAGCCTTTCCTTGAGGTGTACAACTGCTGCTGAATCTCACACGCAAATACCCAGTTTTTTTAAAAAATGATTTCAGTTGTCACTGTCCCGCACAAGATTACTTTCACTAAAAAACTTTCAATTTTAAAAGAAAGAAATCTGTTTGTTTTTTTGCATTCTGCTGCAAATAATCTGACAGCAAAAGCACACTGTTTTTCTCAAATAAATAAATATACTAGTTAGTTCAGAATGATATCTATCTAACCCAGTCTGTATATATCATCATCATCACCATTTATTTATATAGCGCCACTGACTCCGCAGTGCTGTACAGAGAGCTCATTCATATCAGTCCCTGCCCCATTGGAGCTTACAGTCTAGATTCCCTAACATACACACACAGACAGAGAGAGAGACTAGGGTCAATTTTGATAGCAGCCAATTAAACTTCTACGATGTTTTTGGAGTGTGGAAGGAAACTGGAGCACCCGGAGAAAACTAATAGTCTAATACTATTATATAAATGCAATGCATTAACAACAACCAGTAGCCACTAGTCCATGTAAAGTCTATTTAAAATTGAAATTAAAAGCAATTGATCAGCAAATTATTGTAGCTGACTATTCTCTGCAGAACTGCTTTATAATAATGACAGGATCCTATTATTATTATTATTATTATTATTAATATTTATTTATAGGGCGTCACTAGGTATCCTTAGCGCCTTACAGGGACAGACAGAAACACGGTACAGGGTGAGACATCACGGAACAGTTAACAAAAAGCACAGTAACTCGGAAGCTCAAAGTACAGCTAGATGAAAGGTGAGAGCCCTCGGGGGTAGAGAGAGGGGTAGAAGGGCCTCACGGAAAAGACAAGGAGCTGGAGAGCAGAGTTAAGGTGGTGGAGAACAGGAGGAGAGGAGGCCCTGCTCGAAGGAGCGTACAATCTAAGGGGAGGGTAGGACGGACAGAGACGCAAGGGTAGGAGGAGGAAAGGGGGAGAGCGGAGGCAAAGACGGAGAGGGGAGAGAGGAGAGCGACAAGGAGGGAAGTAGGTGGGAGACTGGAAGGAGGGCAGTTAAGTGGGGGACTGGAAGGCTATAAGGAAGAGGTAGGTTTTTAAGGCCCGTTTGAAGCTGGACAAGTTGGGTGAAGTTCTGATGGAGCGGGGGAGCTGGTTCCAGTGGAGGGGGGCAGCACGGGAGAAGTCTTGGATGCGAGCGTGGAAGCAGGTGACCAGGGGGGAAGAGAGGCCGAATGCAGAGGGCGGGATGGAGCATGAATGGAGATGAGGCTGGAGATGTAGGGAGCAGTGGAGTTGGAGAGGGCCTTGAAGGTAAGTGTAAGGAGCTTGAACACGATTCTGTAGGGGAAGGGGAGCCAGTGAAGGGATTGGTAGAGGGGGGAGACAGAGGAGGAGCGGCGAGAAAGGAAAATGAGCCGAGTGGCAGCATTGAGTACGGAGCAAAGTGGGGCGAGATGAGAGCGGGGGAGGCCAGTAAGGAGGAGGTTGCAGTAGTCTAAGCGGGAGATAATAAGAGAGTGGACAAGAGCTTTAGTGGCATCTTGGGAGAGGAAGGGCCGAATGTGTGCATTGTTGCGCAGCTGGAAGCGGCAAGATTTAGCAAGAGAGAGAGGAGTCGAGGATGACACTGAGGCAGCGAAGTTGAGGAACAGGGGAAAGAGAGGAGTTGAGTACAGTGATAGAGAGGTCGGAAGGGCAGGGGGAATGAGCGGGAGGAAAGACAATTCGTTCGGTTTTCGCAAGATTAAGTTTGAGAAATTTAGAGGACATCCAGGAGGAGATGGCAGAGAGGCAGGCGGACACCCTGGAGAGGAGGGAGGGAGAGAGATCAGGAGAGGAAAGGTAGAGTTGGGTGTCATTCGCATAAAGGTGGTACTTGAGACCAAAGGAGCTGATGAGTTTGCCCAGGGAAGAGGTGTAAAGAGAGAACAGTAGGGGTCCGAGAACAGAGCCTTGGGGGACCCCTACTGGAAGGGAGGAGGGGGGGGAGAGATCCAGAGGTGGTGACAAAGAAGAAACGATCAGCAAGGTAAGAGGTGAACCAGGACAGGACGGAGCCAGAGAGGCCAAAGGATTGAAGGGTGTGGAGCAGGAGCGGGTGGTCAACGGTGTCAAAGGCCGCTGAGAGATCCATGAGAATGAGAAGGGAGAAGTGGCCCCTATTGCTTTCCTACGTTCCTGGTTCACCCTTATTGCTCTTTTATGAGCAGAGTGCCGCAGCTAACCTCCTCCCTACACACTGTCTGTTCTAAAATGGTACTTGAGAAAGCGAGGGAGGACTATATATACAAAACAATATATAGTATACTTCAGCGCATAGATTACTATAGTGCAGACAATGATACTCATATACGCAAAGGACAGTAAAGGAATGTTTATACTCTTCTGTGGAACAAGTATGATATTGAAAGCTTACCCTGCTCTTTCCCTGATCTGATAATAAGGAAGTCCTCCACGATGTTTGTAAACCGAACTATTCCTTTAGGAGAAGGTTCTCTTGAAGCAGAAGAGGGTGATTTTCAAACAGTTCCTTTCTGTAGTCGCGGCTTCTTCCGCTCGCAGTGGAACGCATTTGGACCGCAAAGATCACTATAACGCTTCCTGTAGAGACGAAACCCCGATAAGTTCAAAAGGAGAAGTGTAAAAGAGTGCTACCCGACGTGTTTCGTCCGTAAAGGACTTTTTCAAGGCTGATCCTTAGCAATCCATAGCTAGAGAATCTCACAGTCTCCATGAATCATGGAAAGTGTTTTTTAAGTATGTTTAGTGTGGACTTAGTAAGTGGGGAATATAACTTGATTTAATTGACTATCAAATTTAATATCCTTTAGTAATTTTAGAATCCCCTGCCATAAACACTTCAACATTTATATCTTGTGAGAACCTTTGGTCAAGAATAATGGTCAAGGTAAATGGGGCTTGATTATATTAGGGGAATAGACATTCACTAAAGTAATAGGAGTATTGTTAAGTGTACCAAAGAATATGAAGAATCTCCCCATTTTCTAAGTAATTACCTAATTTGGTTTGAATTGGAATTGACTTGTAATAAGAATAGCTACCCCAATTGTCTTTTGCCTGGAACCACACATGTAGTAAACAGAAGGATATCTCCTGAATCGCAACTCAGGATGTTTCTTTTTTCCTGCAAAAATTCATCATCCCTTGCCATCTGCTTTACAGAAAATAAAGTTTACAATGCTACTGGGAACTGTTCGGACCCTTAACATTAAAATAAATGCAAATTATGCTTAACATTTATTTTCTTCTAAATACTCCATGGCAGTCATCACAATGGGTAGGTTCCCTTTCCAGTATAGGTAGAGAAAGGTTAAAAAGGCCCCCAGACAGTACATAAGGCATCATCTTAACAAGCAGGGGTGGGAAACTGAGCTTCCATTGAAAATTTAGAGGAAAAAGAATTAACAGCAAGCATAATTCAAATTTTTACTCTTCAATCTTCCATGGCAGCCATCACAATGGTAAGTACCCAAGCAATAACGTAGGGAGGGCCGCAAAGAACAAATCAGCCACATATCCTGCAAAATCATAAATTTATTTAGTGACTATGTGGAGAACATGTCTCCCAAACTGGGGATAAGAGAACCAGATGACAATGACTAGCAAATGTGTGGAAGATGTCCATACAGCTGCTCTGTCACTGAAGCCTGGGCCTTACTTCCCCATGATGTTGCCACTACTGGCAGATGCCTATTGGACTGTAATAGGTGTCAGCAGAATGGGAGTAAGGAGGTCATTTTACTCATTGTCAACTTAACCAGGACATTGGTTCTATTGTATACAGGATACAGCTATATTGCAGGCAGTATTGTGGAAGACAGGTTACGTATAAAGAAGAAGTGCTATGTACTGCAGGTCTGTGCAGTACTTCTACCTCTCATATACAGGAACCTGACACTGCAAGTTCGTTCAGCTGTTATCCATAGCACATTACAGGGTACATGAACGTAAGAAGACTTCTGCACATGTGCAGTAGGTAAAAGAGGACGTAGCCCAACAGCAACACACTTACTTAGACAAGAGACAGAGCCTAGAGCTCACGCTCAACAGCCACTGCCCATGTTGTGGGAGCTCTGGAACCTTATGCCCATTCCTCTTGTATGCCTATCTATTGTCTCTGACCCATCTGGAAATGGCTTGTTTAAAAGTGGCACACTTGTTCTGAGCACTGTAGGAACCGCAAAGTTTTGTTCTGTGTTTCTAAATGTTTCTGTCCTGGATAAATACATGGAAATTGCCTTTACAAAGTACAATGAGTGCAGTTTTATTTCCTTCTCATCACTAGGTTGTGGACAAAATGATGGCAGAACAACTTACTGATTAATGTGGTATGTAGATACTATTTTCAGCATAAATTCTAAATTTGACTCCAAGGTGTATATTTACTAAACTGCGGGCTTGAAAAAGTGGAGATGCTGCCTATAGCAACCAATCAGATTCTAGCTGTCATTTTGTAGAATGTACTAAACAAAACCTGAATCTGTTGCTATAGGCAACATCTCCACTTTTTCAAACTCGCAGTTTAGTAAATATTCCCTCAAGTATCACTTTTTGTCTGCATAGATATTCATGAAGGGTTCCTTGTACCACAGTGCTTGCAATTCTCCAGTGAGTAGCTAAAGCAAGACCTTTACTGAAACCATCCTGAAGAAAGTCAAGGACTTGTGGAATGGTTGCTGCATATGGATTCAATTTAGGGTCACACCATGCAATAAACTTCTTCCAAATTCTGTAATAGTTTACTGTATAGTGTTTCTTTCTTGCCTGTAAGAGTGTGTTGATTACTTTGAGACTACAGACTACTTATGCCTCAGCAGTTCCCACTCAATCTCCATCCCATTAAAGCTAACCAGTATGGCTTTTGGATGAAGAATAGAACCTTGGTGCAGAAGATCTCACCAACGAGGTAGAGGTCATGGTTGCTCCTGGATCATCTGCCAGGCTAGAGGACAACGTGGCTAAAACAAAAGGATTGCTATCACTTTGCCTTTTCTTTCATGAACTTTTATAGAATGCAAACAATGAGTGGAAACGAGGATAAGACATAACCCAGGTGACATGTATAATGAACTGTCAGAGTGTCTATTTCCTCTGTTCCTGGAAATTTTGTACCAAGAGAAGAATCTGGGAACCTTGGTATATTTGCTTGTTGCCATTATGTTTACTTGAGGATAGCTCACATTTTCTTATCAGTAACTGAAAAACTTCCTGGTATAGCGATCACTCTCCTGAATAAACCTGTTTTCGACTGAGGTAATCAGCTATTACACTCTGTTTGTCTGCTACATGTAATGCTGAGTGTGACAAAATTTTCTCTACCCAATAGATGAATCTTGCTACCTCTACCATCATGGTTCTGCTTCTGGAGCGTTTCTGGCTATTTATGAAGGCTATCACCCTCCTGAAAATATCCTAAGATACTTTCCTTATAAATGAAGATGAAACTGCTGCACTTCATTCCACACTGCTTTCATTTTCAAGACATTTACATGAAGGTTTCTCGTTTTGTGACCACATACCTTGTTCTATCTGCCCCTAAAGGTGGGCTCTCCAGCCTGCAACACTTGAGTCTGTTGTGAGAATTATCTATCCGATACTCCTCTTGCCTTTAATTGTGGGTTTTGCCATAAACTGAAAGACTTCTTGGTGGTTCTTGACAGGGTCATGGCATGATTCTGAGAAATCGACTTGTGATATCACTGTATTAGAATTTCCAGTTGTAGACTCCGCATATGCCTCCTTACCCAGAGGATGATCTCTGATGGAGGAAAACATTTTCAACAACTGAAATCCTTTCCTTATCAATATGAATCAGCAGTTGATGTCAGAGTCTGGATCTTGATACCCCTCTGCTCTAACAGATTATGTGTGGTGTTTATCTCCACCAACAGAAGTTTTATTTGTTGTGATGAGACAAGATGACAGTTTTCCTTGTTCACAATCCAACCAAGTTTTTGTAGAAAGGCTATTACTTGACCTGTTCTATAGTTGACAATGTGCCCCTATTACAAGATAGGGTCATGTGATGACCACTTTCTTTCTTATTTCCACTACCAAAGCCACTAACACCTTGGTAAAAGTTCTCAGAGATGTCTTGAACCTGAAGAAGGGCAGGCATGTGAAATGAAAGTGCTGGCCCAAGAACCAGAATTTCCTGTGATGAACTGCAACAGGGATATGAAAATAGGCATCTGTCACAACAGTACTGTTTCAGCGCGTACTTACCGGTTTCAGCGCATTTCTATGAAGGCCTGCATCCTCTGCTTCTGGAACTTACTGGTTCTCTGAGTTGCAGGCATGTGAGCTCTGGCTTAACTTCCTGGTTCATTCATGCTGTGTACTATGGCATCATTTACTCATGTGTTCCCTGTCACATGACAAGCCCTCTCATCTATGATCACTCTGTGCAATAATCACTGCCAGAGTGTCAGGTCTAACCTTCTCTAGCTTTTCCTGCTGTTTTCGTCAATTTAATCACTTCTGTGAATTGACTTTTATTTTTGCCGCTCAATTTGAACCTGTGCCTATGACCGTGACTTTGGCTTGTCTCTTGGTTTGAACCTGTGCTTTGTGACCTCGACTTTTGACTTGCTTCTGACTTCTGACTGCTTCTGACTACTGATTTGGGGCCTCCTTCTCTTCAATAGAGACTCCAATCTTCAAAAGACATAGTAGTTTTGAATGACATACTAGCTACAGGTTCATTTACCTTTGGGACCAAGCTTCATTTCAGAGCTTCTTCAACACTGAATGGATACATACGTTCTAATCTCTTTAAAGTAGACTGACTCTTTCCCACATGCGCTCATTCTTTATGAATAAGTTCTTTCACCACCTGATATACAGGGAAAACTCTACCATTTCTATTGCAATCTACAAAAAGGGATTTATGAGTCTCTGTGGTAGTCCGTTACTCAACGATACCCATAGATTTATATATGCTTGACCAAAATCTCTGCATGGTCTAAATTAAAAATCCTTGATTTTTTTTTAATCTCTCAGGATTCATTACTAGAAAAATCTTCTAAATTCCCTGAACAATCCCATTCTAAGAGAATCTCAATGTATCATGCGGACGTCAGTTAGAGTTAGTTGTACATTGGCTCAGCTTTTTGGCCAAACCCCCACTTTTTTTTATCCTCACAAATATAAAGCATTGGATACCTCTGAATACTGTTGGTAAACATCACAGTAGCACTGATGATTGACTTCACGTCAAAAACGAGGCAGTTTAAGGGTCTAATAGATTACCATCTCTGTTCAGCTGTGAGACCCTCAGAGTTCAACTGTCATTTCTGTTTCAACATCTGTTCATCTGTCCACTGAGCTCATTTGTGATTGCAGATGCCATCTCTGTATGGCTGCTGGACCCTCTGCATCCAACTGTCAGCATATTGAACCTCGTGTCAGAGCTGCAAAAACTGCCTACTCTACTAAACCCACTGTCTCTTCTGCCACTAAACTTCTTTTGCTTACTTCCTCCTTTGATCCCTCCCAGTGGTCTTGATATCCCAATCCCTGTGATGGACACTCCCTTGACCTTGTCTTCTCCTGTTACTGCTCCATTTCTAGTTTCACCAACTTAGCCTTTTCACTGTCTGACCACAATCTTCTGTCCTTCAGCCTCACCTTACCTCATGCCCTGCCCACTGTACACAAATCCACACATACACAATGACACCTAAGTACTCTTAACTCAATCCACTTCTTATTTTTATTAAAAAAAAAATAATTCTCCTATGACTGCATTGTTCTACCCTAATCAGGCTGCCTCTTTCTATATCAAAACATTCACTTCAGCCCTAGACAGTGCAGCTACAGCTACCACATTCAGTCTCAATACCCAACCATGGCACACCAAACAGACCCGCTACCTGCAGATCACTACTGAAGGAAATCTCGTTCCTGTCCCGATTTCCTCTACTATAAATTAACCCTTTCATCTTACAGCACTGCCCTTTCAATTGCCAAACATATTTCAAATTTCTAATAACCACCCAGTACTCTAATCCAGGTTGCCTCATTGCCACCTTCAACTCACTTCTCTGCCAACCTGTACTTCCTCCCCCATCCTCCCTCACAACCCATAATTTTGCCACCCTCTTCTAAGACAACAGTGACACCATTCGACAAGATATTTCCACATGCCAAATTCCACACACTTCACCCACCTTCTCCTACACTCCCCAATCCACTCTTAATTCATTCTCTTCAGAAACTGAAGGCGAAGTCCCTGCACTCGTCTCATTATCTCACCCTACAACCTGTCCCTGCGACCATATTTCCTCCCAACTTCTCCGCTCTCTCTCTCCTCCACTGCATGCCCACATCTAGCTCACCTCCTCAACCTGTCTCTCTCCATTGGCACATTGTCATCCTCTTTTAAACATTCAAGCACTCATCTCACCAATTCTAAAGAAACCATCTCTCGGTCCAGCCTCCCTCTCCAACTACCACCCTATTTCTCTCCTCCCCTTTGCGTCCAAAATACTTGAGCGATTTGTGTACAATGGCCTGTCTCACTTTCTCTCCTCTCACACCTTTCTCGACTTCCCAACATTCCACTGAATCTACTCTCACAAAATTGATCAATTATATACTTACTGAAAAGTCTGGGTTATTTCTCCATACTCATTGCCCTGGACTTCTCTGCTGCTTTTGATACTGTTGATCATCCTCTTCTCCTACACACCCTTCACTCCATTGGCCTTCGTGACACAGTTGTTTCCTGGTTCACTTCCTACCTAACGAACTGCTCCTTTAGTGTTTCTACCTCTCGCAGATTCCCCCCTTCACTCCCGCTATCTGTTGGGGTCCTACAAGGCTCTGTTTTTAGCCCTTTACATTTTTTCGCTGTACATCTCTTCTTTTAGGGCTCTAATTTGCTCATTCGGCCTCCAGTAAGCTGATGACACCCAAATCTATACCTCATCCCCTGACCTCTTCCCTTCTGTTCTATCTTGTGTAACCAACTGTCTTTCAGCTATCTCCACATGGATGTCCCAACACTACCTAAAGCTCAACGTATCCAAAACAGAGCTTATTATCTTCCCTTGCCAGAATCACTACCTACCCTCAAATCTCCCTTACTGTCAATAACACCACAATTTCCTCAGTCTTCCAAGCTCCCTGCCTTGGTGTTACACTGCCCTCTGCTTTATTCCTCACATCCAGACTCTCTCCCAGTCACCTCGATTCCACCTTAAAAACATCGCCAGGTGACACCCTTTTCTTACTTAACATGCTATCAAAACTCTTATTCATTGTCTCATCATCTCCCATCTTGACTACTGCACCCCTTTAACCTCCCGACACATCTGCCATTCCTGAGACCTATATATCCACACTTCAATCCATCCTAATTGCTGCTTATCTTCCTCGCTCCACATCTGCTGCACCATTTTGCAAATCCATACATTGGCTCCCTGTGTCCTCCAGAATCCAATTCAAACTACTCACCCTTACCTACAAAGCCCTCAACACCACCACCTGTCAATCTCAAATCTCATATCAAAACACTCCTTCCCACCCTCTTACATCTACCTCTGACCTGTGCCTTGTCTCATCTCTAGTAATCACCTCACACTCCCGCCTACCAGTCATCTCCTGTGCTGCTCCCCACTTATGGAATTCCCAACCATGCCCCCATCAGGCTTTCCCGCAGCCTTCAAATCTTTAGACACTCTCAAAAATCTCATCTGTTTTTTAGAGCTTACCTTATTCCTGATGATATTATTCACACTAATGCGCCCTCACAACTATCTGAATCTCCACTCTGAGCCACACTTGCTCCTCTTTTTCAGCTGTATCTTCTTCCACCTAGAATATAAGCTCTCTAATGAGCAGGGTCCTCCATACCCTTTTGTATGTCCCTGCTTTATGTATGTCCTGTTGTCCCTACTGTACAGTGCTGCAGAGCACTGTGGTGCCTACAAATCTATGATAATAATAATAATCTCTGTTCTAAATCCATGCTTGTCTAGAACCTTGCTCTTTTTAACCCTTGTATAGTACACAAATCTTCCTTTGTCATAAAAGACTCCTATATCCAGGCTATAAGATCCCTAAACTGTTCAGGTGGATGAGTTTTTAACCTTGGCTTGAGAAGTGCATGTTGTACAAAGACCCCTTCAACTCAGTTGTCTGACCCTTTCAGGCTTATGACATGCTGCACAAACTCTATGCTGTTGCAGTTTGCTTTCCTTCTTTCCTTCCACAGGCTCTACAAGAGTACCGAAAGAGGATGTTAGCTAAATAACCAAAGTGTAAAATGCAATACAGCGAAGCATCCCTAAACTTTGGGGCTTACTTAAGCTTGGGTGACCTTCAGCTGTTTGGGGTTTTGATTCAGACTCCATTACTTTTTGAGATCTAGTTGCTGTACGCCAAAAAACTGTAACAAATCTTTTCCCAGGGAAGGAAACACTTTTAGACCAGTTCCAAGCCCTTCCTTTAGCCTGGTCTCTATCTTTGTGTCCTGTAAGTTATGGTGCATGTGCATGCACAGACTACCAAGTTTCAAAAATCAGTAAACATTTGCATTACCTACACCAGATATTCTCCTGGAGTTAGCCAGCCTAGTCCTCGGCTTACAACATTGGATGGTGCACCACTGAGACACACAAGGAAGGTAAGTCCCTGCACTGCAGAAAACAATAAAACACTACATTGCCTAACTACTGCTAGAGATAGATAAGTATGTAGGGGAAGAGGAGAATCCGTCTTATATACTGTCTGGGTTTTTTTTTAACCTGTTCCTACTTAAACTGGAAAGGGAACCTGTCCACTGTTATGGCTGCCATGAAGGGTTGAAGAAGAAAAACTACTTTAAGGGACATTTATGTGTGATAAAATTTATTAGGAAGTCTTAAGTAAAGATTCAAACCATTATTTTTGAGTATGGGAAGCACAAATCCTAGGTAGCTGAGAGGGAGAAACAGGAAGGAACAGGAGGGAAATAGGAGGGATGATAGGAAAGGGGAAATGAAATGGCTAAACAGTGTATGTGCTAAGAAAATTCTTAAGCAAGGTAAAAAAAACAAGTCTAGCTAGGGTTCAACATTTGTCCAAAGGGTATGTGGGGGATGAAAGTCCAGGTGCATGAGGGATAGGTGGGAGACATAAGATGCCCCCCAGGGCACAACCCAAACAAAATAAATCTAAATATTATAGACATAATGAGAAAAATAAAAAGGTCCTATGGAGATAAAACGCTATTTATCTGTAACATAAACAAGAACATCAAAGGCACTGAAACAATATGGTATTTATGTAAGAATATTAATTTCTAATACAAATGAAGAATAAATACTTCTGCATTTTACACATTGAATATAATTTTGGACCAAATTATACGTAATAGCATTGTGACATTACAGGGCCCATATTCCCTCCTTATCGATCCATTAGACCACTGGTATCATCACCCAAAAGTTTGTTCTAAGTTAGACCAATTCTCCCATTAGTGACTGTTAACCAAAGGATTGAAGCATTAACAATTAAACAAATGACCACAGAACCATAATTTTCAAGGGCTTAGCTATCTAGCCAGTACTTCCTGACCCATTGGCCTGAGAGAATGCTAAGGAAGAGATGATATGTGTACTTTGGTGGGTAGGAAACCACCGAACAGCCCTTCTTGGGACTGTGATGAAGAACAGGAACTTCAGAAGATGGAAGACTGTGAAATTAGAGGACTCTATAAGGGGACAGGGATGGAAAAGGCAGGTCTCTTTAGCAAGAAGACTCAATGCATTATCTGGTTCACTATTGAGCTCTATCAATGAAAAATTAGCCTGGGGAAAAATCCAGGACAAGATGCTGAAAAATAACTTTCACAGAAATGGTTTCAAGGTTGGAGGCTATTTCTCCTAGGTCTATTGTCCAAATCCACCTATCTATTTTTATGAAGTTAAATTATCTAAGTTTAGAAGATCTGGCCCTAATCTTTGCAACCTCAGACTGTAGACCTGAAACCTGCTACTGTAGTTTGGATTGAAAGGTGAGCTTTGTGACATAATTTAACTGAGTATGCTAACAATATCACACTTTGATTCAGAAGAGAAAATTTCTGGAAAAAAAATTCACAGAGTTCATTCCATCTGGTAGGGAGTCAGTACAGTGGGATTCCAAAGGAAATTTGTTTGTGAAAAACTGTATTAACTTCTTGGGGGGCCCTGACGTTTTCCCTTTAGGCATTTTAGCAGTTTCGAGAGGAAAACTAGGAACAGAAAAAAAAAGGATTCAACCTCTGTGCAGAAAAAAATAGTTACTGCCCAGAAGTATGTACTTCAGACTTATGGTATGTACCATGGGTCTGTGAAAGGCAGGTGAGTTGTGGCTGGGAGGGGAACTTGCCAAAAGAAAAATCCTAAAGGAAGGTGTAATTGAGACTAGGCTCAGATCGGAAGATACATTTTGTGACTCCTGTGAAGGCTGATTGTACTCACCTATGGGGACGATCTGAGGAAGATCTGAAGCTCTGGAACAGGCAGTTGATGCCTGTACTGCTTGCTGATGAGTACAATATTCTCTATATTTTTACACAGTATCAGGAGCACATTCAGAATGATCCTGAACCAGCAGATAGCTAGCACTACCTACCCCAGGGCACAGAGTCTAACGTGACACCAGTGTTCACCAGTAACTCACACAAGGAGGTATGGGATTAGCTGCATGCGCCATGCAGGACAGGTGCCTGGGGTGGGTCTTAAGCATAGTTCATATGAGAGTGAATGTCTGTATGTATGTTTGCTCAGGATAATATGGCGCGTGGTAAAGACTGGAGATGCAGGACACAGGGAAGATAAATCCACGCAGGAGAGCCTACTGAGAAAAAATCAGGAACAGGGAATGCACAGGGAACTCAGAGCAGGAAATACATAGGGGAGCCAGAAAACCACTGTAGCAATTATACTAACCATGATACACCCTAGGGGTGCACAGAGCAAGTTTCATTACTGTGGCTAAATGTGCAGTGGGTAGAGGCATGAGTGGTCATGTGACCACACCTATAGTAGGATGGTTTGCACGCATGCATGTCCTAGATGTAGACCAGAGCCGGTTGTCTCCAGGAAGAAGTAGACCCGGCAGCACTGCAAAGATGAAACAACTTTTTTTTTGCATTGAAGAGCTCTGAAAAAGCTGTATGCCAAGCACTGCTGCCAGCTATGCCCCCAGCTTACCATTTTTTGCCATAGGATACTCTAATAGGTATTCCCTATTTTCTGGGTAGTAACTAGTTACTTTTCAATCCATATCTGTATGTATCTACTAGTAATACATGTATGGGTCTCCCTGCACATGTTGTATCCTATATTACAGAGACTGCTGCTTAACAATGTGAAAGTGGCAAAACTGTGACACAGAGCAAGCTATTTTCAGCTTTGACTGATGTATGCAATGATTATGGCAGCGAGAGAAATAGCTCTTGACCTATTGCTAGAAGAAGCCTAGTCATTGAAAGTGGTGCTTCAGTAATGGTAACACAGGATGAGTGGCCGGGGGGGGGGAAATCAATTGAAAGGATGAACTCTCGTGATACATGTTCACTGTCAATAGCTGACTTGGAAGTGGTAACTGCACATGTGACCAGCATTAGATTGTGACCCTGGCATTCAGCCCATCACGTGAAAATAGCATCTGAGCAAATTGAGGATGATCAAACCAAATGATAGGACTGCATAGGGGGAGAACAAATTAGTTTAAGTATAATGTAAGTAACAGGTGATGTAAAATAGGGCCAAGAATGTAAGTTTTAAGGGTTCGTTCAACCAAAAAGTAATTCCCTATATATGTATAGTAAGTGTATATATGAACAAAACATCTAGCTAGTAATACAACTGCAACAAAACATTTTAATTAAAAAATGCAGTGAATTTAGAATACAAGGTTCATTTTCAGGACCTGCCAAATTGGATCAGGTTGCCCTTTACCCCTCCCTCCAGAAACCTTGCATTGATTTATCTCTGTTGTCAGTAAATCATTATTAGTTTTATACTGATAAGAAAAAAAAGCTTATTTTCAGCAGAAGCTCCAACTGATGCTTGTTTTAGGTCTCATTCCTGTGATTTTCCGTTTTAACATAAATATATTTGTGTAACACTCATAAAAGTACACATTGTTTATGCACACAGTGGCTGTATAATTTACTTTGTTCAGGAAGACACATATTGACTGTTTCTATACACTTTTTTTCTTACGTAATTGCAAATAAGATCTGTAAGCTTTTTTAAACTTATAGTTAACATGACTTTATGCCCTTTTTCTGCACAAAAAAGTCCCATACCTTCCTTTCAAGGACATTTTTCTGAGCAATCTCTACCTCAGATTATGCAATTTACTGCATACCTCTGGTAAAAGATGCAGAGCTATACAGTTTTCACTGTACTAATCTGGAAAATCACAATCATGAACAGTACATTATGCTGACACTGCAAGTTTCTAAGCGCACATAGCTATATGATCTTGCCTGTAGTTAGTTGTTTTTGAAAATTAATCCTGCATGGAGGCTGAAATCCTGCTAAAACTCTTCCTCTGACTCAACCTTTGCAAGTTTACCTACCAAGATTAATTTGCTGTTAAATTCTTTTACCCAATAGTGGACTGCTGACACCTACAAAGAGACTTGAATTGTTCTGCAGACTATGTCCTTCACCCAAAACTGCTGTCCACCTCCCTTTTTCCTCACAGCCAAGCCACACCCCTGATGATGTCAGACAGCCTTCCTCATATAACCTAAAGATAAGCAATTGAAAAAGTATTTGAGAGGAAAAGTGTGAGAGACAAGAGGATAATACAGTACAGGACAATAAGACTTGAAATGTCATAATAAGAGTGTAAAGATAAGTGTGACAGACCAGAATCTCCATGACAGCTGTACAGGGAATTTCATCCCTCTCCATCCGCAACTCTCGCTTCCTTAGCGGTCTAGGTGGCGGAGGTTCTGTACTCCACCAGCATGTTAGAGTAAGAGATGACCCCACCCATGAAGAACTTCATCAACAGGAAGCCGCCAAGGAGCCTGGGACCATCTCCTCAATGGTGGACCGCTCCCTGGTGCGAAGGGACATTCGTGCTTTCTTGAGAGAGTGCGGTGGGACACCCAGTGAGGCACGTCATTGGCTGGCACAATTTCAGGAAATGCATTCCACTTACCAGAAAGCATTTGCAGTTGTTGAGGTAAGTTGCACCAATTGCAATGCTTGATCATTGCTTTCCTAGCGGTAAATATCTCTCACTACAGACATTATTCTTTGCTTGACTTGATAAAGTTTGAATGTTTAAAGTCTAGTAGAATAATAAAGGATATTAATGAAAAGGAAAGTTCATTTTCTTAAAGCCTTTGTGGCTGCTAATTATAGGTAGAAAAACTGGTTAAGTTGGTACTTTACATTATAATACATCCATAATCTATTTGGTTTGAAACATTTTGCATAATTCTTTTTAATTATATCCCTGTTTGGAGTTGTTCCTTTGTATGGATATTTTTTTAACATAAGTCTTTGTTCCTGGGGTGTTTATCCACAATGCTGCACTGGAAAGTATATAGATGCATTCAATTTAGGATAGCGCTGATATGCAAAATTTGCTTTCAGCTATTGCTCTCAGTTGATTAAACCTGCAACAAAGACAGAAAAATTGAAATAGAATAAAATATACGTCATTCTATTTGTGACATAAAATTGTATAAACATTTCTTTTTCTTTGGTTTTTGATGACAATATACATTTTTAAACAAGGGGTACAGAATAAAGAAGAGGGAGGGGGTATTCTTGGATCAATAGTATTACAATAACTAATAAAATTAAATTAAACTTTCAAGGTTCTTTCTAAAAACCTAAAACCTAAAATGAGTACATATTTGTCTCTCACTTTAAGTGTATTAGTCTTTCTGCTGCAGAGAGGTATAGAAACATTTACCTTTAATAAAATTAGACTCACACGTCCTGGGAGCATGCAAGCTCCCTGGCCATGTCCTCTAGTTCTTTAACCTCGTTCACACTAGAATACACTTTGCTGTTGCATCTCTGAATTATATCATTTTTGTCTTTTGCCCTTTGATAATTTGTTGTACAAACCAAAGCATTGCAACTAATACACATATATGATTAACGTGTAAAAACAGATTTTAATGGCAATTTTTGATACTTGAGCACTGATAGTTTTTTTTTAATTGCAGTTTTCTATTCCTTTGTAAGACAAATAAAACACAAAAAAACCATAACACAGATAAAAAGGAATTACATGCAACATGCATAGTGGCATTACATTGCAAGGCCTAAGGGGCCCCACAAACAGTGTCATTGGCCCATTCATAAGTCTGAATTTATATTTTTATCTGGTTTTCAGAAATTTGGGTTTTTGAAAACTAGATGACAATGCTGTAAAATAGAATAATTTGACTTTGATGCATTGAGAGCATTTTGTGTTGTCCTGAGTAGCAGAACTGACGCCACTGCAGACTGTGGTTGCTACAGGGTTCAGAGGTGAGAGTAGCCCAGCAATGTCAGGTTGTTCCCCCTCTGAAGCCTCTGATCTGTTCTCAAAAAAGTTCCCTTGCTTCATGTTTGACTCTGTTTCTACTGCTTTTTTGTCTCTATATTGCCCTCCATACCTCTTCTGCCCACTGTTTCCTAAAAAGAAATTTAAAAAAGTAAATATGCTGACACTTGTCTTTTTCACTTGTTTGTATCATTTCATCAGTCACCCATAATTTCTGCCCCTATGCTTATATCAGTTTGCCTTTAACTCATGCTTCGTCCTTTATTTATTCTCTATGTCACTGTCTGTACTTCTCTTCCCCATCATCTCTTGTCTGCTACCCCTTGCCTCATTGCTTTTGCTTGTCTGTCCTTGCCTACGTTTGATCTCTGTCTCTTCTTGAATCACCCACATTTCATGTTTGTCCCCTTTTATTTCACTGTGTGAGGCCTTTATTTCACTGTCTTGATTATTTGCTCCATAACTGTTGTCTACCCCGCCTAATTTCTTATCATTATCTGACCTTTGTCTTGTTGTCTTTGTGTTTTCTTTTATTCTATTCCTCACCAACTTTTCTCTAGTGTGCCTTTGGCCTTGCCTCTTCCTCTAACCCTGGGAGCCCCAGCTCATGTGCTCATGACAGGAAGTGATAAGTGATGCTGACTCTACACTATTTCTCACATTCTGTGGTGTACACAGAGTGTCCCTGCCATGAATCCCAATGTATTTTTTTTCTCCATATCCAACAGGGCACCTGTCTAACTGCAATAATTTAAAGTATTACATTGCAGACAGAGACCGGAGCCGATGTTGTAAAAACTACATTATGGGTCATAACTCCAGACTTCTGACCAGAGCTTTGAGATATAACCATACCTCCCAACATTTGGGATCCTGGCATCAGAACAGGGGGTGAGGCCATGTCATAATAGGGGCATGGCCACACCCCGGGGGCATGACTAGCACTTTTGAAGCTCTAGGCTGCCCCCTACTGTCCTCTCCTCCCCTCCAAACACCTCCATTATCATGTGAGTGGTGCCCATTCACCACTGCTCTACAATGCAAAGCAACAGTGAATGAGACATACCTCCCCAATTTCCCATCCGTGGGACAAAGCTGTCCTGATCGGGATTATGGGACAGAGCCCTCAAACCAGGACTGTCCACCCTAAATCGGGATGGTTGAGAGGTACGTACAACCCATCCCTATAAATAAGGAGCCTCCACTCTCAGGACTGCTCCTCCTAATGATAGCAGATTCACTGTACAATTCTGTGCGAAAATATGAATCTGTGGGGACTGAGAGGAGCAGAGTGGAGGTTCCATATTGGGTATAAATCACTCGTGTCTGCAGTGATACATGCTTATTGATAGAAGCAGCAGTGAGAGTAAAGTCATAGGTTAATCAACATAATAAACAGGTATTGCTAGGTTAGGTCTGCACTGCAGTTACTTCTAAGCATGTCTAGTCCACCTGGGACTATAATATGGATCACCTCATGGCAGTTCACTGGTTGTTCATTCTTTTAGCTTTGTCATACTCATACCTCTCCAACAGACTAGATTTTTGCAGGACAGCCACAAAATGTGGTGTCAAATGGGGGTAGCCTATTGGAGAACAGATAAAATAAGTGTCACCTAGACAGATTGGAGCATGATTTGGGCGAATTAGGGTCATAGCCTAAGTTTCCCTCTTTTCCAACAGGGATTGTTGTGAGTTATGCTTTGTTACCCATTCAGTGTATTACAATGTTTTTATGATTGCTAATGGGCGCAAGTGTATAGTAGCACGTGTAGTGCCACATGTGTGCAGTATAAAGGTTGTACCCATCATGAAATAATGAGTTGCCCCAACATAATATAGCCCCTTTTAGCAATAAAATATTATTGACCCTTATTAATTATATACTCATATTTCCTCCATAATATAATAAAAAATAGCATTTGCCACATAACTTAATTATAAATTAATTTTGCCAACATAATCAATAAATAATGATTGCCCCAATAATTGATAAGTCAATGCCTCTTCTTATTCTCTGAAGAGCAAGATAGCTCAAAAGGCATGTCTGTGCTATCTAGCAAATGAGAAGCAGCTGTCTTTCTGGAGGTTTTCCTGGTGGTTTTGACTAAACTGGTGTCACTTTAGGTGTTCTGAAACCGCCACACATCGCTGGTGGTTTAACATTCCAGACTCAAATCGCACTATAGTAAATGCGGAGGCTTTGAGCATTAAACTGCCAGAAATTTGTGGCAATGTGCAGCAGTTTCAAAACACACATTCTGACAAGCGAGAAAGCTCAAACAGAATGCAGAGATTTTCCTGTGGTTTTAATGAATCTTGTAATTTTAAAAGCGCCAAAAAAAAATGGTTACACTAATCCGCACTTTAGTAAATGCCCCCTGGAGTGTTGTTTAGCAGACCTATGTGCACTTATACTATCCTTTGTGATCTCTCTAGGTGGATGAGAATGTTTTCAGCTGCAAAAGGTCCCTGGCCAGCCTTGCCTTTGCACTTTCCTTCCTCCAGAGGATGGACATGAAGCCACTGGTGGTAATGGGATTACCCAGCACATACTGTGTCCGTCCCTCAGCCCATGATGCCAAGTCCTTGCTTGCGCACAATTGCCAAACTTTGGTGGATGCCCTCCATGCTAGCTCGGGTACCGCTTTGCCCTTCTTCAACGGAGGATCTGTGCTTACAGCTCATGAACAAGATGGCTGGTACGATCTACACTGTGAGCACTTTGGTGTCCTCTTACTAAGCTGAGATATAGGTTATCATTTCTTTAATGCAGCAAGTACCTATTGCTTCCTCTTACTAAACCACAGTATTGGCTCAAACAGAGCCGATATCAATCTGCATCAAGCGGTGACACCACTCAGTGATGCGGTTCAATCAGTTTTGTAAGCAGTTGGGACCAGCTATAGAGACTTTGGTTGTAATTTCCTATAGAAGCTGGTCCAAAAGCAATGACACAACCAATTCCTGGTAAAAAATAGCACTACCACTGTTAGAACAATATTAAATAATTTGGGGGGGAAATGCAAATTCTATAACCAGATCCAGGGTTAGCCAACCTAGGCTGAATATAAATATTGATCTGACACTCCAATAAAGATGCCAAATTCAGGACTAGTATTGCTGCAGTAGAATACTTTCAATGACAAACCAGGTGGAATGACTGCTCCAGTAAAGATGGGGAAAGGAGTGTATTAAAGACAGGCACTGGTGGTAGTAGATTGAATTACTAAGAGGGAAAATAGGGTAATCTGTTGCCAGGAACACAAATGTCAAACAGTATGCTGTCTTCCAGGTGCTTGGGTTCAGAATATGGTGGATCAGTTCTATAAATTACTGAGAGGGGTTGGAGAGGACTCAACTGTTATGGTATATATTGGTGCCAATAACTAAGTTAGAGTTAGATGGACATTCCACAAAGATAGTTAAAAGGATGGAGGAGGATTTAAACTAAGAACTGGAGGGGAGGGTGAAGATAGACACAGCGAGCAATATAACGTAGAGCAGGAACAGGGCTTATTCAAAGGAAATGGAGTGGAGGGTTTAGAAGAGGCTATAAGCATGTGCGCAAAATTATAAGGGTAGAAGAATTATCAAATGCATGGTAACAAATGGTAAGTGTCAACCAAGTAATATAAGAAAATAGGTGAACCAGAATTAATTATGTTAGAAGAAATTTATGATAAATGGGAATAACTGAAGCATGGCTTGATGAAACTCATAATTGGACAGTTAATTTGAAAGGACATGTTTTGGAAGTAAAGCAAATGTGGAAAGTTTTGAGTATATGTAAAAACCTGTTTGAGATGAGAGAGGGATAGACAGAGAGAGAGAGCGCAGTCTGGCTTATAAAGCTCACCTGCCCTACCAGCATTCTTAGAACTCCTACGTCATCGCACACACGTGGACGCGCTGGGCGACCAGCATGGGTAATATTGCACGTGTACTGTCTGACCAATCAGCGCATTCGCTTTGCAGCTGCCACAATATAGAGTCGTCATCACAGGCGTGGGTTCTCTCTTTCACAGTGTACACATGTGCTGATGACACTAAGCAATACAGGGTTATTAACACAGAGCAGGATATTAGCTTGCTACAGAAATATTTAGACAAATGAAATGAGGTGATAAGCATGCCAATTACATATTAAATGCAATTGAGGAAAAGATTTGGGAATACTAGTTGACAGAAAGCTGAATAGCAGCACTCAGTGCCAGGCTGCAGCTGCAAAGGCAAATACATTTCTGGGATACATATAAATTGGGTTAAATGCATACAATAAAAACACAGTACTACAATTACTAGTTAGACACCATATAAATACGGACATCTCACTGTCCAGAGGGTTCAGATGTGGGCATCCTCATTAATAATGGAATGGAAAGATCAAATTATAAAGGAGTTACAAAAACTTGGTTTGTTTACTTTGGAAAAAAGAACCATAGAGGTGACCTAATTAATATGTATAAATACATTAGAGGCTACTACAAAGAATGTTTCATACCAGGAACCATACAGAGGATAAGGGACCATCAGCTGTGAATGCAGAAAGACAGTGTCACAATAAGCTTAAGAAGGGATTCTTAACACTAAGGGGTATATCTACTAAACTGCGGGTTTAAAAAAGTGGACATGTTGCCTATAGCAACCAATCAGATTCTAGCTTTCATTTAGTTGATGCATTCTACAAAATGGCAGCTAAAATATGATTGGTTGCTAAAGGCAACATTTCCACTTTTTCAAACCGCAGTTTAGTAAATATACCCCTAAAGGCGCTTAAGCTATAAAGTGCTTTACCACATGGCAATGGCGGCGGCGGAAAATTCACCAACAGAATTTAAAAATGGATTGGATGCCTTATTTTCAAGAATTGCTTTCTGTAGCTATATTTAGTAGAGGACATTAAAGAGGAAGTAGAGGTGATTGCTCAAGGGAATTTTCCAATTACAATTTTTCAATTCAATTTTTTTCTAAATTGGCATCTGCTGGGGGGTTTGTTTTGCCTTCCTCAGGATCAATGCATGTAGAGTTTATGAAGCGATCAACTCAATGGGCCTTTGTGGGTGTTTTTTTTACTAACAATGAAACAAAATACAGAATCACTCCCAACCCCTAATTAAAACATCTGTATTTAGAAAAGCACAAAAACTTACTGTGGTTTTCCCACTCGGCTATTTTCAATCTTCTGTCTTCATGTGACATAGTAAGATAAAAGAAAACAGAAAAAAAACACTAGCAACAAAGCCAGAAGTCTCCTAAACTCCTCTTCCCTGACTAACCAATCAAAACACAGACATTTATTTTCCATTCTTCTGAATGGTTTGGTGAAATAATCATTCGTACAGGAAGTCAGTGTACTCCTGGCTTCATTCATAAAATTAACTTCAGTGCTGGGTGGCGCTAAATAAATGTAAAAAATTGTATTATATTTGTACTTGCCAACCAATCAGAAGTGTGGGAAAAATTTCCCCCAAAAAATGCATATAACGAAAACAAAATATCCAACAAACAAGAACTTATTAGCTACTTTTCAATATTTCTAGTATTTTGTAAAAATGTAGATGAACTGTGCATGCATTATCTTTATATACTGTATTTTCCTCAATATGTGTCTGCTCTTCTGGCCTAGGTATGGAACCGTTTCAGCAGTGGACATCAAACTGCTTACCTGGTGTCTCAACTCCGGTAACATACCTATCATCTGCCCCATTGGAGAGACACCTTCTGGGCGTTCTGTACTTCTGGACTCCTTAGAAGTCACCACCAGTATTTCCCGTGTCCTGAATCCACTTAAGATCATTTTCCTCAATACAGTCGGTGGTCTGAAGGACCTGAGTGAAAGTGTAAGACACTTTGTATTGCATCCATTTGAGACTCACATAGATGGGTATTATCTTTAAACATTTGTCGTTTAACAATAGGTCTTCAAAATACAGTGGTCTGAGGGACCAAGCAGGTAAAGGTAGCAATAGGTTAGGGCTCATTCAACATTGTTTCTCAATGAGCATCCTCTGCCTGACCAACCATTGTCATTTTTCATGTATAGCCTGTACATGGAATTCTAAAACTAGTTTTTGTATGAGGAGTTGATTTATACATGGGAGAGGCCTTAAATTTGATCTAAACCATGTATTTTCAACCTTTTTTTTTTTTTAAACACATAACCCTCTGTAAAATGGTAAATGATTACGAAAACCCCCCTCCCATAAACTGCATTTGTTAATACTCAGTACTCCCTAAAGTATGTAAATGTATTCAAAGAACCCCCTTTTCAATATAAATTTCTATCAAGCCACTAGATGTGCAATTAAATATTTTACACAAAAATATCTCTTCTGATTTGTTTTGTATGTTTATTCTATACTAACAAGGTCAATATTGAAGTGCTCCTTAGATATTAAAATTGAAATGGTCTTAAAAAGGACTTTCATGGAAAGATCACTAACTACTATAAACAGCACCTCTGAGATAATCATGAAGGGTGCTGCTGTGGACTCTGCTGTATAGTGTGAGAGTGTGAGCGCTTGTTACTTTAACTGATGTTGCTTGGGCGAGGGAGACATGCTGTCTGGCTTTATACATAACATGCCAACTAAAACAGGCAGAGCATCACTGGACTACAGTACATTACCCATATTCTCTCCCTCTCCCATCTGGACTATTGTAACATCACTATAACCTACAGGTTGTGGAACACGTGAATCTTCCAGCAGACTTGGAACTGATGAGGAATGCAGTATGGATGAGTGAAAGACAGCGTCAGCAAGTGACCGTCATTGTGGATCTTCTGAATCGATTGCCTCCTTCTTCCTCTGCTGTCATCACTTCAGCACGTACTCTACTTAGTGAGCTTTTCAGCAACAAAGGTAAAATGGTGAATAAATGTATAAAAATTGCTGGATTCATCCTGCCAAGCTTATATGTTGACACTTTTCAACTTATTTCTTTTTAGGTTCAGGGACGCTGTTTAAGAATGCAGAAAGAATGCTGAGGTTTGACTCCCTTCTGGATATCAACACCGAGCGCCTCACCTCACTGGTGAACCAATCTTTCCAGAAAAAGCTAAAAGATGATTATATCAGCAGTGTGGCAAAGCGACTGCATTCTGTGTATCTCTCTGAAGGGTAAGAACACTTTGTGAGCAGGTCATTTAATGAAGCACCATTGAAGTGCAACATAAAATACCATCATTTGGCAATCGTGGACCTGTACAATCAAGAATCCACCCTGCACACAAAGTACATGCCTACTCTCCACTTTCAGGAGATGTTTCAGCAAAATAGAAGCGTTCCTATGTGTATGGAGAGGTGGAATAGTCTGAAGAAGCGCACTGTGCAAAAAGTGTAAATGCCACATTAAATGTCAAACCTTCTACCACTTTAGACATTTAGAACCACCCCTTTAAACATATCCATGTTTCACCTAAGATCCTGCTCAGTTTAGCCTTAATTATGGCTTAAATTTATTGTGAAAGTGAGGACAAATTTACATTTTTGTCTTTGCCCTGCTCCATAAAACTAGGTGCACCAGTTTTATACTCCATACCTTGCAAGAAACACTCTCATTCCGCCCAACTCCTTCCATCAGCCGGTATCTACTCCTCAACAGACGTCTTCTTGCTCCATACACCCAGACACTTTGGTGGAAAACATGGCACATGAAACCTCCAGAGAGTTTTATGTTAAACCTCAGCTGTTTTGCGCTTCATAAATGACTTTCTCTGCATTGAGCTAATCCATGACAAGGAGAAAGCTATGGAATAACATGAGCAGTCTGATAAAGCCGATTATAGAATGAGCAAAATCTACTGTTGAACATTCATTTCTATCAAACCCCGTTTTGCAGAGCTAAATAGTACAGCAGAGATAACTAGTTTTTATGCTTAAAGAATTTGTTGGCAATAGACATTTAAGGTAAAACCACCATTCCTTAATTAGTAAAACCGCATAAGTCCATCTAGTTTATGTACAGTCCACCCACTCCATCTGATGTCCCTGGAGGTCTCCTGCTTGGTGTACTGCCTAGATGCTGTCGTGGTTCTACTTGTTGAACCCCTAATGTTGCCAGTGCAAGTCAACAACAATCTAACTTACGGCAATTGAAATATTTTAGAAGTCAGTTAGTCATTAATTGCAGTGACATGAAGTATTTTTGTTGCCCTGACACTCTACCTCATTGATGGACCACATACAGTCCACTGAGACTTAACCTGCGGCTACCGGCTCCTACCTCCTTTATTTCCACATTAGTTTAAAATAGGTTGTAACTCGTGTAACTTGCTGGTTTATTACAGATAGGTATCTCTTTCTTTGATTAAATGTATTGCTTCAACTTATTACTGAGATTAAAGGTAGTGCACAGCCCTTTTATAGGTTAAAGGGCCACCCATGTGGCCACTGTAGTGTATCAGGTTGCCCATCATTTCTCTACCTTATAAGAAAGCTAGTGTTAGATAAATTAACCAAAATATGATTGCCACAATAAGTAATCCCAACATATCTCTCTGCAGATATAATGCAGCTGCTATTATCACCACAGAGCCAGTGCTAGGTGGAACCCCTTACTTGGACAAGTTTGTGGTCAGTTCCGGACGACAAGGGCAGGGGTCCGGGCAAATGCTATGGGAGTGTGTAAGACAAGACCTACAAACTCTATTCTGGAGATCACGTGCCACAAATCCTATCAACTCTTGGTAAGTAGAGATCATCTGTGAAAGGGTGAAAATCAGATTATTTATTATGATATTGAAAGGCTCACATTGCACTGATTTTTAGTAAAGTACCCCCAGAAACACATCAATACTACAATACTGCAGACACGTAGGGTAACAGTTGTGAAGACACTTGTGTGTTTTTCATGCTGCTTACTCAATATAGTAATATTTTTTACCTATTAGCGCTGCTATTAAAATCATGCATGAGAATATGTGAAAATGTAAAATACACCAGGAGCTATTGTTCAAGAAAACAGAGATTTCCCCACAGTTCCAAATGTGCTCATGCAGGAATTGTCCCGGAATCTGTCAGATGGAGAATTCCAGCAATTTTCTTTATTGCTGGTGATTCATTCCCTTTAGGGATCCAAGAAACTGAAAACAACAATTGATTTCTGAAGGGGAAGGAGGGTGTCTGTTCTTCAGAGGCACAGATAATTTGTAATATGCCCAGCACTGTTGTGCTGAGCTTAGTTACATGCAAAAGTGCTACTGAGGATGGTCATGTGGATCATTGCTCCATTATTAAATAGAATGTACATACTTACATTTGAATTCTTACCTAATTCCTAGTTAATCCTTTTTGGATTTTTTTACTTAATCCTTACCTTTGACCCATTAACAACTACCACTATATATTCCGGTAGTATAGTGGTTAATGGATGAGATTAAAGATTCAACAACGCTGATATATAATCACATTTTAATTTTCGCTAATACTTCTTGTTCTAGTGCTCAGCCCTCTATTAATTGTATAGATGCAATAGTGTATTTTTCCCTCCATTATAATGACCGCTTCTTGTGTTTCTTTTCCCACTCTTCTATACAAAACAATTGCTATTTTCAAATTGTTAAATTCCCCCTCACAACTGCATGCAGAGTGTCACAGACTCCTCACCACATGAAGTCACCAATTAGAGTATCCATCAATACTAGAGATTTATATGTAACCCCCTTCCAACTGGCAGAACAGCATGTTTTGATGTCTAGAACTCAAGTTGCTGGGTTGTTTATAATAACTAATACTGCAATTCCTACTGTGATCTATATGGGTAGCAGCATGTGGGGTATTCATTACCTATGTTATGTACTGTAATTATCTCAGTAGGAGAGGTATTTTTCTGTAATATGCAATAAGATAAAGTTATTATTGAAAGAACTTTGTGTATTAATGTGGCATTGCTGTTACTACAAGTACTAGGTCAGGACTAAAGGTGTGGTAAGGCTTGCTAAACCACATGCCCTTCTATAATACCCTTGTTTTCCATTTTAATATAAATTCTTCTTTTTGTTCTTCTTTGTAATGCAATGGTAACTATTTCTGTATTTGCAATCCAGTGTAGCAAAATAAACCCATAAACGCCAACATAACTGCATGCTACGACTGCCCGCTGCTGAATGACTGTGACTGGAATTGACCAAGACTTAACCTAGCCGCTAGTCCATCACAAGCGTGGGAAACCATTTGTCATTGGCTGTGCAGTTAAAATTGGTCTCTGTCATTTCTGATCACAATCAATCAGCATCAAGCACTCTTAGGGAGCAACCACTTTCACTAGATTTCAGCAGATCAAGAACAAAGCAACTAGGGTTTGGGGTATATAATACTATTTTAAGATTGTGTCTGTGTGTTCCTTTATTTTTTACTACTTGGTATAATAGACAAGGGCTCACAATCATTTTCATTAAGCTAACGCATAACTAAATGGGGCAGAGAAGAGCGCCTACTGCTTTTATTAGACAAAACTACTGGAAATAATTCATTTATTATGATATTTCAAATTAAAGTTAATTCAAATTCTGCTGCAAATTATGTTATTCTGTGTTAATATTATTAGAAGTAAATTGTGACCTCCCAACTGTAATCCCGGATATTAGAAGTCACATCAGGTTTATTTCCGGTATAAAAGCACTTGTGCTACTGCCTTCTGCATTTATATTAGAGATGGTCACTGACCCCCGTGTTTTGGTTTTGGATTCGGTTTTGGATCTGGATTACCGTCGTGTTTTGGTTTTGGTTTTGGTTTTGCAAAACCGCCATTGCGTGTTTTGGTTTTGGTTTTGGTTTTGTTTGGTTTTGTTTTGCTATTTTTTGGGAAAATCCATGTTTTTGGGCCTAAATTAACCCAATTTAGTGCTCCAACTGTTTTAGAGACAAGTAATCTAATTGTTGAGGTAATAAATCATCCAAAAAAACAGTTTAATTCTTCGTTGGTAGGCCTATTCTACACACAAAACAGATTGTCTTCCTCTCCATCTATGCATATTGGCAATGCAGCCATCGTCTTTGAATGTATATTACACCCTACACTTATAGTTAAATATGTAAAGAAATGGAAAAAGCCAGTTTGGTTTCTGTCTCTCAAGGCCCCCCTCCACTTGTATAAAATAGCAAAAAATTCAGCCATTATAGACTGTACAATATTAATTGACATGGAGAAAGCCAGTTTGGTTTCTGTCTCTCTAGGCCCCCCTCCACTTGTATAAAATACTAAAAAATTCAGCCATTATAGACTGTACAATATTAATTGACATGGAGAAAGACAGTTTGGGGTCACTCTGTCTCTCTAGGCCCCCCTCCACTTGTATAAAATACTAAAAAATTCAGCCATTATAGACTGTACAATATTAATTGACATGGAGAAAGACAGTTTGGGGTCACTCTGTCTCTCTAGGCCCCCCTCCACTTGTATAAAATACCAAAAAATTCAGCCATTATAGACTGTACAATATTAATTGACATGGAGAAAGCCAGTTTGGTTTCTGTCTCTCTAGGCCCCCCTCCACTTGTATAAAATACTAAAAAATTCAGCCATTATAGACTGTACAATATTAATTGACATGGAGAAAGACAGTTTGGGGTCACTCTGTCTCTCTAGGCCCCCCTCCACTTGTATAAAATACTAAAAAATTCAGCCATTATAGACTGTACAATATTAATTGACATGGAGAAAGACAGTTTGGGGTCACTCTGTCTCTCTAGGCCCCCCTCCACTTGTATAAAATACCAAAAAATTCAGCCATTATAGACTGTACAATATTAATTGACATGGAGAAAGCCAGTTTGGTTTCTGTCTCTCTAGGCCCCCCTCCACTTGTATAAAATACTAAAAAATTCAGCCATTATAGACTGTACAATATTAATTGACATGGAGAAAGACAGTTTGGGGTCACTCTGTCTCTCTAGGCCCCCCTCCACTTGTATAAAATACTAAAAAATTCAGCCATTATAGACTGTACAATATTAATTGACATGGAGAAAGACAGTTTGGGGTCACTCTGTCTCTCTAGGCCCCCCTCCACTTGTATAAAATACCAAAAAATCCAGCCGATATAGACTGTACAATATTAATTGACATGGAGAAAGCCAGTTTGGTTTCTGTCTCTCTAGGCCCCCCTCCACTTGTATAAAATACTAATAAATTCAGCCGTTATATACTGTACAATATAAATTGAAATGGACAAAGGCAGTTTGGTATCTGTCTGCATCAGATCCTCTCTCCACTAGGAGTAAAATAGAAAACTATTCAGCCGTTATATAATCTAGAATATAAATAGAAATTGAGAAAGGCAATTTGGTATCTGTCTGCATCATAATCATCAACATCATCATTAGCGCCCTCGTCGCCTACACAAATCTCCCCCTCATCCTCTTCTAATTCCAAAGTGGCATCCTCAATTTGGGTATCACCGGCTACACTCGGGCTATTAAGGCACACATCAGCAGAATGCTCACGATTAGACATCCCACTGTTGGATGGACTCTCCACAGGGATTGTTATCATTTGTGAATCAGAGCAAATATTCTCCTGTAATGCCTCACTGTTATCTTGCAGCTCGGCTTTGACGCGTAACAGTAGTTGTGCACCAATTGTAGGCTGGGTAACTTTTTGGGATCTGCCACTAATAGCCAAAGGTGAAGGCCTCATTCTCTCTTTGCCACTGCGTGTGTAGAATGGCATGCTTGCAATTTTTTTTTTATCGTCACTTAACTTTTGCTCAGTTACACTTCTTTTTCGCTTCAATACAGTAAATTTTTTTTTGGTTTTTGTTTTTTGCACTAATTTGAAAACACTCTGTTGTTTGACATCGCCTTGGCCAGATGACGTACTGGGAACACTAACATCAGGACTGGTGACAGAACCTGGTTGCTCATTTAGATCATATGTGGACTGCTTTGAATCCATTCTGAGCGCAAACCACTGAGGAGTGCTAAAAATTATTGAGTAGATACTGCTGACAGATATGACTTTTGACAGCCAGAAATATTAATGCACAATTAGGGAGGACACCCCAAAAACACTGAGGAGTGCTAAAAATTATTGAGTAGATACTGCTGACAGATATGACTTTTGACAGCCAGAAATATTAATGCACAATTAGGGAGGACACCCCAAAAACACTGAGGAGTGCTAAAAATTATTGAGTAGATACTGCTGACAGATATGACTTTTGACAGCCAGAAATATTAATGCACAATTAGGGAGGACACCCCAAAAACACTGAGGAGTGCTAAAAATTATTGAGTAGATACTGCTGACAGATATGACTTTTGACAGCCAGAAATATTAATGCACAATTAGGGAGGACACCCCAAAAACACTGAGGAGTGCTACAAATTATTGAGTAGATACTGCTGACAGATATGACTTTTGACAGCCAGAAATATTAATGCACAATTAGGGAGGACACCCCAAAAACACTGAGGAGTGCTAAAAATTATTGAGTAGATACTGCTGACAGATATGACTTTTGACAGCCAGAAATATTAATGCACAATTAGGGAGGACACCCCAAAAACACTGAGGAGTGCTAAAAATTATTGAGTAGATACTGCTGACAGATATGACTTTTGACAGCCAGAAATATTAATGCACAATTAGGGAGGACACCCCAAAAACACTGAGGAGTGCTACAAATTATTGAGTAGATACTGCTGACAGATATGACTTTTGACAGCCAGAAATATTAATGCACAATTAGGGAGGACACCCCAAAAACACTGAGGAGTGCTAAAAATTATTGAGTAGATACTGCTGACAGATATGACTTTTGACAGCCAGAAATATTAATGCACAATTAGGGAGGACACCCCAAAAACACTGAGGTGTGCTACAAATTATTTAGTAGATAATGCTGACAGATATGACTTTTGACAGCCAGAAATATTAATGCACAATTATGGGGGACACCCCAAAAGCGCTGGGGAGTGCCAAATATGAAGAAAAAATAATAAACCTCTATCCTCCTCTCTGCACTAGCGATTTTGGTTAGAGCAATTGCAAGAACAATATGGTATTCTCTGTCCCTGCTCTAATTAGCCTATGACTACACCCTGCTCTCTCCCTCTGTCAAATGGCGATGGATTGCTGTGGAGGCGTGTATTTATAAAGTTGAAGTATCGCGAGAACCGAGTCCCGAGATCCGACGACGTCACAATGACGTTCGGCCTCGATTTGGATTCGGAATGGGCGGGAGAGTACCGAGCTGCTCAGCTCGGTACTCGGATACCCAAAGTTCGGGTGGGTTCGGTTCTCGGAGAACCGGACCCGCCCATCTCTAATTTATATGGTCACAGAACTCCTCAATGACTTCTTGTATGTATATAATTTACAGTAGGTAATGTATTACCCCATATTACAGTCTCTTTCCTCCCATAGGTATTTTAAGAACAGTGATGGCAGCTTTTCAAACAAGCAGTGGATATTCTTCTGGCTGGGCCTCTCAGACATCAGAGACTCTTACGAACTGGTGAACCATGCAAAGAGCATGCCTGACTCCTTCTGCAAGGGCGCCGTCTCCTAAAAGTGATGGCTTCACCTGCTTTTGTACTACAAAGTCTTTAATGGTTTATGATACACAGATTAACTGCTCTGGTCACAATGTATATCAAAGGAAAAGTTGTTACATGGGTGGATGAAGACTAATAAGAAGACTATAAATGACCTATAATGTTGTTTCCTATACCATCTCTGCTGTAATAGTCAAAAACTGGTTTTCATAAAAGGCATAAAACCACAATTATCTAAAGATATGCACTGTGCTACAAAAAGTAACCATTATTTGCAATGGCTGCCGATCCAACAGAAGTATTGTGAAATAGACCTTCTTGATAAACTGCTGGTTCTTATGTGCCCACAAGAACGAAAATTAGCATATATAGATTTATTTATATTTCAGGAACTTGCCATTATTGAAAATGTGCAAATGTAGAACATGTTAATGCATTTGGAATAAAACATCTTTTATTTTAGATTTCCTGTAAGAAAGTTAATAGAATAAATAATAGTAACTTTTATATTCTCAGGTCTGTCCTGGCAAATTCCTGAATCTTCCACTACATATACCCGTTACTAAATCCTTTGGTGTTTCCTGGGGGTCACTTTCAGCTCTAGTAAAAACATAAAAGGACATAACACATATTGATAGGTGCACATTCATGGGAGGGGAGGGGGGGGGATTATGCAATATTTTCATTAGAAAACAAGGACACATTTTAATATGCCAACCATGAGTACATTTACTAATTGGCAAAAATGTATTGTTTATGGCATTCAGCAACTCAAATTTGTCTGAACTTAATCCTCTCCCTCTATGCCCCTTACACTGAAAGTGGTTTCTTTTAAATAACAATGCTCATAAGATTGTTTATTTCAGTGCTACCAAACAAAAACACTTAACTGTAAAACAGAGCGAAGAACAAAAGTCCACTTTTCTCAGTCATCCTATGTGGGGACAATGCTTCCCTATGGGGATGTTCCAAAGCTGCCCCTAAGGGAGGGCCACTCAAACACCTGCATGCAACACTTTTTCGCCTAAGCTGGCGTGTTTGGAAACAAAGACATAGAACCTGTAGAATGAGGTAAAGGTGTGGACGACGGACGGGATTGCGCCTGATACAGCTATTCAACCAAGGCTTTATTCCATGCTGCCCAGGAGGCACCCATCAATCTAGTAGAGAGGGCTGTAATATCATCCAGAATCAGTGTTCCTTCTGAGATAGAAGCCTAGTGGATAGTAACATCTAGTTAGTTTGTTTTGTTGCAAGCCATCCTCCATTGTGTGCGTCATAAGGAACAAGGAGGCTTATTGTCATACTTTGGTAGAACAATCTGTCTACATAAACCCTCAAGGCTCCAACCACATCCAACAGGTGGAGAGATTCTTCACTTCTAAACATTAGATCCTGGCCCAAAGCAGCGATAACAAAATTCTGGTTCAGATGAAATTTTAAACACCACATTAGGTTGGAAACAAGACTTGGTGCACAGAATAGCCCTGTCAATGTGTAAAACAAGATATGGAGACCTGCAAGACAGGGCAGCCAATTCAGACACCCTTCTTGCTGAAAACAATGACCAGGAAAAAAGGACATGCTCCAGTTAAGGAATTTAAGATCAAGCTTCAAGAGGCTCGAAGGGCAGTTTCTGTAGCGATGAAAGTACCAAAAAAACTAATCGATGAAACATAAGAAGGTTGGATATGAAGAACTCAGTGTACAAAGGTCTGGACCTCGGGAATAGCGGGCAATTATCTCTGGAAGATGATAGATAGGGTCGAGACTGGGGCTTTAAGAAAAGCTATTTGCAACCTACTGTTTAGGCCATCCTGTAAGGAGAATTGTGCACTCATTTTCTCTCACACTAGTCTCTATAGGTTTTCCACACTGTGGTAATTTTTAGGAAAGGCTGTTTTCCCAACCGTGATCATGGTCTGAACGACCTCAGCTAGCCGCTTAGCTTGAAAAATCTTTTCTGGTTAAAGCCAGCTGCGCTATGTTATAAAGTTGTGGTGATAAAATGGATACTGACTTAGGAGATCTGCCCTCAGAGGCAGCCTCCATGGCATTTCTGCTGTTGTACTTAGAATGTTGGCGGTCCAAGATCTTTTCCACCAGTCTGGCACTACCAGAATTAGTGGGACACCCTCTCTCTTGGGTGCTCTTTAGTACCTGATAAAGCATTGGATTTGGAGGAAAAATATACTCTATTGGTACTTCCATGGCCTTTGGATCCCTTGTTCTTATGCACTACTATGTTATGGTTCAGCCAAGAAGCCATCATGTCAACCTTAAGCTGACCCCTCCTCTCCACAATCTGGTTGAAAACCTCCTTTTGGAGGAACCATTCCCTGGGTTGAATGGCATGCTAACTCAAGATGTCTGCCTCCCATCTGTCCACCCCTGAGAGAAAAACCAACAAGATTGCTGGGATATAACATTTTGCCCAGTGCATAAGCTTGGCTATCTTCTTAATCACTAAAGGACTCCGGATTTTCCCTTGGTGGTCTATATATGCCATAGTGTTGTCAGCTGGAGTTGAATGCCTCTACCCCTTAGAAGGAACCGAGCCAGAGAATTTACAATCGTCTGAGTTCAAGAACTTTTATGGGGGGCTTGCATTCTCTTGGGACCAAAATCCCTGTAATCGGCGGGCCCCATCCTTGCACACTGGCATCTGTGGTTACGAGGTCCAGTTCCAGACCGAGAAGTAATGGCCCTTGCTGAAATTTTGTCTCTTCAGCAACCACAAAAGGGAATAATGTGTTTGTGGCAAGTTTGAAAAACGGTGCTGCCAAGAGATGGTTGGACCTTGACCTCTTCGCTAGATGCTCTTTCTGAAAAGTTATATTTACTAAACTGCGGGTTTGAAAAAGTGGAGATGTGGCCTATAGCAACCAGATTCTAGCTGTCATTTTGTAGAATGTACTAAATAACTAGAATCTGATTGGTTTCTATAGACATCTCTTTTTCAAACCTGTAGTTTAATAAACATAGCCCCAAGAGTGATAGTGATCAAACGGCACCACTTCAGGGCAAGATACCATTCTCCCCATTAGTTTCTTGCTACGGAGAAGTGAATCCTGTCTGAAAAATATCAGAGCTTTTATCAGCTGCTAAATGGACAGATTCTTCTCCTCCAGTATCTTTCCCAACTTATGTCAAACAGGAGACACAGAAAATTCATATGCTCAGCTGGGACAAATCTGGACTTTTGATTTATCACCCAACCATGCGATTCCAGTGTTTTAGCTCTCAAATGCAAATGGGACAGGGGAAGAGGTGCAGAGCTTGCCTTTATCAAAAGGTTGAGAAGGCTGTGATGTTCCTCTCAGATTGGGATATGGACATATGCATCCTTTATGTCCATGAAGGTGAGAAATTTGTCCTGCTCCTTGGTGTTGATGACTAATTGGACTCCAGCCTGAACATGTGACAGTTGAGGGACTTTAGATTAAGGATGGGCCACAAAGTCATGTCCTCTTTATGTACAAGGATTCGTGTTGAGTAATAAACCCAAACCTTCTGCTCTTTTGGGACTGGGACAATAACTCCCGATGACAAAATGGATTAAAGGAACCCCTGAAAGGCCAGTTTCCTTTCTCTCAGGAGGGCAGTGGAGAAGAACCACTTGGGTGGAGGTTCCAAAAGGTCCAAGATACAATCTCATCTTATGATGGCTTCAACCCACAAGTCTGAAGAACACGCAATCCGCTGGCCCCAAAAAAACAAGATATGGGTCCCACACTATTCACATTTCTACCTGGCCAAGCCTGCTTACCGTTTTGGCCGCCCCATAGGGCTTCTGGATGAAAGAGGACCATCCCCTCAAAAGGGTATTGCTTTCAGATTCCTTTTGGACTCTGCAGCTGCCTCCCATGACCTAAGAGTGCACTTGGCTGCCACCGCTAAGGCCAAGGTTGTAGAGAGCCTTAAACTGGTATCAAAGACTGCATCTCCTAAACATTCTGATACTGCCTTCACATGGTCTAAGAAGGGCAACAATTTTGATCAGGGCATCCCAGATTGTATACCCATACTTATCTGCTCAACCGACTTTTATACCGCTTTGTTGACCCAAGCAGACCTAAAAATAGGTCAAAATGATGTGCCTGCTGCAACAAAGATTTAAAAATCACCCACATTTCATGCAAGCGCTGTTCTTTAAAGATGCAAAGTTCAGAATAGGGATGGACTTTGAAAGGCGTGCAATGGTGGAATTTTCCATATCCTCTTCTTTGATGTTTCAAAGGGATTCTCTTCCACAGCTCTAAGGACTAGCCTTAGGTTCCAAGGAGCTACAGGTTATACCCAAGGCAGATTATGCTTGGAGTCAGGCTACAAATTTATCATGGGCCAAATGTACTTTTAAGAAAGAACTTAGAGCTCTAACATGGACTTTAAGAGAATTGAGAGTCAAATATTTTGTTAAATCATCTTGAAGGAACTTTAGAATCAGCTCAGTGTTCTGGTCTTGGATTATTGCGCTACAGGAATTTTTTTTCTGCTCTGTTGTAGCATGTTAAGGTGATTGGGCTTCACATCTAATATTGAAGACTCTGTCTGAAAAACCTTTGTTCTGCAGATGTATCCCTTTATTTAAACCCTTGTATGTTTAGTATGTTTTTTGGTAACAGCCATGGCACTTATAGCTCCATGGTTCATGCCTGTGAGAACTATGCCCTCCTTGGCCAGAATAGTAGTACGTCTAAAACATCTGCTTCGTCGCTTACAAACTTGGCACCAGGTATAAAGGGTGGAAAACATAAACCAGATTGAAATTCCAGGGTCCTGAAAGCATCTATATTTTCAGCTGATAAACATTTCTGTCTTGCAAGAACCTGATTACTTTTGGATTTGTGGTCATGAGATCTGTCTGTGGTTTCTCATGCCTGGTCACTATTAGCTGGAATACTTCTGAATGCAATGCCCACTCTCCTGAATGTACCTTCCTCCTGCTCTGTAAATCTGTCACATCTGTCCTCCCCAGCCACAAGGATCCTCCCTCTTTGACCATTTGTTCTGTCTTTATTGTTGGAGACACTTCTACCATGTTCTCCAAATGTATTTGCAGTAGAGATGCTCAGGCTCGGTTTTCTGAAAGACAAGCCCACCCGAACTTAGGGGATCAGAGTAGGCTCAAGAGCCAGCTCGCTACTTTCGAGCGTCCTCGGATCTGAATCGAGGCAAAATGTCAATTGCGTTGTCGGATCTCGCAGGTTTTGGATTCCACAAGTACCTCCCTCACCAGGAGATCCAGCACCATTGCGCACAGAGAAATTAATGTTATTTAGGTTAATAATGTAGGGATAAAAAAAAAATTATTTGGGGGTATTAGAAAAAAAAAAAAAAAAAAAACGGGATCCAAAAGCAAAACATGCGTGGGCGGTTTTGCCAAAGCACAAACTTAATCCAGATCGAAGACCAAAACACGGGGGTCAAGTGAACATCTCTAATTTGCAGGCAACTTGAATGTGGCAATCCTGTGCCAGACTGAATTCATTGCCAATATATTTGAAGGTCGTTTGGTTTTGTCTTTCCTATATTTTTCACAGCCCATCCTTTTCCACAGTTTTGTCTCCCAGCCTCTTACTCGCATCTGTGGTTAAGCAAAAACAATAGGATTTCTTCAGATAATCAGTTGTTTTGAGGTTTCTGTGGATTGTCATCTCAAAATGTTGTTGTTGCTGCTGTTGTTAAATGAAGTTGGTTGTCTACCAGACCCTTTTTCAGTTTCCCTTCAGCAATTAAAGTTGTTTTGGTGTTCTCTGATGTGAAACTGGGCCCACGGTAGTGGTTGGGAACATTCCCTGTTCCAAAATGTGGTGCAGTTAGCGAGGGCCATGGTTTTTGGGCCAAATCTGACTGCTGCACTTACTTTCACCTGTTGGGCCGATTCAAAACAAGAGTTCATTTTACTCACCCAAGTTAGTTATTTCACGGAAGGGATTAGCTGACTTGATCCCCTTTTATTTAGGGATCTCCATTCCCTTATCACCTTTTTTAATCAACTAAACATAAAAATGTGCTCCCATCCATAGGCCGAATAGACTGTTCTGTAACTCTAGCATACGTGTAACGTCTTCAATTTTAAGGATTCTACAGTTTAATTAGTGATTAGTAATATCCATACTGAAAACTTCACTCTCTTCCCCGACATCCTCTGACCCATCGCTTGAGAAATTCCCCCTAAATGCCTTCTCCTGGTTCCTTAATATGTAAACTTACCTCTTTAAACTTCAAAGTGTTCTTAAATATTCTTTGGTTACAAATGTGTCCTCACATGGTTGGTAAATCTTGTATTCTGTGTTACACTGGACTACGTAGTCTAATGTTAAGCTAAAGGGATGCTTACTTTCTAAACTAAAAGGAGCACATATAATTGATTTTTGTCTTAGTTTTAATGGACAATGTCTGCAAGTTACTTTCTCAAAAGTGAAAAATGAGAACAATTTCACCCAAAATGAAAAAACAAACCACAACAAAAAAAAACAAAACACAAACAACTTTGTGTTTGGTTTTTCTAGATTGTCTAATTTCACCCAACACAAAGTTTCACTTTTGCACCTGATCCCTGGTATGTTGAACAAGAGTTCTGTCTCTCCAGAATTCAGAGCCTTGTATTTTAATTCACACCCTTTAGTTCCATCTGAAACAAAATATTTACTTTTAAGTGAAATTTGTTTCTACTTAAATGAGTTGCAGATATGCGAAAATAACTGCCATGCATTGTTATGCTTCTATTTATATTTATTTTCCCATAACTGAAAAACATTTAACTTTAGTAAGTGCCTTGACATAAACCGTAAATCTACCATACCTGGAAATAAATGTTTTAATCCACAAACAAAACAGCAAACGTAAACAAAAAAAGTGTCAAAATAATTTGCTGCATTCTCACAAACAAAATTGCTGCCACAACTGTGTTTAAAGTGTTTGTCAACCACAAATAGCGGAAGCATCTATTTTGTGGACCAGTATGCAGCCTATCAATCTGTAATAACCAGAAGTAGACTGATTATGTGTAAACTGGTAGGCTGCACTCTCAGGACTATTAAATGAAGTCCACAAAATTGCAGCCTCCATGGTAAGTAGCTGACAGGGACACTTTAAACAAGGAGAACCATGGGGGGAGGGGGCACGAATAAGCACATGCAAAGCAAATAAACAGTCAATTATAATTTACAAATCAGATATATATATATTTTTTTTTTTTTGTTACCTACAACTGATTCTTATAGACAAGGCCATGTTGACACAAATATTGGTAATCAATGGTTTAGACTTTGAAAATGAACATATATTTAGAATCATACAGTAACACATATCCATTCCATGGTTTTTTTTTAAAAAAAAACAAACACACACATTTTCAATTACATAAATAAAAAGGCATTCTAGTGCTTTGTGACAAACTCTGTTGCTCCAAGAGGTGAAATGCTGGCAGTTCGATGAAGAGTGAGACTGTCTGCTTCTATAGGACAGTGTACGATGTTCACTTAATCATCTCACATTAAGTTGGTACTGCAACTCTTAAGTCAAATTTGTCCCACAGAACCTTTGTTTCATGTGTATTCTTGCCAAAGAAAAGAAGCACCTTTTTCACTGGTTTGATATGCTTGTCAGTAAGACAGGCTCCACCCACTTGTATAACTTGAATTTTTCAACATTTCAATAATGGAATGCACTGTTGGTGAAGCTAAGACATGCATATAAAAAGACCATTTTTTTAGCATTTGAAATAAGAAAAATATACAAATGCAGAGTAGGGCTCAAAGAACACTATTTAAATAATTCCTACAATATGACCCTTGTATACCTGTTTTGCCCTCATAGATTTCTAATAATCCATAGCATGCAGCTTATGCTGGGTACACACTACAGAAAATTTCTCCCAATGCGATATTGTTAACATTTTTTACCAACGACTGAAAGCCCCGATTAGCATAACAATTCATGTGTACACACTATACATGTTATTCAAGATTTACATTCAGATCTGTGCTCTTCATCTGTCATAATAATCGGCTGAAAAGATCGTAACTCTGTAAACTCTATGGAGATCTACCTACACTGCTAGTTGTGACTGCATACACAGTTCAGAATTTGCCCGACATCATTAGAGATTTTTAGTCCCTTTTATAAAATCAAACAATATGATGTGCTTTGGAACCATAAAACATGATTGTGGGAGAGTACACATTAATGAGATATCGGACCCAACGGTCATTTATTGTGTGATTGGCAAGATAATTGGGTGAAAAACCTGTAGTGTATACACAGCCTTACACTACATCTGAAATAGGGGCGATTGATTCCTGTTTAGGAGTATAAACATTGTTCATTTTGAACACTACACTGAATATAAAATTGAAACCAGTTAGTGGTCATGGGCCTTTCAGCATTTTGAATTAAGATCAATTGCTCCCATTTCTACTGAAGCATAAACTGTATTCAGCAAGAGACATAATGCTGCTAAGGCTGGATGTATCACAGACAGATTCAAATTATTGTGGATGTAAAGCATATGAGAACCAGCAAATTTTGCGGTGTGATGTAAACTCTTAGGGTCCACGGGTATTGATGAATGATAAGTCTCTTTAATCAGAATGCTGCAGAGGTAAATAATTAAGTCCATGATCACTCCCTGTACAGATGACTATTATAATGCCATGTTTGGCACAATACTGTGCAGAGGCCTCCGGGTGGTGGGTTCTGGGTTTCAAATTTTATAGCTCAAGAGCGACTCTGCAGGGTCTGAGATTTGTTAAGCAAAATTCCTGTGAAAGGACAAGAGATATTTGAGCTCAATCTACACGTTTAAGAATTAGGAATGTTCTGTAGATCTTTTTCAGCCGTCAGTGGCCACTATGACTGCCACTCCAAAAATGCCAACATTCTGTCCTATAATTCGCATTTGGTTCCAGAATTCCACACGACGGTTTTTGTGCCAGTAGCCCAGGTTTCCATCTATCAGGAGTAGGGAAAAGGGGAGCAGGACAGCAAGAACCTGAGCGGAGAACCGTACATAGTATCCAGACAGGAAGGACAATGCTAACACTCCATACAGGACAAAGAGAATCTGCAGGGCTGGTTCTCCTCCCGGGATGAAGTCCAGATAGGACTGGCGGTCCTCCTTACTGTGCTGTAGGGTGTACGCCTAGCAGGGAAAACAGGGATCAATTTTACAGAAAAATTACTTTGATCTACATTTCAATTAACACGCCATGCCTTATTTTTACTACACATTAATATAACTGTATATGGCATAATGTGTTCTTTATCGCTTATTACAAGTGATTAATAATAACATAAAAGCATGAGGCGGAAGGCCATGTTCTTTTATACAGATCATGGAAAACAAATGTGACTTCAACTATCTGTTATAATAAACAGCATGGAGTGCATTATATCTTAGAAATACATCCAAAAATAAAAGTACATATTTGAAACACCCAAAAACTAATTGTGCTGGATAAAATTAGTGATCTAAGGCCGCGAATTGGAATGTGGTGAACTTTCACAAAAATATGACAGTATGCTGATAATCTGCTAACAACACCCATAGACTCCATTAATCTAGATGCGCATGTCACAGGAATTTCATGAATTAAATGAAAACATAACTGTGAGAATTCTCCTCCTATGAATGCCCTAGCCACATGGTAACAGTAAGGTGGGCATCTCTCCTCTGAGATGCCCACCATTAAATTCTGATTAAACACCCACTGCAGCCAAGTCCTGCAAGAGGCTATAATGTTACATAAAATCAAAAATTTGTCAATGACGGGACTGCTGATTGCATGGGTAGGACACTTGCCTAATCAGGTTACACCTTCAATAACAATACGGTGTGGACTTTTCAACTTCTGTATACTTAGTCTAGCCCTAAAAGAAGAGTTGTATAACTGTATAAGATAAATGGACACTGGGTTCTAATTCTGTATATGAATGATACGACATATTTAAATCGACATATCAAGTGATATAACTGCTTTTGTTTATAATCAAAGTAAGGAAATATTTTGCAAGGGGAAACCAGTTTCTAGAGATTTTTAGGAAAGATTAAAATTGAAAGTGACCCTTCTTGTAAACAGGCAATTAATGGACTATAGCTCTTAACCCAGGCATTTACTTGAGTGATTTTGGTCTGCCCAGAAGAGCACCCCCTGTCCAGTTACATACCAAACAGATGAGGTAGATGCCCAGGAAGACTTGCCCAGTGGACTGCAGTGAGCGACTGCGAGGCTTCTGTCTGTAAATCTCTCCAGCACCACTTGCCAAGACTAGGAATCCACCAATAACAGCAATGGTTCGAGAATACATTCGGACCTAAATCACACAGAACAATTATATGAATATTGTTAACGTCATACAATCATACCGGATTCATAGTTACCACTACTGCTATAGCCATACATTCATAGTTTTGAATAATGTTCTATCCACATATATTATACTTCTGAATCACAGTTATCTATACTGTTATAGCCAGAAGTTTCAGGTCAGAATCACATTTAATCAATAAAATATATATCCATATATTCAGACCTGGATCACACATATGGATCTGAGTTATATTCATACAAACAAATTTGGATGTCCATACATAATAGCCTTAAAAACAGTCAGATTTAACGATTTATGTCCAAACATTCAGAATACTGTTGTGCTACAGTTGTAATCATCTTTTTGGGGATTGTAACACCAGATTGACTCAAAAAATCATTCATTTTCACAGATACATGCATAAGTGTTAAACAAAAAAAACTGAATACAAAATATTCCAATTGTTAGGAATATTACAATGAGATTTGGAGCACCAGAGTGCAAGGAACCCACACTAATCAAGATGTTATTATTTTTTTTAAAAAGTCACACACGTGCTATCTACCAATACTCAACAATCAAGCTAATATGCAGTTCTTTAAAAGAAGACATTTCCACTAACTTATGCATCAAGTGTTCCCCAAAGCAATTAGAATGTAAGGTCTTTTGGGCAGGGCCATCATTACCTTCTGTTGCATATTATTGTATGTTGTTTTGCTGATGTCATGATCCCCAAAAGGTACAGCACTGCATAATATATATGTCAGCACTATCTAAATAAAATGTAATAAGTACATAAAAGCAGTAAATTAAATCCTCTCTCACCTTCAACCAGTCTCCGTAGTGGACGTGACCCCCCACATGAGCTGCATAGGTGCTAACAGCCAACTGGAGAGCAGAAACTAATGCAAACCAACGTCGTTTTACACCAAAGGACATGAAACTGGCGCAGAGCACCGCAACACCTAGGTCAAAGTACAAGTAGGGCACAGGAATATCTGGCTTCCTGTAGAAAAGATGAAAATGGTTACAGTGTCAAGGTGTGATGCTTGTATCAAACATATATAAAGAAAACAACTCCAATAGATATACAGAAGGAATTGTGGTCATCGGTATGAACAACCTTGTGTTGAACATTTGAGGTTTTCCACAACTATAATTTATTGGCTTTTTGAACATTCCTGCAACATCTACTAAATACATTGCATTTTTTCTTTTAGCGACCTCCAGTGCTTTTTGCCATGCATTAATAACAGGGGGCAGATTAGTTTATTTTGCGGAGTGTCACTAGGAAAGGTGGACGTATACATTTTATTTATTGAGGCCTAACACCTGCATTTGTTTCTCTAACAAGTCATGTCACTGTGCTTAATTAGGTTACCTTATATGTAGAAAATAGATATATGCAATTACCATGACAAAAGGAATACCCAAATGTAAAACACTGTGGTATATACTGGGGCTATAGCAATAATAAAATGGGTACTAAAAATTAACCTTTTATTTTCAGTTACATTTTATTGAATATGGAGCATGTACCACATATTAACCCATCTCTTTGCCAATCCTCCCCAATTCCTAATGATACAACTACCTGCCCCAGCTGCTGAACTACTTATCTCAGCCCCTCTCCCCATTATCTTCTGTCCTAAACACCTACCTCCACAGCGGTTTCATTACCTGAACCATTAAATATCAATTTAAAACTTGCTGATTTAGAATAAAATATAAAAAAGTGAACCTGGCACATAGTACATATGGAAAAAAGGGGTCTGGTCATTAACATACAAAGTACCTCAGTTCATTAAGATGTTAAAGAAACAGCATGCTGCACATAGTGGCAGACACAGCACAGCTCTACAGCATATAGAATACATGGTGAATAAGGCATGTCTCCAAGCCTGTACCCCTACAGAGCACACTGCCATGTGTGCAGACTGAGTGTCAGTGACAGACAGGTGCAGTATATTCCACACATTTATACTGTACCTCTTGGCCTCTGCCCGCTCTGCATACAACATTAGCTGACTGAAACAAAACCAAAATGGGCACCGGGTGAGAAGCAGCACCCCAAAGCGGGTCACCAGCTGCAGAAGCCTCTTCCGCCCACTCGCCGCCATTCTCCGGTGATGGCTAAATCCCCAGCATCCAGGGCCTGCTGACGTCACCGGGTCACGTGACTAAGGTGGTCACATGGTGCACGGAGCAGAAGGTGCTGGAGCTGCTGCTGCTGCAAGTGTTCCTGTGCAGATGCTGAACGTAATGGAACATCAGGCAGAGCACTGAGAGCAGTGATCTGCCAACAACACTGCAATATTTCTACTGGATTCAGATGGAAAAATTGTGTTTGATGTCAGGTTTATTCACGTGTCAGGCGCTTTTCTGGCATTATTTAATCCCACAGAAGAGTCTTAAAAACAGGACACATTGAAGTGTATTAGCTAGTTTACATGTTGGCAATATGAAGATTCCAACGTGTCCTATGTTTTCTAGCGCTAGCACTAAATTAGATGCTTAATAATGGACAGTGATTGATCTTAATTGTGCTTTACATTTGCTATGAATCTCATAGTGAATTCCACAGTGGATCCTATCACAACAATGCAGGGTGGCAAATTTACTTAACGCTTTCAGATTGCAGTACTTCAAAATCAGTACAGCAATGGTCAGTGTTTTGTGAGAGCATTGAAGTTGTTCTACAAAACCCTTATGTGAATACTGCTTATTTTTCATGCTGACCAAATAGTTAACATATGTCTTGTATAGTTCTCTATATTAACAGAACCTTTTGTAGCACTTATGACACCTTGTGAAGTGAACAGCTTCTTGCTTGAAATTCAATTGTACTTTTATTGCCTGCATCAGTAAACAGCATCCACTTACCTACACCTCCTGGTGACCCTAAAAATAGCTAGACACTAGGGGGTATATTTACTAAACTGCGGGTTTGAAAAAGTGGAGATGTTGCCTATAGCAACCAATCAGATTCTAGCTGTCATTTTGTAGAATGCACTAAATAAATGAAAGCTAAAATCTGATTGGTTGCTATAGGCAACATCTCCACTTTTCCAAACCCGCAGTTTAGTAAATATAGCCCTTAGTCCAATAACTGGACACCAGCCAGCTCTTCTAGCATCAGTCATACCTAACAACTAAAAGGACAGGTTTAAATACCCAACTCTACTCCCCTTAATCTAATAACCTCATTAGACCATGAGTTCAGCCTAGGAGTCTGACTAGGCAAATATTTAACCGTCAGCAACCTTCCCCTGCCAACTTCCCGGGACCCCACCTGTCTCTATGAAAGAGAGGTGTGGCAAATAGGCCTCTTTGCCATACTTTATATTACTTTACTTAACATGACAGGTAAAGAACAAAAGCAAAGCAATATATGTATTGTGGAAAAATAACTGTTATGGGATAAATTCACACTCTAAAAATGTATGAATGGAGGGTTCAAATGTCAAGGGTGTTAAAGTGAATACATGCATTGCAGTCAATGACAAGTAACATTACATACCAGCAGAAAGAATGTCTTCCATGCTTGGTGGTCTGTAACAGGAAAACTCATTAGAGAAAAGTAGTAAGAAAATCTTGTCCTGTTAGCACTTAATGGATAATGCTATATCCTCCATTGTATTTCATTCCATTTAATGGGATGCAGACAGACATTGTATAACAAAGGTTTGCAATCCACAGCCTTAATGAGCTTTCTGTGGTCTCGGCTTTCCTGTAGTTCTATGAATGACATGTTTAAGAACTGGCAAACATAGATGTGACCTTTCCATGAAAACCCGTGACCATCCTGGTCAAAAATAATGGTGTTCACTTTATTCATTAAAGGGAAAACACGCCACTTCTTAGGGTTTGGGGATAAACCCTATGGGTTATTTTGCAAATGTAACCACTATCTGTAAGCATTTGCTATATAGGGAGAAAAGAGAGAAGAAAGAAATACAGGGGAGGAGAAGGGGTAAGGGGTGGGAGTCACTGTTCACTATAGAATGTATTGGTGTAAGTAATTGTTATGAGTGGAATATTGAATATGTAGAGGATTTTAAAAAAAACTGCCAAGGGTGGGGCAGAGCCATGGTATTCAGTCGGAGTATGCCTATTCCCTAAAGTATGTTAATATGACATACTTCATATTAACATACTTTAGGGACCTTACCTAGGATAGGCTTGAGACTATCTCCAGATTATTTGTTTACTATGAGATGCATGTATATATGTGCCTTTTATGTGCTATTTTGATGTTAGATTATTAAATTGTATATTTTTATTAATATTACTCTATGCTTGCGCTCTCTTTTTCTTGTTGTCCATTTGTACACAAGTAACCAATCAAGAGCAGTTTTGCTTTGGTTGGTTGGAACGTGAGAATGCTGCTCTGATGGGCTATTTGTGTATAGATCCCACATGACCGTTTAATGAAATACATTGTATCAATGAGAATTCATGGATACATTTTATGAATGAACCATATTGATACAATGAAGTTCATTCATACTCTGTATGCAAGTAGCCAATTGTAGGCAAATGTTCTAGAGGGGCCCAGGTTTAGCCTTAAATTAATTGAAATAATTGATTCTATGAAATAAATGAAACATCCAACAATTTATGAAGAATGAATCCAGCCAGGAGATCATCTTAAGTGCTTTTGAATTATCATATATCAATTATAATAAAATTAATCTCATAATTAAAATATCTCTATATGCACGAAAAAATCTTCAAACATGATTAAACAAATATTAACCACATTTATTCATCAATAATCCAGATAATGTCAGGGCATGATTTCTATATAATACAGTATCATTACTGGTATGAAGTCAGTTGAAGTTTTAATATTTATCATATACTAACTCTGGTGGCATAGAAAGCATAAATTATTATGAACATCAAAAATAAAAATAGTATAAGAATTATTTCAAAATGATTGTGAAGTGTCCTGTGCAAAAATTTACAAAAGTATAAAAAGTATATTCACAACTGCAAATAGTCCATCAACAAAAAGGAATTCAATACAATCATGTAGCAGTCCATCTGTTGTTATAACAGATAAATAAATATTGGACAATCATCATATACAAATATATGAAACTTATTGCATTATTGAATTTGTATCCACTGTAGAATTAGTGAATGTTTGAAAAGGTGAAAATGTTGCCTATAGCAACCTATCAGATTCTAGCTGTCATTTTGTAGAATGCACTAAATAAATGAAAGCTAAAATCTGATTGGTTGCTATAGGCAACATCTCCACTTTTCCAAACCCGCAGTTTAGTAAATATACCCCTAACAGTTGTTGGCAAACAGGAGCTGCAGAAGGCAAGCAGCATCCTATAAGGAGATGCTGCAAAGCAGCCGGAGGCAAATAGTGACAATAACATTATTGTACTTTGAGGATGGTCTGTGTGGGACTGAGACGTCAGTATGTGATGTATGTCTATAAAAGAGCAGTTTGGACAAAACACCACATATGCTAACATCCCACAGACAATGAAAAAAAGTGTTTTATTTTTGTATATGTTGCACTTTCTCCAAATTGCTCTTTTTTGTTAAAACTCCAATTGCTATGTAGGTGGTTGGACAAAAACATAAAGAAATTGAATGACATATTTGTCAGTATTTTACCATTATGGTGGCAATAAAAGATGATCAGCAGTATAACGGTGACCTCCTGCCATGCGTACCACGTCACACTGTCCACTCACCCAGATTGACCATGGGATTCACGAACTTTGGGGACTTATCTGGTATAATGGGCAGGGGTCAAGGAGATCCCCCCTCTCCAACCCCCCACCAACCCACACCTTATTTGGGGTGAAAAAGCTAAACAGCACACATTTTTCATTTAAACAAATCTGATTAAATATGTCTACAATACCCTTGTTGAGCTGCCACAATAATAGTAGTTAACGCAGAGTAACTGATCAGAGAGGAATATAATTTCAATTCTAACATAAATCATAATACCTGAAGCATTCAAGTCAATGATTATCAAAATATTGGTGTTTTTACTGAGAGGAAAAATACTTTTATTCATTGTCACACGTATAATATTCAAAAACATTTAGCAATTGTTTTGCTACCCAGTAATACCCCATTCATACTGCACCAAAAACCCGGGTTTTTGCAGAGGCACGCTGAAAAACCCGGGTCTTGGTGCAGTATGAATAGTCCAACCACAAAATCCCGGGTCTAAAATCCCGGGACTTAGACCCGGGATTTTGCGAGGGGTAATTCCCGTGTTGGACCCCGCTCACCTGCAGTATGAATGGTGCAACCCGTGTAATTCCCGGGTCTCACCATTCATACTGTAAAAAAAATAAAATGTGCAGTAAAAAAAAAAGATTTTAATTAATAAAAAATACATAAGAAATGTTTACTTAACTTATTTTCAGCCAGCGGTGTCTCCGGTGCGTTGCCGGCTGTCAGGGGGACCTCTGGGTACTAAAATGACTTCATTTCTAATGGACTAGAAATGACGTCATTTTAGTACCCAGAGGTCCCCCTGACAACCGGCAACGCATCGGAGACACCGCTGGCTGAAAATAAGTTAAGTAAACATTTGTTATGTATTTTTTTTTTATTAAAATCTTTTTTAACACTTTTTTTTTCTAAAACCCGGGTCGGGCAGGTGCAGTATGAACCCGCCCGACCCGGGAATCTTGTTATCTTTACTGCCCTGTGCCCCGGCAATATCCCGGGTTAACAACCCGGGATATTGCCGGGGCGGCAGTATGAAAGTGGTATAATAAAGCCCTGGTTCTGTTTATTTTACTACACCACCTTCATGCTAAAAATAACTTACAAGTTTGATGTGTTTGCTAACGTCACGGCTTCATGGCTTACTACAGTCCTGACGTCTATAAGATCAGCAGCACAGCTCACTGATCTGTCACAGGGTCTGACACTGAACTTCTCTTTGAAAATAAATTGCACAAAAGAGTCTCATAAGGGCTTCAGCAATTGACTTACATTTTTTTCCAGCTCCCAAAAGATGGCTATGCCATCCAAATAACTTTGTGTATATTCTGACATCACCTATAATAGTCAATAAACCACTGAAATGACGCTGGTGATTCTTTCATTTCTAATGGAATTACTAAAGATTAGTACAGGCCAAACAAAAGTAGTAAACAGATATAAATCCCAGGTGTAACAATAGGAATGCAGGTGACAACCTGATGTGTGCTAACAAAGTACAATATATCTTAGTATGGTTGAGAATATAGATGTGTAGTAGTATCTCACATTGACTAATCAGTAAAATGCAATATTTATTAAAGCAAATAACATGATTCTCATAAAACAAACACAATAGGTCTGGACGAATCAATGGGTACAAAGTTCAAAATATAATTTTTTTTAGAGCTAGATAGGAGGATCCCCCCTCCCTTGACAAACAAAACAAGTACAGCACCGTAAACCACATACCCCACGTGAAAAGGAGAAGAAGCCCACTGCGTATAGGGGAACACAAGGAGGATGTAAACTTAGGGGCCAGACCAAATATAAGGAAGTAGAATTAAGGGGGGTAGGCATTTTGAACCTGAGTAAGGTGAAACTTACAGACCCCCAAAGAACCATCCTACAAAAATGTCTTCAATTTGCCCCAGAAAAACGAGTGAATAAGTTCAAGACTTTTATAGACCTCCATGAATTTATTAGGTTAACCCTAATGAAATTCTTCACCAATCCCTCTACATCACTTATAGCCACTGAGGAACAAACGGATAGTTTTACTATAAAACTATAACATACTAATTTGAAGTACCAATCCATATTCTACCCAAGCCATATGAAAGGATCCTTTATCAACACCTTTCAAAAATTGGTAGAGAAGGATTTGGAGGGACTACCTATCAGTAGGGTCACTAAGAGTTCTAACATCACCAAATCAGAAAAAGAGGCAATTAGATAACTAGAGGGCAACTAAAAACTTGGTGATAAAACCAGCGAGGAAGGGAGAAGGCATTGTAAATAAAATAGATTACCTTGCTGAGCTGGATAGGCAATTAAGCGATACCACCACATATGAAGTCTCAAGGGACCACACAAGTCTCTATAAAATGGATTTAAAAAAACTTCTTAATTGGGCTACTCTAGAGGGTACATTAAACAAAAAGAATACTTCTTTCTATCACTGAAATACCCAAGATTGCCAGTTATATACCATCTACCAAAAATCCATAAGTCCCTAGAAAATCCACCAGGAAGACCGATAGTTTCAGGGGTTGGTTCACTAACCTCTCCTGGTACATTGATTACATTGTACATTGTGGTACAGCAATAAAGCTATTTGAGAGACACCGGCCATGTACTCGATATCCTTAAGAAGGTGGAATGGAAGTCAATTATATCCTGATGACATGTGATGTCACGTCCTTCCATACCATAGACCATCAGGTGGAGTGTAGGCATGTGAGGGCCATCCTTGAGAGGGAATCTGGTTTCCTGCAGGAGTAGATCAAGTTCTTACATGACAGCATCACCTTTGTCTTGGAGCATAATTACTTGTGGTCCAGTGGGAAACACTATAGACAGGTTCGCAGAACTTTGTGCCCAGTTACGCAAACCTATTTATGGCCCACTAGAATGTTTTACATTACAAATAACAACCCATATTCTGACAAAATCCATAGGTGGTGTCGTTTTATAGCTGACATGTTGTGCATTTGGACAGGGGAGTTAGAAGAACTCACCCAGTTCAGTGAATACATCAATGCCAATAATTTAAACATCCAGTTTTCCACCCACATAAATAGCCAAAAAGTAGAATTTTTGGACCTTGAGATCTACATCATTGATGGCCAACTTCCTACCAGAACTTTTTTGAAGCAGATTGACTGTAATTCATATATACCAATTTCTAGCAGTCACCACAGAAACTGGTTTAGGAATATTCCTTATGAGATTACATCGCAAATGTTTGGATATTAAACAATATGAGGAACAGGCCGTCATCTTTAGAAAGAGGTTTATTGAAACAACTATGATGAGAAAATTATAGGTACAGAACTTAGAGACACTGGAAGGGACGACCTTCTTACACGAGAAGGGAAAAGGGATACAGATTCAAACTCAGAAAACTCCATCAGCCTCCCTTTTATTACCCAAGTCAGTAAAGATTCTAAAAGAATGGAAGGAATTATTAGCCAACAATGGGACATTTAATTGGAGGGAAATGAATTGAACAAGATCCTCCCACCTGTACCAAAATGTATCTACAAATGAGCAGACAATTTAAAAACTAGACGTGTGAAGAGTACCATACCCCCACAAAGGGCAGAAAACAACAGTACCTGGTTGAATGAAAACACCAAGGGTTTCTGTTATTGTAATAGATGTGTTGCTTGTAGAACCAGCCAATGTAGGAACACTAAACCTATGATAGAATTTAGAGTCAATGTCAAAGGAGAATTATATATTATAAAAAATAGAATTTCATGTGACACAATAGGGGAAGACTATCTATTGGAGTGTCCCTTTGGGATGCAATATGTGGGAAGAACGATTGGGTAGTGAATGTCATCCATCAATCATGTACTCAGACCCAATCATGAATCACTACCACCTAGAAGTCATTTATAAAGAACAGAGATCATTTTTTTAAAGTTTATCCTACAACCTAACAATCCCTGAGGAAGTCATTACAAGAGAAATTAACCTAAAATACATATTCTACAAGACTGCTATGTTCGACTTATTGCACTGCTGCATCAGCAATACATTGCTACGTTAAATCACATCAGATGCGTATGAGCAAGAACAAACATAAGCATCCGGGTACTGTTGCAAGCTACGGTGGCATCGCCACTACGTGTGTGGGGACTCTCCTCTATTCACTATTAGGTGCAGGATGAGCAGCATATAGGACCGGAATTCTGGGGATTCCACCTACAGGGTTTTCATCTGTACCCTGCTCCGCATGTCTACTATCATCCACTACTATTACCTGTACAGATCCACAGGTGAGTTACTCTCCATAGACTTGTATTTCTATCTTTGAAAACAGAAATGAGTCTTTACTGCATTCCGATCTGGGAAAGATTGTTTATTAGAGACGGTTTATGGATGTCCATTGTTGTTTTTTGGATTTAATATATTCAAGCATTTATATGAGAGTGATCAGAACTTTATTCTCTATACATGCTACATCATTATTTTACTTATCATTAAAGTAATTGAAAAAATTAAAGTAATTAAAAAAAATGGACAATGATGTCTCATTGCATTGTGCATTTGTTGCCTTTTTGACTTTTGTACCTATTGATTGCATCCATCTTGGTCCGGACCTATTGGGCCTGATTCATTAAGGAAAGAAAAAAAAAAAAAAAAGAGTAACTTTGCACCGTGGAAAAACCATTTTGCACTGGAGGGGAATGTAAATTTAAAATGTGATGGCAGATTTATCGTTGGGGTAGGCCATGTCCTAGATCAACTTTAAATTTCAGTGTACAAATAAAGCTATTAAGTATTTGTGTGCTACATGAAAATACAGCCAGCATTTAAATTATGTGCAAAGTAATAAACTAATTTTCACCCTTTGCATTGTAACATGGTTTTGTCCATGAGAAAACTTACTTCTTTAATGAATCAGGCCCATTGTGTTTGTTTTATGAGAATCACGTTATTTGCTTTAATAAATATTGCATTTCACTGATTACCCAGTGTGCAATATCATCACACATTATATGCTCAATCATACTATGATATATGGTACCTTGTATGCACACATCAGGTTGTTACCTGCAATCCACTTGTTGTGCATGTGAATTTATATCTGTTTGTTATTGTGGAGGTAGGGCCCCCCCTTTATTTAAATTTTCCCAGCTACGGCAGCACATTCATACCTAACATATAGAGGGAAGCGTGTTTTTTCCTTTCCATTGTCTACAAACAAGAGTAGTATTCGCAGACTTTCCTTGGTCAACATCTGCTAAATAAATCTACTACTATCATCTATTGACGGCAAGGGAAGTAATGTACTAGGCTCCTGTCAACCAACCTAACATTTCATCAACTCAGAGCATATTTTAAGCATTCATAATCGTGATATTAAGTTTCCGGTAGTCAATGTAAAATCACATGCTAACATTTTTCTTTGATGCTACTACTACAGTCAAGGCCCATGTTAAGGGCTTACATTTACTCAAGTTCCTTTTTCAAGGCAGCCTTGACTGAATCAGTGATTTAGTAGAAATGGCTGCGAAAGGGCAGCTGCACACTAATGTCCACTCACATAGTCCAATTAATTCATCTAGAGTTATTATTTAATACATTAGTAAATTCCCTTAGCAAGACAGATCATTCTGTTCACTGATCAGTGTCCAATTGTTTAACTAATTCTGCCCCCCCTGTTAGTGGCCTGTTCTTCATTTTTATTACTGTTGGCTGTTCTTTCTTTGCGTAACAGGTTTCCTCCTCTTTGTTACTGTTGTCATTGTTACTACCCCATTGCTGTAGGCTTTCCCTACTTTTTGTTGCTGGTCTGTCCCTTCCCTTTATTATTGTTGTCTGTTTCTACTCATTGTTACTGCCCTGTCCCTTCTCTTTATTCGCTTAGGCTGTCCCTATTCCGTTACTAGTCTGTCCCTTATCTTACTACCCCATTGCTGTAGGCTTTCCCTACTTTTTGTTGCTGGTCTGTCCCTTCCCTTTATTATTGTTGTCTGTTTCTACTCATTGTTACTGCCCTGTCCCTTCTCTTTATTCGCTTAGGCTGTCCCTATTCCGTTACTAGTCTGTCCCTTATCTTTATTCCTGTAGGCTGTCCCTACTCCCTGTTACTAGACTGTCCCTTCTCTTTAGTCCAGTAGCTGTCCCTACTCCCTGTTACTAGACTGTCCCTTCTCTTTAGTCCAGTAGCTGTCCCTAGTCCCTGTTACTAGTCTGTCCCTTCTCTTTATTCCTCTAGGCTGTCCCTAGTCCCTGTTACTAGTCTGTCCTTTCTCTTTATTCCTCTAGGCTGTCCCTAGTCCCTGTTACTAGACTGTCCCTTCTCTTTAGTCCTCTAGGCTGTCCCTAGTCCCTGTTACTAGTCTGCCCCTTCTCTTTAGTCCAGTAGCTGTCCCTATTCCCTGTTACTAGTCTGTCCCTTCTCTTTATTCCTCTAGGCTGTCCCTAGTCCCTGTTACTAGACTGTCCCTTCTCTTTAGTCCAGTAGCTGTCCCTATTCCCTGTTACTAGTCTGTCCCTTCTCTTTATTCCTCTAGGCTGTCCCTACTCCCCGTTACTAGTCTGTCCCTTCTCTTTATTCCTCTAGGCTGTCCCTAGTCCCTGTTACTAGACTGTCCCTTCTCTTTAGTCCAGTAGCTGTCCCTATTCCCTGTTACTAGTCTGTCCCTTCTCTTTATTCCTCTAGGCTGTCCCTACTCCCCGTTACTAGTCTGTCCCTTCTCTTTATTCCTCTAGGCTGTCCCTACTCCCCGTTACTAGTCTGTCCTTTCTCTTTAGTCCAGTAGATGTCCCTATTCCCTGTTTCTAGTCTGTCCCTTCTCTTTAGTCCAGTATCTGTCCCTATTCTCTGCAACTGCCATGTCCCTTCTCTTTAGTCCGGTAGGCTGTCCTATTCCCTGCTACTGGTCTGTGCTTATTTATTGCTGGCTGTACCTCATCCCTATAAGTGACCTGTTCCTTCTCATTATAAATGTTTGGCCATAATCTTGCCTGTTAGTAGCCTGATCTTCCTTTGTATCAGGCCTCATACACACTGTTTTTTTTTTGCATTTAAAAATACAAATCAAGGGCAAATAAGTTTGATATGAGTTTTAAAAACACCAATGGGTATGAGAACACTATCAGACCTGTTTACATGCATTTTATATGAGTTAAACATGCATGTAAAATGCATTTAAAAACACCACTGGATAAGAGCCCTAATTGTAGCAAAGATTATTGTAACTACAAAGAAATAGAAACAAAGTGAACGTTTACACATACATTTTTATTACATGATTCTGTTTTATTTACAGCATCTTGGGGCAATATGAACACATTGGGCAGAGTGGGAGTGTATCCTATAAATACCATATTTACCAGACTATAGAATTAGGAATATATGCATGTTTATCTCACTATTTTAGTATCTGAAATAGAACTGACTCATAATAATGTCTTTTTTTGTTGTTTTTTCAAGTTCAAACTGTCTAAGGTAAATACAGTACGTATATTTTTTACCATATTTATACATTATAAATAGGGCATATTTTAAAATGTACGTTTATTAATTTATGGTAAATGGTATACTATGTGCAATATATGTGATTTGACATAAACGCATGTCAGTAAGGAAACCAGTTCATCCAGTGTCACAATAAAGTTTGTCTTCTTTGTTTTTCTCCAGTGTTACATGGAAATGTGTCCTCCAGTGCTGCACAAAAGTCAGTTCCTCCCTGATAGACAAGAAAATATGACTCCTCTAAAGTGGTGTATTTTCCAATGTCGAAGATGATATGTTTCCTCAGGTGTAACATAGTAATGTCTTAGTCCAGGTTGTCTAGATAAATTGTCTTTTTCCAGAGCCACAAACTAGTATAGCCCTATCCATGTAAGATTCTTCACCCATAGTTCACAGGATAATGTATTCCTCCCCATTGCAGTGTCACGAGAAAAATCTGACCCTTCCCCATTCCATAATCTATCCCTTCATTCCAGTGTCACATGATAATCTACCATTTTGTTTCAATGTCACATGATAATCTGTCCCTTCATTCCAGTGTCAGATGATAATCTACCATTTTGTTCCAGTGTCACATGATAATCTACCATTTTATTCCAGTGTCACATGATAATTTCCCACCTCCCATTCCAGTGGCAGTGCACAATAATATGCCTCTTCCCATTCAAGTGTGGCCAGTGTAAACTGACCAGCCGTATTACTGTGCAATAAGATAATTTGGTCTATTCCAGTATGTCAAAATAATGATATCCTAGCATGGGTTCATTTGTAATATACCTTTCCCCGCCCCCTTCCCAATAACCCCAAATGTCAGTTTGACTGAGTGACCAATATCACAGAAGGAGATAAAGTCCAGCTCCTGATGTGCGTTGGTAGTAAAATACTTTTAGTCTCTCAGTAGTATCTGGCTGTTTCTCTCCAGGTGGTGACCCAGTGCCTCTGGCTATTGGGTAGCCTGCTGCACAGCTTCTGTCTTTCTTGTTGGCGGACGCACACAGCGTAGTGAGTCTGTCCCAGACTGTAATGTCTGACACGGTGGAAAAATCCAACCTACGGAATTGTGGGTGGGAAAGAGACATGGAGAGAAGGGTGAGGGAGGGACGAAAGGGATGTTGCAATTAGACAAGGTTGAGATGAACAAGAAAGGTGAGAGAGTGGGACAGTTGCAAGTAGAGAGATAAGGCGAGGAATGACGGGAGCAAGAAGGAAAATAGCAGAGAGTGAGAGAAGGTTGAGATGGGTGGAATGAGGAAGACATTTGCATTAGGAGAGATAGGTTGAGGAAGGTTGCAATTAAAGTAAAGAACAATAGAGAGATGTTAAGTTATAGAGGAAAGGCGTGAAAACGAGAATACAGAAAGAGGAGGACGATTGGGTTAAAAAAAAAAATTCAGATGAATGGGAAGAGGCGGAAATTTGCAATTAGAGAGATTTGGGAGGTTATGGAAGATTTTAATTAGAGACAGGATGGTGGGAGAAAAGAACATAGAGAGCAGGGGGTAAATGTATCATACCCCGGTTTTTGCAACTGGCAGGAGATCGGCGTGTTCGCAGCTTAAATTTAAAGCGGCGCTGCCTTGTAAAAGGAAACTTCCCTTTACAAGGCAGCGCCGCTTTAAATTTAAGCTGCAAACACGCCGATCTCCCACGAGTTGCAAAAACCGGGGTATGATACATTTACCCCCAGGTTTAAGTTGGTGAGAAGAGTGGGGGAGGACAAGGATGGAAGTTAGCGTGAGAGAGAAGATTGAGAGGTAGGAATGAGGAAGGGTACAGTTAAATGTAGAGGTGCAATTTAGAAATGGTTATGTGTAGGAGGGAAGTATAGACTGTTTAGAACAATAAAAGGTCATTTGTAAAATTATTTTCAATAAATCAGAAAGAAAAAAGTTTAAAAGTTAAAACAAAACTGTTGTGTACAGTGAAGACAGAGTTACTCGTAGGCGTCACAACAAAAGATAGCAGCTTAGAAAGATTGAACTGTACCAAGAAGACAAAACATATATATATATATATATAAATAGTAGGAGGAGGTGGGAGAGGTCTGCAAAAGCGGGGCTGGGGTTGTTTGGTTACCCGACGGGTGGGGTTGGGGGACAGTGGTCAGAGGTCGTACTCAGGAGTCCTGTGTTAATCGCTCAGTCTCCGACGGTTGCACCTTCATCTCCGCCTTCTGACCCCTGACCTCATACTTGGCGCGAGTGTTGGCCCTCCGGAAGAATCCACACTACAAGGCAGGAGAGTGGTGAGGGGCCGTCCACAAAAGCAATACTTATTTAGAGAGAATAGGGCTATGTAAGATGTTATGAAGAAGTAGAGAGTAGTGCAAGAGTGAGAACAGTAACCGCTAGTTACCAAGGTGAAAGACACCATGATACGTTCACAGGTGTGTGTTTAAGTTCGGTGGAGTCAAGAAAAAATAATAATCAGCAAGCAAGGTATAACAGGTCAGGCAGGGATAAAAAATATGATCAATCTCTAGGAACAGAAATTGGTAACATTAATATAAATCATCATTTTTCAGATGTTTTTATTTTTAAAGGGAGAACATCAATACTTTAAAATTAGAGCTATTTCATATGACTAATGTCCATCTCGCCAACAGCAGCACACAGCCCCTTGCAATATCATTAATGAGTAACACATACAACATCTGTCTTTGAAGCTGGATCTTGACATGGGTCAGTATACTGCCTATTGTACAAATTTGAACTATATAATATATCTGTTTGTGGAAGCAACATCATTAGAGCCTAATTTCATTAAAGGTAAAGAGGGGTGAGTAAATATTTTTTAAAACTACTTTTATTTTTCTATAATGGAATTAGCAAGTGAACCTAAACGGATTGGTAAGGTGGTACCATACTTGATCATGAAAACCAATGCAGGCCCCAAATGAGGCTTTTCGGCACTTACCTTCCACAGGAGGATAATGATAATCCCCAAAAGCAGGATTCCAGATCCCACGGAGACAATGATCACCCATAGAGGGAGTTCAGCAGGAGGGAGCTCCACCAGCTCGGAGTCTATAGAGACTGAAAACTAAGCCCAGAAGTAAACAGGGAGAGGCAGGAAGAGAAAGACAAAAAAATTACTTCAGGATTTTTTTTTTTTTTATTTAAAAAACAATTTAAGTCTGTTTAAACTGTGTTGAAAAGACTGCATTGCTTGCAAATGGCTGTTTCAAATGTGTAGACACCTCTGCAGCTTACACTGTGGAATCCACCCACCTGCCACTTGTGTAGTAATGTAATCTCCAGGGAAAAACGAGGGCGCCTATTAAGCATAAAGGTGTTTTCCCAATAAAAGACGAGTAACACGCTTACATATAGGTTTGCAGTAGTGAACACTGGAGGGCAGAGCTGTACTGAGCCTCACTTCGCAGTTCTTACGCTGGATATTTGTAAGCTCTGGAGAGTGGTCGTATCTGACACTTGCGCCTGCCTGTCATTGGACAGGCGGGACAGGGGAGAGAATGGACAGCCTGACATAAGCCAAGTACAGTGATGGCGTGTTTGCATAATTGTGAACAGATGGAGACCAGCATGGAGACACATGTTACCTGCCAGTAGCCGGATCAACTGCGGGTGCCTGAGGGTATGATGATGATGGTCACCAGCACTAGCTAGTCACTCATGATTGGCTGACTGCATATTCACCTCTGAAGCTGATAGGTGGCTTCTCCATTGATTGTGCACATATTGTAGGATTTTGTGGGCATATTTAAAATTCATTTTTTTGCTATTTTCATTTGTACATGACAAGAAATATTATCTGCATTATTATAGAGGGTTAAATCAAACCTAAACTTTTTTTTTGCTATCATGTTAAAAAAACGTGTGCTTATGCCCTGATCACATGTATGTGGCTGTATATATGGTCAATGTAAACCTGGTGCATTTGCTATTGATGCAGACCTGGACACGTCCTGTGATGCATACACCTCAGTATATCGCCGTAAATAGGCCATTTTTACGTGCAGCTTTTAAGAGCTTAAATTTTGGACGCATATGCAGCTAATTCAACTTCAGCCCCTATATATCTAATGTATAAATATTGAGAATTAACCTAGCTACTAGGGGCCTGATTCATTAAGGATCTTAATTTAAGAAACTTCTTATTTAAGTCTCCTGGACAAAACGATGTTACAATGCAAGGGGTGCAAATTAGTTTTCTGTTTTGCACATAAGTTAAATACTGACTGTTTTTTCATGTAGCACACAAATATCAACTTTAAATTTCAGTGTACAAATAAGCTATCAAGTATTTGTGTGTTACATGAAAAAACTGTCAGTATTTAACTTATGTGCAAAACAGAATACTAATTTGCACCCCTTGCATTGTAACATGGTTTTGTCCAGGAGACTTAAATAAGAAGTTTCTTAAATTAAGATCCTTAATGAATCAGGCCCCAGAGGTGTAAAATATCAGACTTCTGACAGGGTTTATCTGTTTTCTGACTGATGCATTGGTAAAGTAGCCTCCTAGCAGGAGGTTGATTAATCCATTCCATGTTAAGAAACCCATATAGAGTAAAATACAGCTGTACAGACTGACAGTCAGTCCTATAAGATCTTATAACAAACTGACAAGAGTAATCTTAAAGTTATATCTGGGATAATGCACTTCCTACTTTAAATGCTATGACAATCACTGAGGAGTTACGTGACCACATAAAAGCACAAGCCTGTAGGCTCTACAGACCCTTTATAATTTAAATGTTTTTTTTACATTTTTGTTATATACTGACAAACGTCATAGATTTTGAATAATATAGTCATATAGAAGGTGACTGCTAATATCCATCATAATTTACAACCGGGGGGTAAATGTATCATTCTCCGGTTTCTTCAAGTCGCCGGAAATCGGTGAGTTGACAGCTAAAATTTAAAGCGGCGCTGCCTTGTAAAGGGAAACTTGCTTTTACAAGGCAGCGCCGATTTAAATTTTAGCTGTCAAATCGCCGATTTCCGGCGACTTGAAGAAACCGGAGTATGATACATTTACCCCCAGGAGTGCATTATTCCTTATGTATATAAGATTTCCTAATGGATAGGGAAGTGATTATGTCAGAACTCACCAATTATAAGAGTTGAAATCAGACATTATTTACAGAAATACATATATTACCATGACTTGTATATTATACAGTGACACATACTGTTACATGGTGGCTCTGCATGTTTATGGCGTTTATATCAGTTTTAAGATACAGTTCAGCTGCTCCTTCCACCCACACTCGGTCGATATGTCTGTAATCCTAAGAGAAAAGGAGAAGTAATGGGGGTTAAGTACAGGATTTCAGATGAAAAATAAACATGTAGCATAGGACAACAAAGATTGGAGAGAGAGGCAGAAAGGCAGTGGAAACCAGGGGGCATATTTACTAAACTGCGGGTTTGAAAAAGTGGAGATGTTGCCTATAGCAACCAATCAGATTCTAGTTATCATTTGTTTAGTACATTCGACAAAATGACAGCTACAATCTGATTGGCTGCTATAGGCAACATCTCCACTTTTTCAAAATCACAGCTTGATAAATTTACACCCAGGCCTGCTTATGCTTTATGTACCTTTCAGGAGCAGTTACTACATGGGAAAACGCATTTTAACCTAACGTAATAATATCGGTCAACACAGAAAGGCGACACCTGTAATAATAACATTCCCGAACTCTCATCATTTATTTAAGGCAAAAATAAGGATGAAACAACCAGTATTTTAGCAGAACGTAAAGTGTGAATTAACGGGATTAAGTGGGATGTCCTGAAGTGATGGAGGGTGGACTGTCATGTGATGCTTTTTCTATTTTTCATCCTGCATATTTAGGCACCCGGATGATCCAAAGCAGACATTTTGTACTTCGTACATGACCTCCAGTAATGACAGTTACTTTGTGAACAAAGGACATATACAGGAAAATGTAACCTATGAATTCGGAAGCAATAAGTAACACCACTGAGACACAAAGACATTCAATGGTGTCACTTCTTCCCGGTGAATGGATAGGTTGCATTCTTATAAACCCTTACAGACCGCTGGGTCTAGGCGATGCGCACACTGTGAGCGAGAGATAGTCACACGATAGATGTAAAACATTTAAAGGTAAATTGATCTTACTGAGAAGCTAATAGAATTTCCGCCACATAATAAAACAGAAACCCCCTCACCTCCAAGAACGTGCTGTTCCAGACTCTTCCACGCACAGTGATGGTGGCTGTCATGTTCATGTCATTCAGAGGGCATAGGAAACGCACACAGTTTGCTCCTCCGCCTCCACATTTCTGTAAACATAGCGCATCAAATTAACATGACGGTAAAAGACATATAGCAATAAATACCATCACACCGCACTATGACACAAGATTACTAGAGCAATGGAGCACTGCACGGAATACTGCTTGCCAACAGAAACAATAAACATTGGGGGGAATTCAATTAACAGCGTTACTGCCGAAAGTAACATGGCCTGTGCAATATTACCGTTATTACGGCAATAGTGCGCATTATTACCGATATTACGGTAATAGTGTGCATTACTACCATTAATACGGTAATCTTTAACGCTGGATTTTGCTCGCAGCTCAGGGAACTGCAAGCAGAAATCAGGGTTAAAATTACTGCATTAACGGTAATAGATTTAGCGCCGCCTTACTCACGGCAGAACTGAAATCCCCGCATTTTGTGGGAAAGTAGTCATTATACATGAAATTCACCCCTGCTTCAGGTGTCTGATGATCTTTTCCAACGCAGAAAGGCTAGAACAGGAATTATTTCATATCAGAACAACTGTTTAACAGGAGGGATCTAAGATAAATAATCTATACTTCTTACAGACACTGAAAGACAGAGCAATGAGACACAGAAGTATGATTTCCTAATTCATTCAGGCATGAGGACATTCTTAGCTATGGAGTTTGAGAACTTTGTGTAGGCACTTACCAGTGAAGTATTGGGCCTTTCTCTTTTAATAGCTGGCAAAGTCTGAACATCTGCCAATTCCCCAACATCTCTCCTTCTTCTCCCACCGGACATCTAAGAGACAGTGAACAATGAAGTTACTAAGATTGAAGTTGATGCTCATCAGCTGGGATGTGACTAGACCTGAAAAATGGAAGTGCATGACTAGTGCAACAACAATGCCAAGTCACTAGTTGTTCACAAGAACAAGGGCTCCTGCGTCTACTGGAGGTGTGGTCCACAACATCACATGGTATGGTCCACGGTGCGAAGTAACAGCCTACCAGCTACCGATGACGGGCCAATTACTTTTATTTACAAGGCAAGTCTGTTTACCACCTTTCAGAAATGTCTGTACAAGAAAATAAAATGTAAAGTATCCCCTGGGACTTCACCAGTCAGGAGGTTTGTTCCACTTCACACTGTTCTGCACCTGAAGGAGGAGCTGCGTGCACCTAGCAGTAGTGCACGCAGCATTGCCCGTGTATTTGATGGGGATAGAAATTGCTTGGAGACAGCCTAGAACAGTCTAAAATGTTAGCCATGCCCTTTGAACGCTTGTCCTGCCCACTTTGGCGGCATGGTGTGGAACCCCACCCTCTAGAAATCCTGCATTTGCCCCTGAAAGCTTCCTACTGAATGGATTGAAAATCTTGGTTTAAGAGTCTACATTTTACATTTGAAGAACATCATTAGATTAGTGCCTTATACACAATACTATGTAAAATATATTACAGTAAAGGTATGACAATTACATTGATTATAACATAATACAGTTTTATTTATATATTTTTTAAAACAGGATGACTCCACAATAGTGGTGTCAGATAACCGAAGATGAACTCTGACATTCCACAAACTGTGCAGAAGACAAACTTACTGTGAGGTTTAAAGGGTTAATGATGTTCCCAGGGGGCTGACACTGTTCTATGGTCCCTGTATTCACCAGCACTTCTGTAGGGTATAGCAGCCACTTTCCATTGGCCACTTCATATGGCCATTCCACAGCTAAGATTAGAGATCCCAAAGAGTTCAGAGGCTCACCATAATTTGCCACCTAAAACAAAAAGTTGAGTTGTTGAATTTCCTTAACCTCCACTTCCTGATATTTGTCCATTCTCTTCGACCTGTCCGTTACCATGAAAGTAAATTCCACGGGGCTTCCCACATCTTGTGCCGTCTTCATGGCAGATTCTCCAACCACTTTACCACTGAAGTAGGTCTGCAGATTGACAGGCCTCCTGGATGTGCGATAGTTACAGATTAGCAAAAAGACTGGGGAACATCAAACTTGCTGGCCTATTGGTTTAACCTGTTTTTAGTAACATTTTAGTAATAGACAAAAAAGAATCCCATATATAAAGCAGAACAATATCAAGATAAGTCAACTCAGCTTCTAATAAGATTGCAAGCATCACATTAGTAGGGGAAATGAGCACTAAATACAGAAAATACATCAAAGCTCTGTAGATAGAGGGGGCACCAAATAGTGCAGAATTCACTTTCTAATACAATCCAAAAGTAGTTAAAAAAATACAATGCAATATAAAAATGGACTTTTGGTTACATGGTGAAGTCCAGTGACTCTTTGGGACTTTGTTTTATTGATTGATGTACATGCTTAATATACACTATTGCTATATTACTTTGCTATTATTGTAATTGTCCGGTGGATACAGTTAAAATACACAGTATATATATATATATATATATATATATATATATATATATGGAGCGCACTACTAATTCTAAACCTTTTTAAAATAAAACAATTATTTGTTTAAAGATGTAATGGCCACTTTAAAAGTGTCACTAATGTGTATGTACAAATTGTTTGACATTGTGTAAAGCTAGTCTATCTGAATGCAAGGAATTGTCATCCATAATCTTCCATTACAGGCTCAGGGAGAGGCTCTCCAGTGTCCTCCAGAGGGCTTACTGTATAGGTAGTGTGATGTGTACGATAAAAAAAAAATATTCCCTCCACCAAAATTTTATGTCAAATCTCTCCGGTCCTGATATGCTCTTGGAACCATTGCACACACATGCTGAGCATTTGGGGGATACTTACACAGATAATGAAGTCTGCAGGGTATAATCTACCATAAAGTCAGCATATTGTTCCTGAAGGTCTGTTTGTTTACTCAATCTGTAAAGAGAACATAGAAGACTTTAGCTACTTTATACAGACCTCTGGTTGGGTAAATGACATATTAACAGAGATACAGGGCCATCCTGCCATGAAACCAGATGACAATCAGAGTGCAGAATTGTAGGGATGACAGAGACAAGGCTCTGGTGATACAGCCACAACATTCTTGCCCTAATCCCATAGATCCTGCACTCTTATGTTCCTTCTAGTGACTACAGTAATCACTGCAAGCTTCCTCCTGCTCTGTGTATGAGGAAGGCACCGTGACTGGCAACAGAATTCCCTGGGTGCAAATTGAGTGGGCATGTGATAAGAGGGCATATGCTTCTGCATACATAAATATGACATTTACAAAACCTGGTGGACAGGATAAATGTGATATTACCCAAAGCTACCAATCATATTCTATCATTTTCTTTTCTAGAGAAGTGTAGATAATGAATGCCAATATCTGATTGGTTGTTAAGGATGACACTACCCCTGGACAAGTTCCCATATATTTTCCAGACTGGACATTGACAGTACATGAAGAAAAGCTGCTCTATGTAGCTTAACTATTTTACTTATTAATAGTATAAGCTGAGAATATTGCAACTGAATATGTTTCCAATTTTGTTACACATATCAAGTTAAAAATAACCAATCCAGACCATAATGCTCCATGCTTTCCTCTTTCCTGATTGGTTAATTCCCTTATGTATGCTCATTGGCTGATCATATTTAGTACATGAAGTACAGAGGAAAACTGATGTGTATCTGACATTTATAATATGTGGATTATGGATTTATGAAATGGAATCACCATGGATGAAGCAACATGAAGGTGGAGCCCCTTTATTTAAAAACACTTTCATATTATCTTTCACTAATTTCTGTCATGTATAGAGCTTCCTCCCTCCGTCCCTTGGCATCTCTTACGTGGAGAGCTGCAGTCCAGTCATCACTTTTCGGGTCTTCAAGGCAATTCCAGATGCTTCAAAAGTGATAATAATCTCAGCCTGCAAAGCACAAATGTAGGTACAGAAGAATGAGGCACAGCGCACACCAGAGTCTTGGCTCCGACTAAGCTGAGCTAAGTTCCATACTTATTGACCACAAAAACACTTGTGTGCAACAAAAGTCTAATCTGCATAGGCATCAATGATCCCTATGTCAAGCTCGTTGTTTCACTGCATATTGATTGTGAAGAACCTTGGATCTGCACCAAACAGGTGCAAGTGAATTGTATCTGTTTTTTAAGGTAATTAAATTATTAACCCAAATACAGCATCCAGCACAACATGCTCTACAGAGTGAACCTTTACTTTTTAAACTTGTCAGATTATTAGTTTACCAACCTCCCCAAAGATTTGCAGTTCATTGAATTGTCCCAACTATCGCCTTACAGATACATAAAGATATATTTTGCAAGAATCTCGTAGTTAAAAACCATGATAAGGTTAAAAAGTGGAATATTGTCACCTCACTTTCTATATATCTGCAGCCTGTTACTGCAAAGCATTTCTCAGTTTACCAATCATAGCAGCCTACTCACCCTCTGATTCCTTTTAAAGGGGTTTCCAAGCTCACACAAGATAGTCCCTTCAAATACGCAGGATCCACTCTGCAGTGACAAAAAAAAGATACCAGTCTGATTAAGAACAGAATGTTTCCAGGAGAGACAGAGATGAGCTGCAGGCTGAGTGTTACTTACAGGTCGCACGGAGGAGAAGAGAAGTTCCTCTGGTGAAGTTATATTCAAGAACGCCTCATGGGCATCATCTGCTGCAGAGGTGGCACTAGGAGCATTTGTTACAAACACCCGTAGGTGCAACCTCTTCACATTGCGGTCATAGTGAAGGATCTGAGTCCCATTTATTCTGTGCACAGATTACATAGAGAATTAGGAATCATACTGATGAGAGGTTAATTAGAGTAATATGGGAGGTTATATGGAGTAATAGGGAGAGGTTATATGGAGTAATAGGAGGAGTTATAGGAAGAGCTTATATGGAGTAATAGGAGGAGTTATAGGAAGACATTATATGGAGTAATAGGAGGAGTTATAGGGATAGGTTATATGGAGCAATAGGAGGAGTTATAGGGAGAGGTTATATGGAGTAATAGGAGGAGTAATAGGGAGAGGTTATATGGAGTAATAGGAGGAGTTATAGGGAGAGGTTATAGGGAGGAGCTATATGGAGAAGTTATATGGAGTAATAGGAGGAGGTATAGGAACAGGGTGTATGGAGTAATAGGAGGAGGTATAAGGAAAGGTTATATGGAGTAATATGAGGAGTTATAGGGAGAGGTTATATGGAGTAATTATAGGAGTTATAGGGAGAGGTTATATGGAGTAATAGAAAGCTCTATAGGGAGAGGTTAATAATATGAGGAGTTATATGGAGTAATAGGAGGAGTTAGAGGGGAGGTTATATGGAGTAATAGGAGGAGGTATAGGGAAAGGTTATATGGAGTAATATGAGGAGTTATAGTGAGAGGTTATATGGAGTAATATGAGGAGTTATAGGGAGAGGTTATATGGAGTAATTATAGGAGTTATAGGGAGAGGTTATATAGAATAATATGAGGAGTTATAGGGAGAGGTTATATGGAGTAATTATAGGAGTTATAGGGAGAGGTTCTATGAGGTGTAAATAGACATTATATGGAGTAAAAGGAGTAGTGTAACAGGTGAGGTTATATGGAGTAATAGGAGTAGTTATAGGGAACGGTTATATGGAGTAATAGGAGGAGATACAGGGAGAGGTTGTATGGAGTAGAGGAGCAGAGCAGAGATATAGGGTTCTTGCAGGATAATTTATAAGAGCTCTGACCTTGGAAGCAGCTCCATATTTTCTCCTAGATACTCGTACTGCATTTGCAAGTTGCTTCTACACACATTATCTGCTCCACACTCCTTCTGGAAGTGAATCTACAACACAATAATATAAATTGCTTTTATAAGCTGCTTCCCATAGCCAAGTATTTTATTGTTTTCAGTGACATTTATGGAGTCCATTCCAGATCATGTGACATTAGAAGTAGACTTTATCTTTAGTACATATGGATAGAATCATATGAGTCCTAATGACCCTATTGTCTTTGGCAAAACACACCTAAAAGATATCTATCCCAGCTATGCACCATTAGACCCTACAAGACACAATTAGGCTACTTTACAAACTACAAAACCAGCACCAGCAGAGAGTCTTTATTTAGGTATCAGCTTCTTTTCTACCACTTTACTGTACACACCCACTTTTCGGTCCTATCAGCTGCCCCCAAAAATAAGTCTTCAGGTTTTTCACCTGATTATCAGGTAAATCACGCGACCGTTCGGCCTGACATTGCATTACTGTGTACGCTCCAACGATGAACGATTATCATTTGAAAGCAGATCGTATCATTTCATTTGATTTTCAAACTGAACTGAAAATCTTGTAAACGATGGTACAATGTTGTTCCAATTCTGCAGTGTGTATGTACTCAGGACCGGCAGGGTCAACAGATTTCTATGGAGTGTGCAGAGTCAAGATCTTTTCAGCAGATGGTTATGGCAGATGAAGAGCACAGATCTGACGGTAAATCGTGTAAAACAACAATAGTATGTACACAGGAACAGGCACACCGACCAGCACTTTTAGTCGTTGATAAAATCATTAACAATATTGCATCAGGAGAAATTTAGTGCAGTGTGCACCCAGACTAATAAACAAATGCAAAGGAACTAAATAGAGTTAGTCTGTATTCTTCCTATCTTGGAAGTTATTGGTCATCAGACATTGAGGCGTTCGCTACCCATGCCTATGAGCAAAACCCTATACTAAATATAATATGTTCTGAAAAGCTAAACCCTTATTTACATTTTGAATGTTGATGGTACCTTTTCTATTTTTTTTTAAATAATAATAAAACAATATTGTAAATAAACTAATAAAAGTAACAAAAATAAAAAAACAATTGAAAGGAGCATGTTAACAGCATAGGAAATTTAGAGATGTGTCCGGTCCTCTAAATAAACCTCTTTGTAAAAACAATATCTATATTTCCCCTTACCTCCAGCATTTGCTCTGGGTTCTGATCTTGGTTCAGGACGGGGAAGTTGTCCAGAGAGCCAAGAACATTTCTTCCTTTCTGCTCACGCTCCAGAATAGAGTACTTCAGAGATATGTGGATTGGATGCAGCTTATCTCGGATATTTTCCTGGGTGAAGAAAAATAATTCAGAATAAGGGGTAAGCTATGCACACTGTAGGGTGTGAATAGTATGACACTTGAGAGAGTGCAGGAGCTACGGGCCTGGAGGGGGATGTCCCCAGACCTCTTTATGCACAGAAGAGCGAGCTGGAGCCCTCCCCCTAATCTTGCTGTTCCGCTATCTGCCAGTATCTACACACATTACTTTCAGATTATACTAATATACAAAGAGGCCTTATCCATGTCCAAAACAAAACACCTAAAGCCTGTGGCTGGTATATCTGTACGGCAGCGTATTAATTCATGCACAATGAAGCAGTACTTGATACTGACAAATAAGCAAAGAGAGTGCATTTCACCTGATAGGGATTCAGTAGAGTGGGGTACCAAAGGTAATTTATTTGTGAAGAAATGTATTAACTTCTTGGGGGTTCTCACATTTTCCCTTTAGACATTTTAGCAGCTTTGAGAAAAAAATGAACAATGAAAAAATCCTGTATGTATTTTTTTTTTTTTTAAAAAAATATTTTTATACACGTTTTCAGACAGTACAGAATCCTGTATATATTTATTCAAATCTCTTTGAGCAGAAAAAATGGTTACCCCCCCCCCCAGATGTATGTACTTCAGACCTATGGTGTGTACCATGTGTCTGTGGAAGGCAGGTGAGTTGTGGCTGGGAGGGGAACTCACCAAAAGAAAAAATCTTACAGGAAGGTGTAACTGAGACTAGACTCAGATCGGTAGATAGATTATGCGACTCCTACAAAGGCTGATTGTCCTCACTTATGGGGTAATCTGAGGAAGACCTGAACCCTCTGACTCCCAAACCAACACTTGCTGTACGACTGTCACATAGCTCCACTAAGCACTTTGTTATTCCAATCTGACTGGATCAATATACAGTTTATATTCATATAGATTATAATCAACCTATCTGTTTGTCTGTTTGTCAATACTAATTTCTTGTTTTATTATGGGTTTGATTCCAATTGTAAACAGCTGTGGAGTATAAATAAATATTAATAAATAAATAATCCGTTCCATTGCTTCCACTGACAACTAACTTTAGATATTGAAAAATATTTTGTAAAATCACAAGCAAAAATGAATAATAGGGTGATACCATGGATCTTCGAAGGTAAAGGGACAAAAATAAATCCAAATTGCCGGCTACTCCAACTCCAGTGATATTCCCAGAAAAATACTCAGCGAGGATAGGACAATGCCGAACATGCCCCCCCCCCCCCCCACCCAGACCAAACCTTGCCCCAGCAAGCTCAGCAAAAACTGTCACAAAGGAGGTGTCCAGAATCTAGTTACCTCTCTTTGACAAATGCCTGGCCTTATTACATGATCTATACATTCTGTGCTTTTCCAATATACCAGTAAATATACACAGAGTTGGATTCTGGAGAGGCAAAACAACACACGCGAATGTGGATTTCTCCAACTTTGTCACCCTGAAATGAAGAGCTTTCTTTCTCATATATAAATACCTATTTCAGAATAACATTACATTTCAGCTTGTTTACAAAGCATGGAGAATAGCCGTACCCTCATTTGATTGCTCCCAGAGAGCTAAGGATTACTTCATCTCAGAGAAGCCACCTTGAGTAATACCTACCTGAGAGGTTTACACTCACGGACTGGAACACGTCAGTGTTGTTGTCAATGTTGTTTGAGACTGTGTTAACTGAATGTCATTGTCTAACATTTCAATAGTTTCATTTTAAGGTTGACACCAACACAATTCAGCAATTTCTCCTACTAAGAATCTTACATATCTTTATTGCCCAAGGGGACTTTAAGGTGGTTCTAGATGGCACTATGGACACATACACAAACCACATTAATGGAGAGTAAACTCATCAAACAAATTAAGGGGGGAAAAAACCTCCAACTTTTCAAATGTTTTATAAATTTTTTTACAAAGTCCATTGAAAAAGTTGGGTGTTCCCAGACCAAGCTGAATTATCCAAACTCTTTTTAGAACACATGGTGCGGCCCTCTATCCTTCAAAAGGGCTGCACATGACCCTTACTCTCAGTAATAAGTTAAAAAAAAGACATTTACTCAAAGAAAGATAATAACATATCAAGAGGCATTTTAAACAAATGTTACAAGTTATAATAAACAAATCTTATAATAAAGTAGGAAGGAGCTGGTGGCTGCAGGTGAAGGCACAGCGGGCCGTCTCTTGACCATCACTGCCGTAGACATCCAACCAAGGGCTTACAGTTCAAGCAGCTATAGCAGCCACAATTCAAACCTCCCAAACAAAACAATCCAAAAAATTGTTATTGAGCCTATACACAGAAAAATCATGTGTCTTGTGGTACTTCTTAACCACATCGCTCAACACACTGAAAATTCAACAACACTTTTTCATTTTATTTATCTACAGCAGAAGCCACAGACCACAATAACAGTAAATGGATTAAACTCTATGCCAAAAATGTATGTTTTATTTAACATAAACTTAGACCCATAAGTTAGATACAGTGCCTGCAATCCAAGAACGCTTTTTGGGGGATCACCATAGACAATAAAGCAAAACAAAAATTCTGCCTTTGCAGATTCCCTAACATCAAAGCCACACTAATAAGAGTCCTGATGACATGGATGTTCTACACAATCTCCTACACAAATCTTCACACATTGGAAGTTTTAAGCTTGAGAGCCGAATAGATCATCGTAGGGAAAACACTGTTTCAACGGAACTGAAATGTATCTAACATAAAACTTTTCATTTCAGAAATAGAGCCAAGAACTGGGAAATCTCTTACACAGTTCCACATAGATTACCCCGTACTAAGACTTTCAGATAGGTTTCATGGATGTGGTGTTCAGTGCACTACCATTGAGATGAATGTAGTTTTGAACTGTGTTGGCATTATCCTTATCTATTATTTATATAGCACCAACATATTACACAGCAGTTTATAGAGAATGTCCAATCATTCACACTTGTCTGTCCTAGCAGCACTTACAGTTTAAATGATCTACTACACTAGGGTCAATTTGATAAAAAAATCTGTGTTAACCTACCTGTATGGTTGGTACTGTGATAGGAAACAGGAGCACCTGGAGAAAACTCTGTGTACACAGGGAGAACATACAAACACCACACAGGGCCCTGGTTGTATGTGAGCCTATGGCCCAGTGCGGTGAGGTAGTAAAGCTATCACTATGCTAACCACATGCATCAGATGGACTGACTTAGAACAGGAAGCATTAAACAAATGCACTGCAGCACAATGCAAATGAGGTGCACTTAAAAATGCATGTACTAACTCACCTGGTATGATGGTTTTACATGCACTTATCTTGCATTAGAACTCAACTTAAATGCAGATTTTTAACACCAGTGTGTACAAAGTAATCAACCTGATATCAGTGATTACTACGGGTCTATGTATCTTCCCTTTTTAGCTCTTATTTTGCTTTGTGTACCTTGTGTTCCCAGTTCTGCCAGACTTTTTTCTAGCTATATTAGGTAATGCAGGTAATTAATATAGACATAAAGTTGTAATCCATATACCTCTAGGAGAATTATAATGTAGAAGTGTTTATCACAACACAACTAGACGGAAATATATATGTCTGTATTTACCAGTTTATAATGAAAATAAAAACATGTTTATTAAATGCTGTTATGCATAGTTGGATTTCTATAGCAAAATGCATCACATCAAATACTATAATCAAAGAGGTCAAACCATCTAAAATGGAGAAGTGGAGATTCTAGCTATTATTTGTAAATGTACTAGATGAATGATAGCTAGAAACTGATTGGTTGTTATGGGCAACACATTCACATTTTCTTTTTGCAGGTTTGATAAATCTACCCCCTAACTGTAACACCGTTATAATGTAGAATAGGCTGAAGTCACAGGAGTCTAACGTAACTCCATAATGTGAGCCATCCCAGTGTGTTCAGCATGAGGCTGGAGCCCCGAGGGGGGTAGCATAAAATGAGCGGGCTTCCTCTCCCCTAACAAAAGCCAACTAGCCCTCTCCTCAATATATGTTTTTTTTCGGGGCACCCCTGGTGCAGTCTATGGCAACTATTGACTACTTCAACATGCAGGAACTTGTGGAACTACAAATGACAGCAAGCTCATGGCTGCCAGTGAGCCTATTGTGCACCATGTAGTTCCACTAGTCCTGTAATTAAAGTAAATAAGACACAAACACAAAGTAACAACAAAGCTCCACTTTCATTGTCCCACTGCTTTAGTACATTCATGTGAACTACAAGTTTGTGCAGGAACCCTGCTATGCATACTCCTGCACTGAACTAGTAGTAATCTAGTACAGGAGTGCTTACACATGCGTGATGTAATACTTATATCCACACGCCACATATAAAAAGGACCTCTGAATATTGTAGTAACTTCCACTGTCTGCAATTTATTCTCCTGTCTATAATAATTACATGCAAGAACTATTAATGACTTAAGTGTTTGCCACAGCAAAATCCAGTTTATAGAACTGCACTCTACTGAGTAACATCTCTACACTACTATACCCAGAATAAGGCAACAACTAGTTATTATCTTTCATTCTATATCAGAATCTTGCAAATATAGCAAGAGTAACAGAAGATACACAAGAATGCAGCATCAGATTGGACTTGTATAATGAGTAATGTTAATAACATAACATATTGTATAGTGTTCGGCATTTGATATGCCCCACTAGCCACAATGAAGAGAGGAGTCACTGAAGGATTGTCAGCACTATACAATTATAAAACAGAATATATTCCTGCCCATTACTGGCCTCACCAATTTTAGAAGATATAAGAAATCTGGGAGAGCTACATATCTCCTCCAAACTCTAAGAGTGACTGACAGCAGTGTGATCTGGTTAGCAGCACTACCATGAGCATGACTACTGGGGAAGATTCTAAGGATCTCCAAGCTATCTCCACTGCACTCTGAGAATAGCATGGTGTTCACAGCGCCAGAGAGCTTAGTGAGGTGTGTCCCTGCCAACACCACAAGACATTTGAAGGCGCTGAATGACATTAGCTTTGGAGTCAGCGGTACAGGGCTCCACAATTAAACTCTGATCCGAGGGGATAGAATCTCTGATGTTTCCCTCGTCTCAGAGCAGGAAGTGAAGAACAGTTTGGAGCGGCAGATAGCAAGAAATTGGGGATTGGATAGGGAACATGATATGAGGTGGGAATTAATGATGATATGGGGGGGATTGATCCTATGAAACTGATGGTATGGCACTAGCCATGCCCGCTCTGGTGCCACACTGCAGCACAACGAAGGCCCTTCGAAATTTTGCTACAGGGCCAAGAATGTCTAGTTATGCACCTAAATGTGATGATTAGCAGTAATGAAGGTCAATTCTACACAGCAGCATGCAATAATAGTGCACACTATTCTCCTGCTCCACCACCTCTTACGTTAGCTAGCAGCCCACCCCCTCAGCCTATATATCCATCAATATGAATATTTACATTTGACACTAATTCCAGCATAGTGGATGTTTATTGTGCATATTTGTGTGCACATAGAGTATAAGGGTGAACGTCTGTCTCCATATATGTAAACACTTACCAGTAACAGAAGCTGGAGGTTCTGGCATTTGGTATCCGGCATTGAGAAGTAGCCCTTATATACCCCTCCAGGAGCCCCCAGGAATCGCACTCGAGAGGGTCGCCTGTCATAGTCAGCATCAACAGTGTACTGCAGGGCTGTGGGAGAACAAAAGACATTGAAGGACATTTATAACAATAGCACCTGGTAATCTGAAAGTGGAAACTGCCAGATACACTCAGTCAACACAAAAACAAAACACAATTTTGCTATAAATTAATATCGGTAGTATGATAACCTGTGAAAACAATCATTGCTACATTTAAGTTTGTCGTTCAATACACCTTATGGATATTACACGACTTCTCTGCTTGCCAGCAGGTGGCGCACTTTCCTCTAAGAACTTTATGTGCAGATAATACTTTTATTATATATTAAAGCACATTTTACCTTTGTTGTCACCACTCCCACGTGTGACAATGTAACAGCTAGTATTTAAAACGACTCTGTATTATGTCTGCCAGAAGTCACTATGATGTTATTACAGAACCTCACACCTTATTATCATCTCCCCCTAAAGCTAAGAGTTACAGTTTGTGTCCGCTTCGAAGCTGTACGCAAATCATGTTTGATATGTGATGCTCTCATTTTGTCATACTTTTAAAATATTACTTTAAAAAATATCAACTTCATCAAAGGCAGCAGTACCCCTAGTACTTGTACACAGATAATGCTGTAGATACATCCTGCAATCAGGTTGGACTGTAATTACAATATTATATAATAATTACAATATTATTGTGTCTACAAGCACATTGGTTATAATTTTCCACAAGTCCAAACTCTATGTTTGACAAATGTTTTTTTGTCTTTGTTAGAAGCAAACTCTGCCCTTCCCTCTCACTACTGGCGCACTCAGCAATGCGCTGATGCCCAGCAGGCCAGCAGTGTCAAACAGTGACACTGCTGGCTTGTGTAATGACGGGTTTTGGTTGGTAACATAGTTTGCAAGCCAAAAAATTGTGCTATATTATTACTGCATATATGACAAATCCTCTTTAAAGGTTTGTCAATGAACTCACACACATGCTGATGGGGATCATCTAACAACCTGATTGTCTGTTTTGTTGAATCAAACCCAAATACAGTTAGATTCAGATTTACATTGTTTATCATGTGTCACACAGACAGCTTAGTGAAAATCCTGCATGTATGTGGACAGCATAATACGGACTACATGCGGCATATATACAGTAAATATACTTACTAATGTTCTTCTTGTACTTGACATTTCCTGTACTCAGCATGTATGAGAAGCAGAGACGAATATCCATACTGCACACAGGAGAATTCAGATCAAGTAATGGTTGCAAGGAAGAAAGAAAAATACAAATAAGATATTATAAAGACAGTTACTAGACAGTTTATAAACTTGCCACTTGGGGCACTGTTCCACTGAAGTCTACAAATAGACTCCCATTTGTTTCCTTTGTATGTATCTATTTAAACATTAATGGCTAAATGTATAACATATTCTTTTTATACTTTATCTAGTTTATCCATGATCCATGATCCATGAGAAGTGACGTTAATTGTCTTCTCTTCTGCACAATCCCTCTCAGAGCTCTGCTCTTAATGAGGTCTGATAATGAGCTTGAGGGTGTGGCCCTGTGGCCAGGCATATGTGTGACATCACTGGGGGGCGGAGTATGACATACATTTGGGGTGTAGCAGATACAGCCCCCTCAGCCTGCACAGATACATTAACATCATGTCTTTCAAACACATTCCCAAGTGCTTTGCAAAATTAAGCAAAGAACATTTTTGAGATCAGTCCATTTAACACATCCAAGGTACCATGTGGAAGATGTTGGTCATCTAATTAATGCAGCAATATGGTATATTTTCCTTTTTTAAGAAGGAGAGCAAGAATCAAGGTGGACTATGTAACATTCAAAAGTACCTCCCATCTATACATAGTGGAAGAAGCCATTCTGCAGCCACCAGTGTGTGTTCCTAGTGAATTCAGTCTGTAGTCTTACGCAACATGGGATCATGTTTTTTATACAATCTGTGTATGTTGATGTCTAATGCCCAATAATGTCACTCCTTTAGTGTTTTTATTTTTCCTAACACCCCTACAAGGTACGCCGGTTTCCATAGGGATTTCAATGAAACCCCACCCCCCCCACCCTCCACATTGGCCATATCCCACCTGCTCCACACAAAATAAAAAGCATACAGGCATAAATTTTCTGGGGTCATTCAGGATTGGACAAGCGCTTATTGTCCTGAATGACACCAGAATCTATGCGAAGGGCTGGGGGCAAGTGTGGCCATCACCTCTGCTGTCAGTAGACAGTGGCGGAGGTCACAGACTGCTGATCACTTCCCTGTTATTGACCAGTAGATCGGGATCGACCATTTGGGCACCACTGCTGTCTTAGGAGTTTATGGTGTAAACCAAGTCAAAATGTATTTATCACAATACACAAGGTTACTAATATACAAGTAAGTAATGTAAGCAGGAGAAATATCCACAGGAAGAAAAGGTAAGGGCAATAAATGTAGGCGGATATATAGGAGTGTAAAAGGGCTCTCACCAGGAGGTGGGGGAACATTTACTGGGATCCACAAGAGTTGGTGATATAGTAAACTCTTTAGAGATATTAATAACCGGGCGAGATCTGCAAAACAAAACATAAAATAAACATTAATTAAGAGTCAATCCAATAATCTGCATACCCAGGAGGAGAACAGAAGCAGAGCAGTACGTCGCCAGGCCCCATAACAAAGTAAGGGCCCGATGATGCCGCTCTTCTTGCTCACGTTCCAGGCATGCGCATGCTCAAAACAGGCCTTCGCACTGCTCTGGGATGGGAAACCAGTACTGTCAGCCATCCCTTTCAGCTGTACTTCCAGCACTGTGCATACCTATAAATATCATGACCACATACATCTCGCCAATGATCCATCCAAGCTATGCCCCTGACTTTCTCAAACCGTACTCACATCTACCCGAGTACACCCACATTCACATCAAGTCAAATTCACTTACTGATAGGCCCCTAAATTGGGACTATTGAGTGTTACCCCAAAAAGAGTATTAAAGTATACCCAGCGGCTACATACAGTGGAGACAGCCATATGGTGAGCTGAACAAATATTTAGCATGTCAACTGGGAGCTAGTGATATCACTAAGTCATGGAGGCACTTTATGTCTGAATGATGTCAATAGCTCCTAGTAAATTGATAGGCTGCATTCTTATAAAATTGGTTCAGCCCACTAAATGACTGCTTTCACTGCATGTGGAAAACAGGTACATGTTATCTTAAATTATAACCTTGTTTTATACACACAACCTATGTAGTTTATGAGCTATATGACTTCAGTCACTAAGTAAATACGAACGAGCAGCCAGTAAATTATTTACTATGATGTTGTTGTACCTGAGCAGAGCAATGCGATCCGCCAAACTGCCTACAAGTAGATCTGGGTAGGAGTTGGTATCAATGTCAAGGCCACCACCCAATGAGTATCCAAACGTTGGTATTCCAATCTGAGAACCATCAATTACCTATAGAAGGTAACACACAAAAGTCACAATCATGTTTCTAGTTAAGAAATGTCAATATCTGATTCAATAGCAAAGCAGCACCTATGTTCTACCAAAGACTGATAGGGGTAAAATGAGTGAGGGATCTGCAGGGTTACCTGGCTAGGTTTGGACTGCAGGCCACTGGACTTGCTGAGGTAGATGTAAACTTTGCCCATTTCTTCAAAAGGAGCACCCACCACAAGGTCTGTGAAAAAAATGACAACTTCTACAAAACCAGAGGATACATCTCCTTATAGTAATCTGCATACCTTATTATCTATGTGTAACTGTCCTTATAACTTATCATATTATTCTACATAACCTCTCCCTACAGCTCCTCCCATTACTTTATATAACCTACATCTCCTTCTATTACTCTATATAACCTCTCCCTATACCTCCTCCCATTACAGCTTATAACCTCTCTATACCTCATACCATTACACCATATAAATCTCCCCATAACCACTCCTGTTACTCCATATCACCCTTCCCAATAATATAACCTCTCCCTATAACTCCTCCTATTACTCCATATAACCTCTCCCTATAATACCTCATTAACCTATATACCTCACCTTATAACTCCTAATGCTCCATATTACTCCATATAACCTCTCCCTATAGCTCCTCCTATTCCCCTATATAACCTCTCCCCATAACTTCACCTAATAGTCCATTCAACATCTCTGTATTGCTGCTCCTACTTACCAGTGAATCCATCCTGGTTAATGTCACCAATGTTTGCCAGTGCGAAACCGAAGCCAGATGCAGTGGGGCCGTATAACACTAGAGACGGCTTATCAATGAAACTCCCAACTTCATTGGTATAAATGTAAACTGCTCCCCCTACTTCCTCCTTCCGGTTAAAGTAAAAAGGAGCACCAACTGCTATCTCTTGCCAACTGTGGATATAAAGAAATAAATTATGATAATATGGAATATTCTTAAAAAAAAATTGTGCAGGGCACAACGAAATACCACCTACTGATTTAATCATATCACATAGAAGCACTGTTTTTACTGGGAGAAAAAAAGCACCAGCACTTTCCCTTCTACTGGCTCCTCCTCATTTTGCTATTCCTCTTCCAGCCTTTCTCTACTCTTTGTGAGTCTGTTCTGCCTCGCCATTGCTCCCCTCCATGTTCATCATTCATTCCATAGGCCCATTTAACCCTCTGTTTGCCCTTTCAGTATTGATTGGCACCTCTTTTCCTTCTCCGTCCCAATTCTACAATAACCCAATTCTTCTTCAAATCCTCCAACAATACCATATCCCTTTCAATTCCACAACAAAATCATTTCCGTCCAACAACAAAATCATCGTCCTCCCAAACACTCCAACAACACCATCTCCCTCCCAATCCCTCTAAAACACTATCTCCCTCTCAATCCCACAAAACACCATCTCCCTTTCAATCCCAAACAAAACCATCTCACTTCCAATCACCCCCAACAACACCATCCCTCTCTAAATCTCCCAACAAACCATTTCCCTCCCAATCCCCAAAAGCACCATCTACCTCCTAATCCCTTACCAACACCATTTCCCTCGCAATTCCTCAAAAACACAATTTCCCTCACAATCCAACACCATATCCCTTTCAATTCCCCAACAAAACCATTTTTCTCCCAATCACCTCCAACAACACAAATTTCCTCTTAATGCTCCAACAACATCATCTCCCCCCCCCCAATCCTCCAGCAAAACTATCTCCCTCCCAATTCCCCAACAACACCATATCTCTCTGAATTTCCCAACAAAACCAGTTCCCTCCCAATCCTCCAACAACACTATTTCCCTCCTAATCCCTTAACAACACCATTTCCCTCACAATCCCTCAAAAACACAATTTCCCTTACAATTCCTCAAAAACACCATCTTCCCCATAATCCGACATATGGCCCTTTCAATCACCCAACAAAACCATTTCCCTCCCATGCACCCACAACAACACCATCTCTCTCTGAATCTCCCAACAAAACCATTTCCCTCCCAATCCTCCAACACCATCTCCCTCCTAATCCCCCAAACAGCACCATTTCCCTCCTAATTCCTTAATACCATTTCTCTCTCAATCCCTCAAAAACAACATCCCCGTGGCTGTCAAAAGTTTAAAAATAGATAAAAGTTCAAAAAAACAAAATGGTGTCCGTTTGTTTTTTTTACTTTATTATTCTATATTACCCTACTGCCCAAAGCCCACGGGGATAGGAAGAGCCCTAGTGCTTTCAGCACTGGGCGCTCCTTTTTTTCGGTGGACCCCACTCCCTTGGGAATCCAGCGCAGTGCTGAACAGCCTGGGGTTGGTTGTCTTTATGGCAGGGGGACCCCTGCCGCCTGTCCCCCTGCTATAGTGCCACCCACCCCGGCTGGTTTGCCTAGTGCTGTTTATGTGAAAATCGGGGGGACCACACGAAAATTTTTCCGCTATTTTCACGTAACCAGCAGTAGGCTGGCAGCACTAGGGTTAATAGTAATTGGACGGGGGGACCCAACGCTTCTTTTTTTTTTTTAACATTTATCTATTTCTAAACTTTTGACAGCTGCCGGACCTCCGGCTCTATAGACAGGACAGTGTAACGGTGATGTGTTTATTAATCTCGCAGCTAGGAAGCAGCGTGTTGTATCTGGCGATTCTTAAAGCAAACTCGGGAGAGTTTGCTTAATCGCAGCTTCATACATTTGAGACTTGTGTAGCCAGAGTGGGAAACAGTCGGGACATTGATCTCTATCAATTGTGGAAATGGCGATTTTGACAGAAACACATCTCTGGTGATTTTACATGAAATCTCAGGTTCCTACATCAGCGAGTTTCAACTCTCCCGAGAAAATCGTTGGATTTTCAAAATCGGAGCTTGATACATTTACCCCCAAACACCATCTCCCTCATAGTCCAACACGATGTCCCTTTCAATTCCCCAACAAAACCATTTCCCTCCCATGCACTTCCAACAACACCATCTCTCTCTAAATCTCCCAACAAAACCATTTCCCTCCCAATCCTCCAACACCATCTCCCTCCTAATCCCTTAACACCATTTCCCTCTCAATCCCTCAAAAACACCATCTCCCTCACAATCCAACACCATGTCCCTTTCAACCCCCCAACAAATCCATTTCCCCTCCAATCCCTCAACAACACCATCTCCCTCCACATCTTCCAACACCATCTTCCTCCCAATCCTGCAACAAACCGTTCTCCCTACCAATCCCCAAACAACACCATCTCCATCCGAATCCTCCAACTTCATCTCCCTCCCAATCCCCCAACAACACCACTGCCATCCCAATTTCCCAACAAGACCATGTCCCCCCAAATCTCCCAATAATACCATCCTCTCCCAATACAGCACCAATGTCAACTTCCTTCCAATCCCCCATCAACGTAATTTCCCTCCCAATCCACCACCACTGTAATTTCCCTCCCAATACCAAATAATGCCAGCACCGCCCCAATCCCCATCACAATCCCCCAATAACGCCTTCACTTTTCAATCCCCAAACAACATTTCCCTCCCAATCCTCCAACAATGCCATCTCCCTGCCTATTCCCCAAAAACACCACTGCCAACCCAAATCCCCACGCCATTGCTGTCCCAATCCCACAACAATGTCATTACCCTCTCAATATCCGAACAACTATATCTCCCACCCAATCCCCCAACAATGCCATCTCCAATCACTGCCCCAACAACACCATAACCCTACCAATCACCAAACAATGCCATATCCCTCTAGCTCTCTTCTGTATTCTAGTCTAGCATAAGAAAGCACAGACATTCAGTGACAGCATTGCTAATGTCTCTGTCACAGACTTATTTCAAGGGAAACCTTTAAATATTTGTAGACATTTTTGTCCTTGACTAGAGTAGATTGCACCTCACATCATATTCTTATAGTTCATGTGTGCTGCCATCAGTGATCAGGCATTCCACATAAGGCAGGTTGGTGTGTGATTCTCCTCTGCTCAGTGGTGATTGGCAGATCACATATTCTCCTCTCTTAGCACACTGTATGCACCAGCTTCTTCTATAGGAGGTACACAGTTAAATGTACTATACTCTGCCATTACACAAAATGTTGAGAGTCTATGTGAGTGTAATTGGTAGCCATACATGTTTCCCTCCAGAGAGATTTTGAAAAGGAGATCATGATTTGTAGAAGGGCATCTAAGTAAAACAATCAGCCCTAATAACAGCTTACAACCAGAACAGTGCAGAACCAGCAGCTTCTTTGGCAGAGAAAACTGTGTTTATAGGGCAAGTATGGCAAATTTTTCTTATTACTTAGTCTGTTAAATAATACACTTTTTAGATTTGCAAACTGAGTGGTGGGATTTGTAATTGCTGTGATGTATGTACATTTTTTGTAAAGGTTTGGACATGCTGAAAGCTTGGCCGTTGTATTGCACCATTTGTAAAAGTTTTGTCTTCTGTAGTCAAAGTTACGTTGAGCTTGTTGTTAAGAAGCTTTCTACAAGTTGTTTTGAATGGAGATAATCAGAAAGGGTATTTTACAACTGTATTTCAGTTTATGCTGCTATTTAAAGAAAACAAAACCTTCTATGTCCCGTCCACTCTTTGGATCTCATTTAAATATCTGAATCTGCAAACCAGAGTCTTGTTTCTGCATACGGACGCAACTAGGCCACACTTGTGTACCTAGCCTACACTTAGCAAGGAATGCCTTAACTGTCCAACTCCTCCCAAAAGAATAAGCAAAATCTGCACCCAATGCAGTTCACCTTGGCTTGCAAATCCTTGCACTTTCCCATATAAACAGGGGCAGTCTTGAAGAAACAGCTGTAGGATATCAGAAAACACCATTTCTGCAGCAGGCCTTTATTTTTTCCCAGTAATAAATTATTTGCTTTGTGAAGTATATGCTTATAATTCACAGTGGGGTACATTACTCCATGTCTTCGGACTGGGTATGTAACCATGATTTGCATAACAATAATATATTTTCTGCACTTACCCATCATTATTAAAATCAGCCAGAGCTACGACATTGCCAAAGTAGGAGCCCACTTGCTCCCCACTCAGGACCTGCTTGAGCTTCATAGAATCCGTCACCATTTCCATCAGGTATACGGCACCCTTATGATTCCAGCGAGGTGCCCCAGAGACAATGGTCACGTCATCCTGTAGCAGAACACCTGTGCCAATCTGGACAGAGTACCCTGTGAGAGAGGAGGATTAATATATAACCAACTGATCCAAAAGAGGATTACAGGTGAAATTTAGTGGTAAAAGTTGAAATATTAGGCACCAGAGGTAAAACCTTAACTATTACAGCTGCCAGGAATTCTCCAACTCGGTCTTAAAGATCAAATTGGTGGCTAAAGGCTGTAACCCAATTCTTTGCTAGCACCAGCACTTGACATATTCTTCAAGTCTCTTAGCCTGGAGGAATTATGAGTGACCTTCACCAGGAATTATTAAGGGAGCCACGTAATTGCCCATGCTAACTGGACAAACCTCCAAACAGCTTCCTCAGACAACTGGGAGGATCATTTTGACACCAAAGTAGTTTTATGTGGAAACTTCATGTGCACTCACACTGACATATTAATTAAGTGAGCAACCAATACACCAGAAGTATTATTAGTAGAAGTTACTTTGAAACATGATGAACGATTTCGATTAAATAAAAAATAAAATTGTGTTTCTGTATTGAATTACTTTAACAGTTATAGGTTCCAGAAGAATTTAGTTTTGCAGTGGAAAAAAAGTTGTTCAACTAAATTAAGTTTACAAACAGAAAAAAGACAAACGCTTTAAATGTCTACAGCACTTATGATGAAATATCGGCTGCTCAAATTTGAGCCCCCCCAAAAAATGAAGGAACCACCTTTTCTTCCTTCATCATGATGTAAAGGGGCTAATTTTGTTGGAATAGTTTAAATAGACAATCCTAGAACACACCCACCCTATACATCACAGAGTTCAGGCACTTGTCTGATAAGTTCTGGCTTAAATTGCTGTATCATGTGAACATTGACCAGCTTTATACAATATGTTCTTTTATTGTAACATGCCAAATTAAATCATATTTTCTCATCTGCTATTCCTGTCTGTCTGGCTGCAAGCTCACATGCTACTTAGTTTACTATGTGCTTCGCAGCTTGCTGCTCTGATTTCTACATTCCAAATATTTTCTATGATAGATCTGTAATCAAACACTGTACCATTCCACCAATATCAGAGTCCTCACCGAAAAAAAGGAATAGTTTCTTATGAGATGTTTTTATTGCAAAAGGGATAACATCATCAGCATAGAGTATGTATATTTAGAAATAGAGTTTCAGTTGGTTAGATGTTATAGTTATTTTCTTAGATGCGTGCAGGGGCGCACACAGTATTTTTAGCGAGAGAAAGAGAAAAAGCGAGAGAGCAACGCAGCAGCTCCGTTTCGGCAGCACTGTGCTATACAGCAGCCGCGGCTGCTGTATAGTACAGTGCCGCTATGTGGGGCACTTTGATAGCGGAGGGGAGGGGTTTTTGGAGACCCAGAAACCCCCCCTGCATGCCCCCAGGGCGTGCTTTCACAAAGTTTACCTTTCAAGGACTTGTCCAGATGAGCATCTATTCAGAAACGAATGGTGCTGCGTTCCAAATGGGAAGCGATGCAGGTATATTGCCATTGCTACGGGCAATGTACTGCATTGATTTATGCGCTGTATGTGTGACCACAAAAATGATGTTATCACCATTTTCGTGAGGTCACTTCTAAATTAATTTTTTTTAAATATATTTTATAAAGTATTTTCCAGAGGGGGGATTCCAAACTGGGTTACACTAATATTAACAAACAGCAGGAATAGTTTTCTATTTTGAAATCAAGATGAATAGATCAAACAAATATCACAAAGCAATATCTGACTGCTGAGCAAGCTTTTATTCTAGAGATACACAGGTTCATGTATGAACTGCAAACCCTTTCTTTAGTGTTTGGTTTAGCCTCATTTATATCTTAAATTATTTATTACAGCGAGTGGCTACCAGGACTATTTTTACCCCGAGTCACTTTTGTGTGTTTGAAGTTTTTTATTACAGCGGTTGAAGTGCTCTTTACCACAAAGCTGCAATTAGATGCTGCAAAGCAGATCCCATGATAAAGTACAATGATGAGACCCAGTCACAAGGACCTCTGAGGTGGGGTCCTTAATATCTTTTTGCTGGAAGACAGGGCTGAGCACTTTTTTACCCCAGCAAAACAGAGAATGTACCGGTATGCACCATTCCCATCACTTTATCGCACTTAAATAATCTTGTCCTGCAACATGAAATATCCTTTCTCCACTTTAGTACTTGTATTATGCACTGAGCAAAGATCAGCCAAACTCCTCCCATAGGCCAGTTCAAACGTTGCACCACAGCACACAGTCCATTGTTGGCCCACAAGTCCATGTAAAACTAGGCACACTTGTGTCACTTGTCATGTGACACCACAAGCGAGCATTTGTGCTGTTGTTTTAAACTTCTGCGATTCATAAATAACCCTGACAGTTTATCTGCACATACTGGTTACAAATCAATAGAATAGAGGCGTATTTGATACAGGAAACTAAGCTATATCTAAAAACACAGACGTCAAAGAAAAAAAAATTCAGCCCAGTGTTCCTTTAAATACCCTATTGCAGAAACACCAAAGTGAGTCATAGTGATTTAAACCATTTATTGAACACAGGTGAGTACACAAGGCCTTTTTGTCTTGAAATAAACCAAAGCTAGAAAAGAACCAAAATTGGATCGTAAGAGAGGGGATGTGTGAGATTAAGGAAAAAATTATCCCCATTCCAGAGCTGAGGGTCTGGTTATGACCAATATTCTCACCTTGGGACCCAAAAGATGAGTGTAGATCAGCACCACAAGTAACATGCAGAACTCACATGTTTGACTTCAAGTGTCAATAATTTAAATTGGAGAGCTGAGGTACATTTTAAGTCTACCCAGCCCCCCTGCAAGAACTCCCCTGATTTTTTCACTAGTGTCATTCACAAGGGAGACTGGAGGCAAAAGGCTCTTTAGTAGACTATGCAGTCACCCCTAAAAAACAGTTCAATGGGGAACACTGGGCTGAACGAAGGTTAAAAAGAGAGGTAATGGGGTAACATATTAAAAAATGGTTTCACTGCAAACTTTAAAAAAAATACTGTAATTCCCCTTTAAAGGAAACACACCTAAAAAGAGAGAGTGAAAGGCAAACAGTTCTGTGCAAATCAAGTGACTCAGCTTGACAGGCAGAGTAAAGAAGCACAGTACATAACAAGTCCTAACTAAATCCTTGGCATTCCATAGAGCTTAGAGGTATCCTTCCTAGGAAATGATAGAAATGTAAACTGTGAGATTACTTAATATAAGGATATTGGTCAAGTTTAGAATGCACAGGTTGTATCCATTATGTGTAAAGTCCAGGTCTACTTTTACTTATATTTCTCTACGCTACAACAGAAAGTGATCCTGTTACTGGGTGTGTACAGTGCACTGTGGAACTTAGATAAAAGTGCACCTAATGTTGGACATTAATATATATGGAAGTCTTTGTACTAAAGAGCTACTAAATAATATGGAATAACAGAAGCATGAGGATCTCTGTTAAACAATTAAATGAGGGGAAAAATGCCAGGACAGTGTGGGGTAAGACAGAGGTACATTTTGAATGGAATTTAGGAATTTACAGTAAGTTAATGAAAACATCCTGGATTGCAGAATGATAATGGATTATGAGGCCTTTCATCGAAATCAAAGATATTAATTAAAAAAAGAAGCTGCTCACTGGAAAGAAATGTGTGCAGTGGTAGAAGAATAGGAGTCGTTGTTTGCCAATGTTTTATGGGAGAGATAATGTAAGGCAGGAAAGGGGGAGGTGGTTGAATGAAGGCACACAGGTGGGGATCAGAAGTAGTCATTCCACAAAACGCTTTATACTCATTACTCATCACATATTTAGATCATCTGCCTTGCAGTTTCTTGCTATATTTTGAAGCTGTGATGTAGGAAAGAGGTTTTTCTGTGAGCGAATATACAGAACAATGCGACCCAACTTAAGACGAGTCAGGTATTGTGCATACAGCAGTGGGAGCAAGGAAACACTACATTTTTTATATTTACATAGTGCACAAAACAGGTTCTCTTTAAGGCTGGTACATGAAATGTGGGCAGTGGGGAATTAGAAAGTGAAACTTATAGACTAAAAGGGAAGATTCCAGTGGAGAGGGACATATTGAAGAGGTGAGCAAGGTGGGAGCAGGAAATGGGGGTGAGGGAGCAAAGGAGGTGAGAGGGGATGGGATCCAGGGGGCATGTTGAGGGTGGAGAGGATAATATAAGAGAATGGACTTTGTTACCCGTAGTGGGGAGGAAGGAGCACAAGAGGTGGTGGCTGGAGGGAGAAGAGGGTGGAGTGGTAGGGGTGGCAGAAGAGTGAAGGGGGAGGAGATTTTGTGTCTGATAGACTCAATTTTGGAAGTAAAAATGAGGCAAAGTTACCGGCAGTAAGGATTGATAGGAGGGGAAGAGGAGGGGCGCAAAGGAGTGTGTTGAAAGTGGAAAAAAGGCGGAAGAGATTGGAGCACTGTGAAGAGATAAGAGAATTGAAGAATGATTGTTTAGCAAAGGAGAGGACGGAACTATAGGATGAGAGAATGAACTTGAAATGAAGGAAGTCTGCCAAGGAACGAGATTTCATCCAGTGGCATTCGGCGATACTTGTGCATTTTTGAAGGAATCAGGTAGATTTGGAATGTCAAGGTTGGGGTTAAGAGCGGTGAAGGTGTACATAAGAGGCAGGGGTAACAGAGTCAAGAGCGTTGGTGAGCGTGCGCCTGTAGAGAGAGACCACTTGGTTTGGCCAGGCCAGGGTGGATAGACGGGAGAATAGAGTTTCAAGTGAAGTGTAAAAAAAAATTGCAGGAACCAGAGCATCGAGATTGTGTCTACAAAAAGTAGATTTGGGATTCGGGTGTGGGAAGGGGTGCAGGAGATGAGGAACAAGTGAAGGAGAGGAGATGGTGGTCAGAGAGTGGGAAGGGAGAGCTGGAGAAGTCAGAAAGAGCATATTGATGGGAGAAGACAAGGTCAAGGAAGTGACCGAGACAGTGGGTGGGGGAAGAGGTCCATTGTCAGTGGCCAAAAGAGGAAAAAAGCTCAAGAAGATTGATGGACGCTGGGTCTGTTGGGTTGTTGATGGGGATGTTAAATGGAGGCGGTAGATGACTGAGACATGAGATGGATGGGGTGTAAGCAGAGCTGGATTTAGACCTCATGGGGCCCTAGGCAAGATACTGGTTTGGGCCCCCTCCCTGAAAAAATCCATAGCACTATAGTTTTTTAGCATAACATATACCCGGGCTGGCTGGCAGACTTTAGCCGGGGGAAACAGCATATAGCACTGGCCCATAAGTAGCAGCCCATTTTTAAAGGGTGGTCTCATCACCGGCCCTGGGAGGGCCCTCTGGGGACCACTGGGCCCTAGGCAATTGCCTAGGTTGCCTAGTGGTAAATCCGGCCCTGGGTGTAAGGGTGTAAGAGACGAATATAGTGGACTTCAAAGGAGGAGAATGAAAGGGAGGGCTCAGGGGAGATGATAGGAAAGGTAGTTTCAGGTCTGACAGAGTGGGTAAAAGAGAGGCCCCCCATAGGAAAGAGCAGCAGGGGGCGGGAGCAGTATCATTGGAAGAAAGCCAGGTTTCTGTGATGGCAAGAAGGTTAAGAGAGTTGGAGATGAAGATGTCATGGATAGAGAGGGCAGTTTGTTGCAGTTGGATCTGGAATTCCAGAGAGCACAGGAAAAAGGGAGAGAGGAAAGTGGGGAAATATGAATGACATTGACGGGGTTGCTGGTGCGTGGGGGTGGGATGGACTTGGGATGGACATGAGGGCAGGGGATGGACTCTCAAATGAGTGTGCGAAGGGTACAGGAGTACTAGTAAGAGAATCAGGGGGAGAGAAGAAAGACAGCAATGTGTATGTAACAGACTGACTGACGTGCGTGCAACTGACTGACTGACTTGCGTATAACTGACTGACTTGCATGTAACTGGCTGACTGACATGTGTGTAACTGACTGACTGACGTGCGTGTAACTGAATGACTGACGTGCGTGTAACTGAATGACTTGTGCGTGTAACTGTGTGACTCACTGAGTGTATAGCCAGATCCCAGCCACATAGCACAGCACAGTGAGTTTAGTTGTTGTGGAATTTGATCGGGTGCATAGAACACCTTTGGTTACCAAAGCATATGGACACAGCTTGTACTACTATTGCATCCAGATTTAGATAATGTGTCTGTGAAATATAACAGTTACTTTAAGTTTTATAAAGTTGACAATAAAAAGTATTTTCAATGTTTGGCACCCCTTGGCCCTGCTGATACAATATTGGCATAAACAGGTACAAAATCTTATCACTAGTATATTATGGGCACTTTTGGTACAATCTGATCACCTACTTGCACATATACCCATATTGTCACTGGTGGTATAATCTGTGCACTGCAGGTATAATTATATAGATGTTGTTTGCATAATTTGCACTCTGTCTGGTAAATAATCATATGGGGCTTGAGTCGTTAGGGAGAGCAAAGTAAAAATAGGAGTAACTTTGCAACTCGACAAAACCATGTTACATTGGAGGGGGAGGTAAATTTAAAATGTGGGGGCAGATTTATAGTTGGGGTAGGGCATGTCCTAGATTAACTTTAAATTTCAGTGTAAAAATAAAGTTATCAAGTATTTGTCCACTACATGACAAAAAAGCCAGTATTTTCTTCATCTGCAAAATAATAAACCAATTTGCACCCCTTGCATTGTAACATGGTTTGTCCCGGATCAAATTTACTGCTTTTTTTTGCCTTGCTCTCCTTAATGACTCAGGTCCATGGACACTATTGCACTGCTGGTACTTAATCACATGAGCCCTGTGAGTTTATATTCACATGAGTACTTCTGGCATAACCTGGGCATCTGCTTATCTGTAATCATATGGGCACTATTTGTATAATCTGGGTGATCATCATTGTAAGTGCACAGGGGTGATAACAAGGTTAAAGTTTGCATGTAAGAATAAAATGAAATATTATAGTGATAATGTGCTGATGAATTGAAGTGTAGCACTAGGACTGGGTATCGGAGGAGGGGCCCTAAAACAGCTACACTGCCTAGGGCCCACGTGGTAGTGATCTGGTTCTGGAGGTACAAGGAATTGAAAAGTAAGGTTGGTTTTATAAAATGTGAGGTATAGTGGAGGGTAGGTAGTGTGGTACATGGAATCAGAAGGTGAGGCTGGTTTTATAAAACATGGCATACACAGGTAGGTAGGTATTGTGGTACATGGAATCAGAAAGTAGAAGAGAAGTACACAAGGAACTTACATCAGTACATCAGTGTAAAAGGAATGAAATAGAATATTTACCCATGTAGATGTTGAGCAGTTTTTCACTTGGGTAGGAGACCTCCTTTAAGTCCCAGTTATCTCTCTGCAGAATATAGTCTGTACCTAAATCATATTATGAAAAAAGAATGCTTAGGTTCTCTGGCACTAAACAAACTTTTGTCTATAGAGGTAAATAACACAGTTTTATAACTCATATAAACATATCTTTCATTGCCTCACCTTGCCAGTTATATGCCCCCGGAGCCCCAAAGTACAGCATGTTTTTGGTAAAGCCCCCACTAATGCCCAGCTGGCACATTCCAGTACGCTCGTGGTCAGTGTTGGAGTTGCACAGCTCATTGTGGTAAGTCTGCCAGTCGTCTGCGTCATTGAATTGCAAGTCATTCCCCCGTACATAGCACTTGCCGATCATCCTGCGCTGGTCCTCGCTACCAGACCACTGCACTGCTGTATACCTGTGGGCACAGACCTGGCAAAGATATAAGGAACAGTAGTATTAATATCATGTATCTCAGAACTATCCGGCTTTCACTCAAACAATGTTCTAAAAGATCCTAATGTTGCAAATGTATCATCAATTCCAAATAAAAATCTGCTGTAACAGCTTTAAAGACCAAAGAAAAATCATAAAATGCCTCTCTTTACACCTCATCCCAAAATCCTCTATTTCACAGTGCCAATGCCCCAGAATGCTTCACTCTTGTTCTGTGTGCCAGTGCTTTCTGCACTTGTGCTGTGTCATCCTATTAATTAATTCCAACTCCACAAATTAAATGTAACAGAAGAAATCCCTGAATGCACAGTATGTTAATTACAGTGCATCTTCCCTACACCAACACATTCTATTTCTTACACTAAAGTTAAAGGCACAGTATAATAATTGGATAGTTTGTAGTGCTTGCTTTGCTGAATTAAGCGGGGGTGCTGTCATAAAGGGAGATGCCTTTTTCAAAGGTTATTTATTTATTAGCAAGTATTCTGTTATGGTCACTGAACCTTCCAACTAAATTAATGTAAATATTGCAGGGAGCATCTGCCTAAGCATAGCTGAAAAGCCAGTGTAGTATATGAACATACTAAGAGATTTATCATCACCATTTATTTATATAGCGTCACTAATTTCGCAGCGCTGTACAGAGAACTCACTCACTACAGTCCCTGCCCCATTGGGGCTTACAGTCTAAATTCCCTAACACACACACAGACTAGGGTCAATTTGTTAGCAGTCAATTAACTTACCAGTATGTCTTTGGAGTGTGGGAGGAAACCGGAGCACCTGGAGGAAACCCACGCAAACATGGGGGGAACATACAAACTCCACAGAGATAAGGCCATGGTCGGGAATTGAACTCATGACCCCAGTGCTGTAAGGCAGAAGCGCTAACCACTGAGCCACCGTGGTACAACAATGTTCCAGTTGCAGAATTTGTTTCTAGCTTCTATAAGGGTGACTTGCCGCAAAAACCATTGCTATTGTCCCTGTGCCATAATCCCCTTAAAAAACAAAACACCTATTTCATTCTTGTGTGATCATCCTAAATGTTCCCTGGAAGGAGGCAGTGGGAGTGCAACACTGCAGGACTTCTGCAGCAATCTGACAGCTGCACAGACAATATTAGATTGTAAGCTTATTTGTACAGGACCATCTCTACCTTCATGTCAATGTACTTAATCTATATCATGACCCCCTCAATGTACAGTGCTGCATAACATATTGGCACTTTTAATAATAAAATGAGTTATCAAAGTTCTCATTGGAGTCACAAACAATGTAAAGAGACTTGAACACAATAGATAACAAACTATAGAAAATGGATAACAGCTATGCACTCCTTCAAACTATATATAAACACAGATATAAATTACGCAGAAAAATGATGATCAATTTCCTTTAAGAACCCAGAATACTGCAAAGGTTTAGTATAATACAACTGTTAGCACACATTCACATTGACAATGCACTAGAATAATCTTATCAGACATCATCCCGTATTAACAGGCTATGACAATTATGATGCATTGCAGATGTCGGATGGTTTTCAGTATCCTGATGCGGCAGACAGAAAAGGACATGTTTGGGAAGATGACACAGTAGAAGCAGCTGGGAATGCAGAGCACAACCCTTCAGGACACAGGAAGCCTGGTTTTTTTGGCATTGTTTCAGGATAATGACACATTGACCAAATGGCTGATAAAGACTGTGATATAATTATCGAGATATGATTATTCATAATTCATTATCAAAATCAAAAAAACTATATTTTTTTAAAAAAAATTCACTTCTAATCTGTCAGTGGATGTGACCGGAAAGGGGATCCCTAAGTAGTATTCTATGTACACGTAGGGGGGAATTCAATTGGCCGCGTTACTGGTAAAAGTAACGCTGCCTGCGTATTATTACCATTATTACGGTAATAATGCGCTTAATTACCGTTATTACGGTAGTTTCAACGATGGCTTTCTGCTCGCAGCTCAGGGAGCCGGGTTAAAATTACCGTAATAACGGTACTACATTTAACGCCTCGCTAATTCGGGGGGAATTGAATTCCCCCCATAGAACGGTTATGGGGAAACTGCTACCTTTTGGAGGACTAGAAATCTAGTTATATAACTAGTACAGAAGTATAGTTATGTTCTTAGACAAGATATATAGCAACAGTATATAAATAGGCACATTGTGGGGAGGGCTGACAAATTTTAGTCCATGGGGCCAAGACTGGACTCAGCAGCCTATTAGGAACATTTTAAAGGAAAAATAATGCAGGGTACCCAGCGACCCTATGGGACTGGTGCATACAGGGCCTCATAATAATTCAGATTTGCCCCTAGCTATATTTATAATGCTAGGTAAAACACAGGCTAAACTGGAAGTAATAATTAATCTAATTAATATGTGCAGATCCACATTGCCAGTCATATTTTGCACCAATACATCCCCCCCCCCGAAATGCCAGTATATAATACAAAGCACACAATAAGCTGTCAAACTGTAACAGCAGAGGTGATGGCAAGTGGATCACAGTGTCCAGTGCCTAGATCCATTGGTTCCATAAGCGGGACCAGAAACATTGCCTGCAAAGTAAATTAACTCACCAGAACCCGACCTCCAGGACCTTGCGACTCTACTGTCACTCCCAGCCACATATCCTCAATAATGTTTGCACCAGGCAGACCTGTTTAGAGAATAACAGCATACACATTGTAGTTACAAGTCAGCCATAAATTGAGTTTGATTCTGTTAGTCTTAAAAATATTCCAATAATAGGATAATCCTTCCCCAAGTGTCTTACCATTCATAAGTGAATTACTTTGATGGAAGCCAGTATAATATTCCTGCAGAGTTAACATGAATAAGGATGCCCTGTGCTTTTACTCCCTGTGTAAATAGCTTTTTTGTTATTTTATAAATAGGTATAGTAGCTATCATATTATTTGTTCTAGTGAAATGAAATATGCATAGAGGCGAATGAAACAATGCCACCCATTGGCCAAACTATCACAAATAATCGAAAGACGCATGTATCATCATCACCATTTATTTATATAGCGCCACTAATTCCACAGCGATGTACAGAGAACTCATTCACATCAGTCCCTGCCCCATTGGGGCTTACAGTCTAAATTCCCTAACATACACACAGATAGACACACTAGGGTCAATTTGTTAGCAGCCAATTAACCTACCAATATATTTTTGGAGTGTGGGAGGAAACCGGAGCACCTGGAGGAAACCCACGCAAACACGGGGAGAACATACAAGCTCCTCACAGATAAGGCCATGGTTGGGAATTGAACTCATGACCTCAGTACTGTAAGGTAGAAGTGCTAACCACTATGCCACCGTGCTGCCCTCAAAGTATTAGACATAGAAGTACACTTACTTTATACAGCAGTATACAAAACTTTGTGGGGATTACTAGGAACGTAGAAGTGTGCAGTAATGCATAGCAATCAATCTGAAATTAGCTTTGAGCAACATAGTACATGCAGGGCCGGATTAAGGGAATGGAGGCCCCTGGGCTAAGGGGGGCCTCCATTCCCCCGTGAGGGCCCCCCCCTCCCCCGTGATCCGAGCTGCCCGCCCCCGGCGGTACTTACCTCCTTCTCCGGCGCGTAATTAGTAATTAGGTCTAGAGGAACAAAAGAACTATTTTGCTTTCTTTACATTTTTTCGGAACACATACTGACAGCTTTATATCAAACTACAGTTGAGGTCGTGGACAAGATTGGGTCTGATTTTCTGTGCCAGGAAATGATTTCATAGACGTCCCCAAAATTATAGAATCTTTTATTGATAAGATATCTCTTTAGCTGTCCAATGAACACAGAAAACCCACAAGACTTCTATAGAAAATGTATCGTTTTCACTCCTTTCTTCTAAGAAAATTAAATATCACCCATTTCAGCATTAAGACACCAAAGCTTTGAACATGGAGTATAAAGCAGAGAATCTTTTCTTTTTCCACAAACGGCACTAATTTGGTAGTACTTACCTCCTTCCCTGGTGCGCTGTACGCTCTTTACTAAGGAGATCTCGTGAGAGTGAGACTCACGAGATCTCCTCAGTAAGGAGACTACAGCGCGCCAGGGAAGGACTGCAGGGAAAGTGCTCAGCAGCACTGATCGGGCTGGGGGCGCCCATGCCCCCGACCGATCAATACTGCTGCTGAGCACTTTGAAGGGCCCCCTGGATGCCATAGGCGCCTGGGCTGTAGCCCAGTTAGCCCTATGGTTAATCCGGCCCTGAGTACATGGTAGACAATAGAGGTCAATTATGAAGCACAAAGCTCAACATTAAAGCCTCTTTGGTGGCTCAATACATGCAAGTGTGCTTAGATTTATACACATAGGTTTGTAGAGGATGAAAAAAGTTTGCACTGGCAGATGGGTGGAGTTGTGAGGAGCAAATTAGTATCAAACAGACATACTAATACACCTAGTTTCGAGCAGCAGTGTAAGAACCAGATTTAACTATGCATAGTGAGATGATTAAAATAAGATAAAGGGTGGAGATTAATTTTTGGGGTGTTCCTTGTTGTAAGGAGGGACACTCAGCCGTTTCATCTCTGCATAAGGTCTCACTTTTTGCATACACTACGAGCTGTCGGTTATTGAGTCTCGTTCTATATGTTTAATGGGATGGATTTAGTACCTTTAGTTGTTCTTTGGGGGAGAAGAACATTTGTAAGTGCACTTTGCCAAACATAAAAACACAAATATGTGATAAAGACAGTCCCAATATCTCCCTATTCATCATTAATATAAGCCATAAATAATGATAATTTAGGAGAAAAACTGAAAATTGTAATTTAATGAAGTTTTTACACTCTCGCACAGTATGTCGCTTCAGAATTTAACCTCTCCCCTCCAACACACAGACACACTGGCGGAAATTCAATTGGCCGCGTTGAAAAAGTAACGCTGCCGGCGCACTATTACCCTTATTACAGTAATAGTGCGCGTAACTACCGTTATTAGAGTAGTTTTAACACCAGCTTTTTGCTCGCAGCTCCCTGAGCTGCGAGCAGAAGGCCGGGATAATATTACCATAATAACAGTAATACGTTTAACGCGGTGGTACTTCAGGGGGAATTGAATTCCCCCCTCAGTCTCACGAGTGTGGAGAGAATTTGTGGTCTACATCCAGTCAGCTTTGTGCATGGGTTCAAAGAAAGCAAATGCCTGATTCATCTCCATGGGTTAGTATACATTTGTTATTTTATACTTTGTTAGTAAATAACACCCTTTGTTTTCCAAATACAAAAATATTAGTATGATGCCTCATAGAAAATAGTTTATAAGATTTCAACTGTTTAGTGGATAAAAAAGCTACTTGTTAATTATACGGGCACCACTTGAAATGTGTCATTTCGGTTATCAAATACCGGTTCTTGCAGTTCTACAAAACAGCGCACATCATGTTGCCTAAGTCCCATTCTGCAATTGCAATCTACTATGCGTCCCACCCGAACCTAGATATAGGGAGAAGGGTTGGAATGGGTCAGGGTGAAGGGTGTGGAAATTCATTTTTAATGGATGGCCTGGCACGCACTATAGTCTGTAATTCCGTCCCTCCTATAATTTTAGTTATATTGACCTCCTGCCACTTGCTCAAGAGAACCAAAATTACTGTTGTTGTATGGACAAAAACAAAATCAAACATATGTAAGACTCAGTAAATGTTTGTGCCAGGAATGCCAGTGGCGATATACATCACTTTATCTCTCATATTGTTCACACACTGAGAGATTGAAGTGGGAAGGAGAATGAAAAAAATAAAACATAAACAATATGATGTTTTTTTTCTGTCCAGCGCAGGCAATACAAATTGTTGAAGGAAATGTATTTACTTGTAGTGCAGTAGCAAACTTTATATTGACATTGAACGCATTGCATGCTATTGAAATTACTGGCATGTGATGTGTTAAATATCCATTTAAAATGTGCTACATGGGTATGTTTACTTTTCCTTGCAAATATGCACAACCAAGTAACAATTTGTAAAATTGCTATGGTAGTATATCTTGAACAAAGTGCTTGCTGTACAGGGCAGCTGCAACCTGCTCCTCTCCAGATGCCAAACTACAATCCTTCGCCTCCCCCTGGCTGGAGACATGTGGGAGCTGTACCGAGGTCTGCCAGCAGCTGTAACACATCAGGGTGCAGACTCCTGATATATGAAATTCCACACACAACAATAATAAGGTAATATTTACACTACAGAAATTAAAGTAGCACTTGGCTACAGAATAAGTGTGTAAATCATAACAAGTATCTAAAGGATAAGAAACCATAAAAAAAAAAATTTTTATTGATAGGGTCTGTTTTTACCTAACTTGTGTCTCACTGTCCATTTTGGGCTTCGGTTATTATTCTGCAGTGGTAATTGGTTCACCTAATGTAAAAGAACACACATCTCCTACACTAAGTGGAGACAGCCGTTTTGTTGGGTGAGCCAATTCTATGGCAGCCTATCAATTCACTGGTGCTTAAGTCATGTCACTAGATACTGATGATTAGGAGTCATTCTAATGAATATTGGTTCATTGAAAAAACATGTCTGCCTTTACTGTGGCGAGATGGCTGTTACAAATCCCCAAAATATCAACATGGTCATAACACAATTTCTTATTTACCATGGTTTTACTTCATTTGCAGATGCCCTCTGTAATTGATGTAAATGACTTCCCTGTAATTATCAGAATTACTAGTTTTACAAAGGAATTTGGTTGAAGTGAATCTGAGAAAACACATGAGAGGGAGCCGGAAATGAAGATTTTCTAAGCTCGGTATTGAACGTTAGACCACAGACTGGCTGCATTATCTGCAACTGGATTCCTATGTGTGTACATACTGAATAACAGGACAATAATAGTGTGATTTTTAAACAATATTTCCTGATTTCCTGACCTGCAAAAATGTATTTATTTGCTCACATTGCCGGCTCACATATGTTAAGAAATCTCCGCTCATTTTTCTGCGCGCCTCTATGGTATACGTGGAAAAATGAGCGGAAATTTCTGTAAAAAAACTTGAACGCGACGTGTCTACCGCGGACGCATCGCACCGAACTGAATCTGCCCCTTAATACTGAAAAAGATGTAAAGTTATAGGCTTCTCTGCAGCAATAAGGGTTAACTGTTTTACAGAGAACTGTTACATTGTTGCAACAAAGTGCTAAAAAAAAGCAACTCTGTCTACAGTGAAAATGTAAAAAGGCAGGGGATGTAGAAGCACAAATATATTTTCAAACATGAGTACAACTTACATATATAGATATTTTGTAGGAAGTAAGAATGAAAAAATAACTGTGAACTTCCTTTTTAAACTATTACTAAATAGGCTACAAATGAATTGATAGATACAATTGTCTTGTTGATACAAGATGTTACAGAAAGTGTTACATCTGCTGATGTCTGTAATTAGACACACTGGCTGCTCTTTCTGCACAACTTGTTTTGGTATTTTGGCTAAAGTCTGTTACATGATTAAAAAAGGCACAAATCATCGTGATGGCAGAAAAGTCCACATTTTTCATAGTTAATGAAGCCTAATGTATTTTATCACCACACAATTATGCAAACAATTCTCCTGTACCTTGCTGTACAGCTGAAGTATGGTTAATTACCCTTATCGCAGGAACCAGCACCTCCCGAAGTGAACAGCACACGTCAGGTTGTGCCGCTCCTGTTACTATGGAAGTGTGGTTAGACGTTGGCGGGATGATTGGTATGCCTAATGATCGGCGCTCGGTTTCAATCAACAGACTTCTGAGATGCACATTTCCCATATTATAGACAGTGGGGTGACCTATGAAGCCAGTCTGTGACTGCACCTATCATCATCATCATCATTTATTTATATAGCGCCAACATATTCCGTAGCGCTTTACAATTGGGGACAAATATAGTAAACTAATAAACAAACTGGGTAAAACAAAGAGGTGAGAAGGCCCTGCTCGCAAGCTTACACCTATGTATGAAATCTCATTAAATATAATTGATAGGGTGGGGCCATGTGTTATGAACCCCTCCCTAGCCCCCACAGAATGCAGCTACCTTTTGTATGCCCTTCCTAAAGCAGATAAGGACATTACTAAACACTGGTATTTTTTGTTGCTGCACCTTTTTCCTGCAGTTACCTGTGCAGTGATTTTAAGACACTTTTAGCACATTATTCCATTTTTTCTACAGTCGCCTCCTTTTGCCCTGGTCTTTTTTGCTGGGTGGGAGAATTTTTACAATTGCCCGGCCAATAATCAGATCAATAGGTTTACATTCAACACAAGCCATAGTTGAAAGAGTCATTTAAAGGACCTATCTATATCTCTCTCTTGTGGGAAACAGTTTAAAAATGGGGTAGGTGAAGGCATTCAGTGACATTCATAGACATAGGTAGAATCTAATTCTTTGTGGCCACCTCACAACTTATCATATGTCACCATCTAGGACGTTCTGGTAATAGAGCAAATGCCCTTTCCCACAAGGGGAGCATAGAACCACATGAAAACAAGACATTGGGGTAAATGTATGATCCTCCGGATTCTTCAAGTCCGGCGAGTTCAGCGTCTTCAGCGCTAAAATTTAAAGTGGCGCTGCCTTGTAAAGGGAAGTCTCCCTTTACAAGGCAGCGCCGCTTTAAATTTAAGCGCTGAAGACGCTGAACTCGCCGGAGTTGAAGAATCCGGAGGATCATACATTTACCCCATTGTGTGATATTCAGACACCCCATTGTATGGAAGCCTACGGATACTGCAGCTATAATTGACAATAAGAGCATAGTAGAAAGTCGGTGTTGACTGATTCCCAAACTCACTTTCCTGTTCGATGGAGACTCTGAAACAGTCTGATTTGGAGGCGGTGATGGGACAGGCATAGAGAGCCCCTGTCCTGTTGGCCTTCACGTTGGGAGGCGCTGCATCTTGTGGAGCTCCCGTAAGCAGCCTGTACAAGGTACAAAATAAAGGTTATTTGCAGAGAGAACATTTTTACAAAAATCTACTTATCTTTATTATTTTTAATATGACACACATTTGTATTATTTTTATATAGAGTCACACAACATATATAATGTACAAGTAATGTTCATATATGTATAAACTTTTTAAAATAAAATCTGTATAGATAGGGCGTCCTGATGTAATCCTTTTTTCAAATTCTTCCTTTATTAGGAAAACCTACATATTATAAGGAATAATGTAATTCCCTACTGTAAATTATTACGGATATTAGAAGTCACCTTGGATTATGGTGAACATGTGAAAAGCTATATCAGTATTATTCTGCATAAGATATATTATTTAAATAGTTTATTGTCACGTTTATATCACTTTGAAATAGCTGACATGGGTGACTTACGCTAACAGGAGAGCAAGGAGCCTCCATATTCCAGATGGTGACCTCAGACATGAGCTACTGTGGTCATTATCTAACCACTTTTTCCATCCTGTCCATTCATTTCTGACTGATTGGACAAGATAGTCACGTGATTGGCCATACCCACTATGATTTCCAGATAGCCCAACATCATCTATGCTTTTATGGCCATTTTAAACTGGGTGCAAGATTGGTACATGAAAGATTTCAACAAAGTTGGCCCAAATTTGAAGCATGGGTGGAGCTACAGCGATCAATATAGACATTGAAAACTATTGAAATGCATCCATCTGAGTATAAACGCAGTTTCCTGTGCAGGCCGGTCATAGGCTAACCAGACTAATGGAGCTCTATTAGATAAGGTGAAATGGACGAATCTTATTATACAAGACCAGCTTTTTACAAATGAGTTACTGATAACAAATATATATGTGATATGTTTGACATTGCATTTACCGCTGCTATACAGCAGATTACAAGCCATTGTTCTCTGTTATTAGTCAATTATCAACCTGGCTGGAGTGTCTTCCAATGGTATTACTAGTTGTTTTTATTGCTATACTGAACAAATATCCTGTGTATAAATCACATGACACAGCAGTGGGCCATTCTCCCTCTGAAATAGTTGATAAGAGGGAAACAATACTGCTACATAGACACTGCATATCTATCTAACATATAAAGCAGTTCTTTCATGATATGTACCTACATATGTGTGCACACAAATAATAATAATGATTTTATATTTTATGTTGGTGATCATTTACAATACAATTGATAATAAGGTTTGTCTGCAACCAGTACAGAGGGACAACACAAACTTGTGTCAAGAATGAAATTCCTCTGTGCTGGCACAAATAAAAGCTAATTCCAGGCCAAAAACCACATTGCCAGTAATTTTAAAATATAAACCTATATATTGCTTGTTCGCCATTTTTATCTATTGTTGCACTATTTATCCATTTCCACTTGCCCTCCCTCCCGGCCTGTGAAGGCTCAGTTGTTGTAGTGGTTGACAACTGCTTTTCCAACTAAAAATTGGTTGTCGACGCCCCTCCCAGTGTGGCAGCGGCACGCGACAGACTCATGTGTCGTCCTCTCGCCTCAGCTGGCAATAAGCAGCAATAGATGCCAAGACTGGTGGACTTAGAAGAACAGTGAAGTAGTTATGCACAGACATCAGCTTCTATCCTGAACCTCCAACTGCATCCCCATTTGAAATTTGGTGTACTGCGAAAGGGGCTGACAGGAACTATATTAAATATATATTTAGAGCTTGTTACAAAAACAAAAAAACATTCCTTTCTAAATAGTGTTATGAATTTAATTATGTTTATTAGGGTTGACTGGAGTTCCTCTTTAGGCAAAGAAAGCATGCATATGAAAGGGCAGTAAACATAAAATCAAGTTGCCTTATATGAAAATAAATCTATGAATAACATTCACAAATGTGTAATCCCCCACAAAGCATAAATTAAATATGCAAAATATGTAAATGTTTTCGGAGTTTACCAGGACTATTTATATCAGGTTTTTAGTATCTTAGATTTGGAGATATATTTACTAAACTGCAGGTTTGAAAAAGTGAAGATGCTGCTATAGCAACCAATCAGATTCTAGTTATCATTTATTTAGTATATTCTACAAAATGACAGCTAGAATCTGATTGGTTGCTATAGGCAACATCTCAACTTTTTCAAACCCGCAGTTTAGTAAATATACCCCTTGGTGTGTTCCATTAAGGACACAGCCTCACATCAGGCCCAACCAGTGGGTCCACAACCATGGCAATACTCTAGGCTACATGGCAGCTTCACTCATGCCTGCCAATTTACAATAAAATATGGCAAAAATGTAAGATTCACATGGACTGTATTACCCGGAAACTATTAAAAATAACATTTATGCAGCCACGTTATATAGTCTTTCCTCTAAGTTTTAATTTATTACTAGCCCCCCTCCATTTCTCATTCCTCCTGGCTTTACTTCCTCCCCCTCGTGCCTTCTCTCCCCAGCATCCTGACGAAGTGTTTAGATTAAGGTTGTCTGGTTTTAGTCAGCAAATGAGCAGTATAGGAGTATGCTTGGCCAGCATACCTGAAAACTATAACCACACTCATCCATTATCTACTAAAAAGGGGGGTGTCATGATGACAAAGCTCTACATATGAGACTGGCTTAAGGCATGCTGGGACTTGTAGTTTAAACACAGCTGGAGAGCCACAGGTTGCTTTCATGTGGTCTACCTTCCAGCAGATGCTGCAAATGTTCATAGTCTTGGGAAAACATTAAGGGCCTGAGGGGGTTAATGTCTGGTGAACGGAGGAGACAAGTATTACATCTGGTTTGGTATCATAACAGAATTAATTGAATGTTTGCCTTAAAACACCTTTTGCTGTCCTGGGACTAATGATGCAGGTGATTTGCTGGTAGTAATTACATGATATTCTGCAGTACAATTAGGACCACTTCACTAGAGCTTAATAGGTCAATGGTCCGATTGGTGGGTAACGGTAAGAGACTTTCCGGTGACTAAGCAGAGACTACCTGCCTGGAATGCCTGGGGTGATTCAGAGGAAGCTGAAGATAACACTCCCCACACCACACCCTAAATGACACATAGCCGGCAGTGCCAACATTCATTCATGCAAACAAGCTTCAGCACAATGACGAGCACAGTCAGGGCACATGGGTGCTATGCCAAGCTTCAATGACATGCAACACTACAATAAGAAACCAATACACAGAGCAGGCAGGGACAACCCCACTGCGCACACTATACTACGTCAAAACTGGCAGGTACATATTGCATGCAAATATAGCATTGCCAGCCTTATGAATGGCATGTATAAACAACTAATGGGTGCCAAGCCACACTTAAATAATTACAACAACATGATAGCAATGCAGAAAGCAAGACCATTAATCCCCATTAAATAAAATATGACATATATACAAGTACTATCCAGTGCTTTATACTGCTTTACACCTAGATAACAGTACAGACAGATGATAAACTGTGTAGGCACAGATCTCCACTCACACTTCTACCGTCTTGGCTATTAGAATTTCTAACACAAAATAATTTTCAATGGTATAAAAGAGCATGTGTACCAGTGCTTGAAGTGGAAATTTGGAAGTGACTGAATGGAAATTTAGATGTGGTGGTATGAAAAATGGGAATGTAAGTGAATGGAATGTGATAGTTCTACAATGAATTCAGTAAGAGAAGTGGGGGTATGGCATATCACTATATACAACCCCACTTTCACCACTGATTTGTACAACAAAATCTATTTAGTGTGTTACAAATCTATGCCAAAAAATCAACTGTGTGTTAAAAAATAGATAGTGTAATAAAAAAAATTGTGGCGTTGTTGATGAAATTTAGTGGCACAAAATCTAATTTACAAAATTGATTTTGTATCAGAAAACACAAATTTATATTATATGATTACTTTACATTACACCAAATATCAATTTCAAAAATGAAATTAAATTCACAAACCAGTTAAAATATTGGATTTTAAGCAGGTCTGGATTTATGGATAAGCCACATAGAGAATAGCTGGGCCTATCCTATATATAAACCAGTGCCATAACTAGGACTGTGGGAGGGGGTTAAACCACCTGGTGGCAAAGCTGAAAGTGGATGTGGTGCAGGGAAATTAATATTTTAGGTTAACTTTGTTACAGTGGAGTGCAAGAGGGTGTCAGGTCTTTCTTACCCCAGACCCCAAAACTCTCTCTGATATAAACCATGCTTCACAACTTGCTTCTAGTAGCTATGAACAGAGGTGGTTGGGTTTCGAGTTTATGATAAGTGGGCAACATATGATGACCTGAATTTGTGGCATCACACCGCTGCCCACTTGTTCTCTCAGGTTACGAGACTCGATGGCACAATCATGTCATATCCCTGCCCACCTTAAGGCAGGTAAGGCATTTCCACGGTAGATTTGGTCTCACCCTAATCCAGGAGTTTTGCTAACATTCCAGGTGAGTAGGTAACTATTATATACACCTGCCAATATACAAAAAAATCCCACAATGATTTTTTAATATTACTGGTAGAATATTCTTCTTACTTGGATTTCTAATATACAGATTATCAGGGCCATGGATCTCTATGTGACAGGCAAGAGGAGGGGGAGATGCAACAGTACCTATGGAGGCAATAATGTTTACACATGATGCACATTTGCATAGTAAAAATGACAGGTATGCAGCATGTGTATGTATTATTACAGTGCAGCCATGCGGCATGTGTGTTTTTTATTCCATGTTTTAAATGATTGATCTGGCAAACCTAACAGTATCCAGAATCTTCAGAAAATTGTAGAATAAGATGGAGTTATGGGAGAATGACTTAATACATGATTATAGAATTCTCAAATATCACCATGCTGATCTCTTTAAATTTCTTTGATAATTGTGGGATTATTGAGGTCACTTTCCAGAAATTGGAGGATAAGGGGACAAATTGCAGGAACCAATCAAAAGCCTATTTATCAAACATTTATTTGTACAAGTACCTCCGTGATACCAGTTCAGTTAAAGCCATCTTTGGATGGTGAAAGAGAAACTGAAGAAAAATCTTTATTGATGCAATAAATAATTTTATTCAGGCTGGAATATAAATATGTAATATAAAATACAATTTGCATGTAATAACTGATGGCTGGTGAAAACAGGTGTTTTCACTCTTAACAGGGCTTGCTATTGATGAGCTAGACACATGAAAGGATTCTGCCAGCGGTAAGTTTCACTGGCTTTCGCTTATTTAAAGTATTGTTGTGCATGCACAACTAAGGAAACTGGCGCGGTGAAACGGTAAGTTATCTCTTACTGTCCAGTATCGCGGGGACAGATGCGATACTCAGCTGCCTCACCAATGTTTCTTTGATAAATGGCGGTGATACTAGACTTAAAAAAATCACTCACCGCCAAAATCAGGGACATAGTGATAAATTTATGAGCAAACCCGATTATGTAATGATGTGTGAATAAGATTTAGGCAGGACAATCCCACTGCTGTTGCCGGGACGCAATATTACTGGTGAGGCATCGTTTGGGAGTGGGCTTTTAGTGAGTCCTTGAAGCGCTGGATGGCGCGCTGCTGATTTCCTCCATGTTTCGCACAATGCACAGACTTCCTCAGGGGACATATGACTGGCCCACCAGTGAAGTTTGATTCCCAGCTACATCTTCATTAGAAGAAACAACAACCTCAGCATATATGTAAATGAGAGATATTGCATTACTTCTTGTCTAAGGACCACACTGATACAAAATGTTTTCTCTTTATTTGCATCACATTGAACAAATAAATGTACCTATCCATAACTAGATCTTATTTGAACTCTTATTCTAAGGCTGGGTACACATTACAGGTTTTTCACCCGATTACCATGCCAATCACACGATAAACTGTTAGGTCCGACATCGCATTAGTGAGTACGCTCCAACGAACATGTCTTATCATACCAAAGCATAGTATCGTTTGATTTGGCTTTTATAAACTGACTAAAAATCTCTATAAACAATGGAACAATGTTGTGTCAGTTCTGCAGTGTGTATGCACTCACAGCCAGCAGTGTAAGTCTCCATAGAGTTTACAGAGCCAGGATCTTTTCAGCCGATGGTTATGACAGATGAAGAGCACAGATCTGAAGGTAAATCTTGTAAAAGTGTATAGTGTGTACACATGAACCAGCATGCTGATCGGGACTTTCAGTCATTGGTAAAATCGTTAACGATATCACACCGGGAGAGATTTTCTGTATTGTGTACCCAGCATAAGATAATGAAAGTCTCTTACTGAGGGTAGGTACACACTGGAGGTCCCAGAAGCTAACGAAATTCATTATGACATGTGGATAGCTATAACAAGGCGGTTAATCAGTGTGACAGGAATGAATGAATGCATATTATACTGTCATTCTCTAAACGATTAGAGGACCGGATGAAGTGCACAGATCTGCAGGTAAATCATGTGTAGTGTGTATCCATGAATCGTCCGACCGGTCGGACCTTCAGTCATAGGTACAATCGTTGTAGATAACAGATAAGTCAGAAAATTCTCCAGTATGTACCCAGCCTAAAGACTTAAGCAATCATTGCTTGTTACAGCTGTCCTCAGGTATTTTTTTTATCTGTGCATGTATTTATAACTTGATTTTAAGCTGATAGCGTTACCTTAAGTTCATTGTATTCAAATTATGAAATGTGGTTCTTCCAGAATGTGGCTCTCTTTAATACACCAAAGGTCTATTTATGACCCATCGCATATTGCTCATGTTAATTATAATTTCTTATCTCAATGATAAGAAACTAATTAGAGTGACAATTTATTAAAATTAATTAGACGGAACAGTGGCTTCAATAGGAGCCTGTCCTGGCAAATAATCTATAGTACAAGCAGGGCCGGATTAACCCAGAGGTCTAACTGGGCTACAGCCCAGGGGCCTCGGACATCCAGGGGGCCCTTGACAGAGTTTAGCAGAATTATTTATCGGGACAGGGGCGGGGGCGCCCCCGGCCCGATCAATGCTGAGCTCTGTCACTGCAGTCCTCCTTCACCGGCACTCAGTAATCTCCTTACTGAGGAGATCTCGCGAGAGTGTCACGAGATCTCCTCAGTAAGCAGATTACAGCGCGCTGCGGAAGGAGGACTGCAGTGACAGGAGAAGGTAAGCGCTTGGGGGGGGGGGGGGGGCGGTCAGCTAACAGGGGGGCCAGTCTGCTAACGGGGGGGCCTCACGGGGGAATGGGGGCCCCCTTAGCCCAGGGGCCTCCATTCCGTTAATCCGGCCCTGAATACAAGCATAATATGCGATGATGATAAGCACGAAACCTGCAAGCAAAGGATCCAAAGACCTCTCTCTTGCGATGCTCTCCCCATAGGATAGAATGGCGTTAGCTGAAGGGGTCAATAAACAGGGCATAATCACACTCCCCATAGACACCTATGAGGACTGGATTAGCAATGGTTGGGACCACAGCAGAAATCAGAGATATCTACTGCGATCCTACGATAATAAATAGCCTTGTTACTTGGTAATGTGATAATCTGCCGAAAACTGCAGTTTTCAAGGGATTTATACCTCTTCGGAGGTTCATAAATAGGCCCCCAATTCAAAAGCCAACCTATTTTCACACTTAGGGGCATATTCAATTGTCGGCGGAACCGGTAACAGTGCGCGGAAAAAAACGTTATTACGGTAGTTTTCTCACTGGAGCTGCGAGCTGAAATCCAGCGAGACAACTACCGTAATAACGTTTTTTACATGCACTATTACCGTAATAACGATAATAGTGTGCACGCCACGAGATTTTCGCCGTTTCCGCCGACGATTGAATATGCCCCTAAGAAAAAAAAAAGTTTATAAAAAAAGAAAAACAAAATGTATAAAATATTTATAAAAAAATATTCATCTAAAAATATTTACCTTAGGAAAATGCTTTATTTAAATAATAAAGCATTGTTTCATTTCATTATTTTCTGCTATCGCCATCCTGAGGTGGTAAGCATATAACAGGGCACTACAGTCAGACGTAGACAGTAGAACCACAATATGTACCCAAAGTATAAATGCACCACTGGCAAAAAGCAGTAGTAACCTGCAGTACTCCCCAATGCACACAAATATCTGAAGCACATTTATATTACAAACTCACAATGACCTCTGAAATTAAGATAAGTGAGCTGAGTGAAGTCTAACAATGTCGTCAGTGACCGCTCCAACCTCCCCCTTTCATTACATGTTCCAGCAGGAGAAGAGTAGACAGGAGCTGCAGGCTACAGAGACAGCCGTAGGACTGGGGGGAGGGGGGATATACAGTGACTGTTTGCAAGCAATACGGATGCTAAATACATATGTAAAGATTATTCTAAGGTAATCAGCATATATAACACAATATGCAACAAGTCAGAGTCAGAGTGATCTGATCACACACAAACGTCACTGTGTGTGCTACAAGTGCTACATGTGAACAAGGCCTAATGGGTACTGGTTCTAGGAGAATATTATAACCATTGTATGTCATACTTGCCAACCTTTGCATAGTTAATTCCGGGAGATCTCGGGCAGGGGGCGTGGTTGGAGGGCGGAAGGGGGCGGAGCGCTGCAAATCGCGTCATTTTGGGCCCGGGGGGGCGGGGCCACAATGATGCGATTCACTTCGAATTGCGTCATTATGGCAAGTAAATTCAAGTATGCGGGATACTTGCCTGCTCTCCTGGGAGTCCGGGAGACCTACCCGGATGTAGTGAGTCTCCCGGACATTCCGGGAGAGTTTGCAATTATGGTGTATGTGGAGTGTTGTGTATTGTTTCCAATGCCTGCAATTATTACTAAGCAGCATACATCCATGCTAATATCATAGCAGACATAACATATATGCATTTCATATGTGCTGAGATTTAAATAGCTGACTGGGCAACATTACCCGGTTACCCACTTTTGTAAGTTGCCAGTCTTCAGATGGCTAAACCTATAGACTGCCAACAACTGTCACTGGAGGAATATATAAAAGTCACATGGTGCCAGGGATTTGTGTATAAAAACAGATAATGATTTTTTTTAATTCACAGCTCTGCCCTGCTAAGATAATCAATAGGAACTCTGCAGGAGACTCTTCAGCTATGGGAAGGTGTGTTTGACCTTTCCAGTAACAATAACCAGGAAAAACCCAGCTACATTTCACAGGATTGTAAGTTAACATAAAAAACAAGACATGGCATTCACAGATATACAAGTACAAGCCCCCTTGATATGGACAAATCCTGATTTATTTGAAATTGAATGTTCCTCAATTAGGTTACCGAGTGCCAGTAATCATGTGTTGCTATTTATAACTATTATTTACAATTATTTATAACTTCTGTGTACACTTATCTTTACAGATACTTTGCATAGTAAATATGTGCTGTTAGAGTGTCTTTAAACTGGTTTGTGTGTTCTCCCCGTGATTGCATGGGATTCCTCCGGGTGTTCCCGTTTCCTCCCACAGTCCAATAACATAATGGTAGGTTAATTCTAACAAAATTAACCCTAGTTCTTGTGTGTATGTGTGGCAGGGATTTTAGATTGTAAGCTTCAATCGAGCAGGGACTGATGTGTAATATGATCAGTACTTATAAATAAATTATAATAAATAATGTATACATGCTTACTTTCCTGGAATGAATGCATTATTGAAGTGGGCATAGGCAGGGCTGCCTGACGCATTTCATGTCATCGTAGCCCCGCCCACTGCCGCGAATCGCAGCATTACACAGTAGGGGACGGAGCGATGGAGTCACAATAGCGCCACCATGTCCCCTCTCCCCGTGTTTGCGTGGGTTTCCTCCGGGTGCTCCGGTTTCCTCCCACACGCCAAAAACATACTAGTAGGTTAATTGGCTGCTATTAAATTGCCCTTGGTCTCTGTGTGTGTAGGTGTTAGGTGTATGTTAGGGGATTTAGACTGTAAGCTCCAATGGGGCAGGGACTGAAGTGAGTTCTCTGTACATCGCTGCGGGATTAGTGACGCTATATAGTTGATGATGATGACGATGATGATGTCCTCTCCTGCATTTGCCACCTTACCTCCCCTCCAATTTTTTAAGTAGTTCTGAATTCATATACTTCACATGTGTTTCCTATACACTCCACCATACAGGGAATGCACGCTAGAAATTAATTGCACAAAAATATTTTTAAATGGGCTACTGCATGTCCCAAAATACTGTCAAAGTGTGAGGGTTCATACAGCAATAAGTGTTTTAAGATCATTTGTATCAGAAAATGAACATTGGTAAAGGTTTTTTTTTCAATTAACGCATGAAAAGTATATTTTTTAATATTTAAAGTGTACCTAGCACCTACTCAGATTCGCAGTCACTAGTGACACCACTGAGGATTGTACTTTAAGTACCACTCTGCAGTCTTGTGAAATTTTGATATGCATCTATCATTATTTACATCAGCCATATATAAAAGATGCTGCACATTCCCTAGATTTGAGCCCAGTTAAATGACTGTATAAAGTCTGCATCTGATGAGTGGTTAGTACAGTTTCATATTTTGCTGCATACCTTCAGCTAGCCCGGCTTTTATTTGCATCGTCACTAATTTCAGACCATAAAGAGGTGTGGCCAATAGTAATAGACCATGACTTTGCAAAATAGGGGTGCAGTTTGATCTGGTAAGAGCGTAGCTTGGCAGATTGGGGGTTTAGTCTTATTTGGCCACAACTTTTCAAATGATAAGAAATATTAAATTAAATTACTGGCTGTACAACCTTGGAGTAGGCACAGCTCACACGTTCACATTCCCTAATGTAGAATGGAAATAATGAGTTAAGAGGAAATAACTTGTACTAAAGTAACTTGTTAACTTAACTGGTTCCAAGAAAACAATCATTGCAGGTGAACTATATAAATTTTTAAATTGAATCTCTACTATAGTTGTGACATGAACAGAACAGTAACTTAAAAATTAGCTAAAATCTTTTGTCCACTTTTCGCATTAGTGCTGTAGCTCGAGCCTACTGCAATCTCCTTGCAAATAAGTGGCGCCATCCACGTGGTACTAAAAATAACAGTAGCGGTGTTGTGTCCTCCAAGTGTCGGGAGGAGTGGAGCTCCATAGAACAATTCAAAAAGTGTTGAATGATCGATGTTAGTGGGGACAGTATGGAACTAGATGACTGCGACACTTGCCAAATCGGAAACCACCTTCTTCAACATGATTACTTTTTCCACTCTGCTATAAGAGACTCCTGGAAAAGCCCACAGTGTTGAGTGGGACCATGTCCTTTCTGCCACGAAGGAACAATTCCTAGTTAGGAAAAGACTCTGGGTTGACATCTCCTTAAAATATTGGGCCTATACACAATGTTGCAAAAATAAGATGTCGAGTTAAGTTGGCCAGGAACATGGGCGGTCAAACTGTATGACATCAGGACCAGATTGGGTTTGTTTGTGCCCAGGTCTATGGCCACAATATCTATCTGAATGATTATATGATTATCCTGCATCATCTGAGATAGCAGAGAATGTGGGCAGAAGTAAAGCTGGGTACACACTAATGCTACTGTTATCGCGCAGACCACACCATAAACAACCGTCTGGTCAGATATTGTATTAGTGTGTACGTTCCCACGATAATGTTTTTACAAAGCACATCGCTTAGTTTGATTTGTTTGTTTTTTTTAAATGTCCTAAAAATCACGATCAATGATGTCGAGCAAATGTGGAATTGTGTATGCCACAATTGTGTGACTAGCAGTGTAGGCAGATATCTGTAGAGTGTACAGAGTCACAATCATTTCAGGAGATGGTTATGAGATATGCAGTTCTCAGGGGCAAACGCAGGATTTTTAAGGGGGGGTTTCCAAATAGTTGAATTTTGAACAAAGCAAAAATACAACTTAAAAAATAAAGCGCCACAATAAGATAACAGCATTGATAACACACATTAAAACTAGCAATGATACTCCACATTAAAACTAACAATGAAACCGCACATCAAAATAGCATTGATAACACACACTAAAACTAGCAATGATACTCCACATTAAAACTAACACTGATACCGCACATCAAAATAGCATTGATAACACACATTAAAACTAGCAATGATACTCCACATTAAGGGGCATATTCGATTGTTAGCGAGTTTGCTGAAATACTCGCGCTCCAAAAATATTACCGTTAATACGGTAATTTACGCGCTGGATTTCAGCTCGCAGCTCAGGGAGCCGCGAGCTGAAATTCAGTGAGACATTACCGTATTAACGGTAATATTTTTGGAGCGCGAGTATTTCAGCGAACTCGCTAACAATCGAATATGCCCCTAAAACTAACACTGATACCGCACATCAAAATAGCATAACACACATTAAAAATAACATTGCTAATGTACATGAAAAAAACGAACAAAAAAAATAAATAACAAACATTTATAACATGACACAAGTTTGGACTATATATATATATATATATATATATATATATATATATATATATATATATATATATATATTTGTAATTGGGTTACAAGGTGAAATCAGATACTGGCCACAATCAATCTGATGTAGTTCTTTTTATTTGTGACCAAAGACTCCATTTCTGGGCAGCCTGCAGGGTATGCAGAGCTGTGTTATTGTATATAAATATTGTATTATAGGATTAAAAAAGTAGAGGAATCCTCTACTTTTTTAATCCTATAATACAATATTTATATACAATAACACAGCTCTGCATACCCTGCAGGCTGCCCAGAAATGGAGTCTTTGGTCTTTTAATAAAACAGTACATCATATTGATTGTGGCCAGTATCATAAAATCTTTTATTATTTATCAATGGAGATTGCCCGTGCCCCAGGGAAGCCAGGATGGGTGATGCTGGGTATTCAAGGGAGGAGCTGCTGCGCTCGCGCATGCTCAGCAGCTCCTTCTTGCGAACGTGAGTAATACAGCAGCCGCGGCGCTGTGACAGAAGCGTTGCGGCGGGGCTGTAATAGAAAAAATGTTTTGCATGTTTAAAAACATGCTTTTGCCAGCTGTGATCCGCGGAGGAGGTGGGGGGGGGGGTTTCTGGAGACTAAGAAACCCCCCCTGCGTGCGCCCCTGGTTCTCAGATCTGGCAGTAAATCCTGTAGGTGTGTACACATGAAGCTGCATGATCATCGGGACTTTCAGTCGTTGGTGAAATCGTTACAGAAATCGCATCTGCAGTAATTTCCTGTAGTGTGTACCCAGCTTTATGATATTCTTTCAATATATATTCTATAAACCTTCTATTGTCTAACAAGGCAGTAAAATTGTGATTGAGGGGGTCCCCAGTGAGAGAACTACAGCTTTACAAGATAAGCACAACAGTGAACAACAATAACAACAACAATAAGACAGTAAATGGAATCAGTAGTGCAAAATCGTATCAAAATGAAAATATACATATATAATCTCATTACATAAATGTGTCAACATAAAAAAAATTACACATATTTGTGGTTTTATACTGTCATGTCATAAGCAACCATTAAAGGAATACAATATCCAAGGAGTATTTTCAATATATATAATATAATTATTTAAAATTAAAAATAGCAGTTGCCAGGTAGCCAGTGTTCTTAAACAGTGAACGCTGGCTCCTAACTCCTACTAAAAAGATTATATACTGGTTCCTGACTCCTACATTATTTTATACAACCCTGGACTACCAGGACAAGGTGGAATTTGCTGCCCAAGAACAGATCTGGGTCTTTGTACACAATATAGGAGCGAGGGAGCTAGTTTTGTGGTACTGTGTAATTTAACACTCTGGCACAACCGAGATTGTGAATGAGTCTTACAAGCTGTACAGAGGATAGAATTCACTTGATTTCCATTTACACATAGAGTGGAGTGCAGGTTTTTACTCGTCCACTGGAATTTTTGACTCATCTGAAACTACTGGTAAAAGTTGCAAACATTCTATAACAAACATGGATAATTAAGTCAGATTCACTTTTTAATCCTCTTTGAAATATCAATTAGACAAATGCAAGAAGCAGTATTTATTTCTACAAGTGCATAGAAGCAATGGTGCTTGATCTTCTTAGAAGTACAATGTATTCTGGCACTGCTGTTCACAAGGAACAGCACGCAGCAGCCGGAAGCCTCATTCTGTACATGATGTGGCCTCTCTGGCATTATTTTCTACTGCTGGAGGGGCGAATGAATGAATTCTGCCCCTCCAGGCTACAGATTTGCAAAAGAAATGAGGTATGTGCAGCAGGGAGGTGCTCTGAGCACTGAAAGAATCCATGGAATGTGTAATAGGAAGTTGGGCTTAGACACACACACCTATACACATACTACATGCTCCACACCCATACTGATACAGGTAAACATAGAAGAGGAAACTTTCTACCTTTGTACTGGACACATGGGACGTACAACTCTTTATGACGGCTCAAAACAAATTAATGGGTATACGCATTAAAAATGTGTTATATTTATAATCTTTAACCTATACTCATAATTTACCTGTAAACTTTGATTCTTTAGTCACAGATATTTTTGAAACACAGTACAATGCTATCAGAACCATATAAGCTTATCTGCTATCTGCTGCCTGCAGCCTTGTGCATAGCTGCAGACAAGTTGCAGGGACACTTTCTAGTGCATTTAACCATATCCCAGGCGGCGCAGTTTAGATTGATCATGGTGCACTATAACACCCATAACTCCAAACTACCATGCTTTACACTGGACAGTCCTGATTTTAGGGGACTTGACCGGCTGTCTTGATTGCCGGGACTGTTGGGAGGTGTGTCCCGCTCATTGCGCCAAGAGGGTGTATTGCGCACTGGCGTGCTAGACAATGCAAGGGGTCTTTTAAGGGGAGGAAGTTTGGGGGCAGCCTGGAGCTACAGAAGCACTAGGTACACGCTTAGGGGACGTGACACTGCATCAAAATTAGCAGGATCAAGCCCTCTTCTGCTCTGGGCATACACACTTCCCAATTTACACATTTACAATGTTGGGAAGTACGCATTAATTATGACAAGTTCAATTAACATAGTTTTAATGTATTTTTTTATTTTAAATGCACATATTTAATGGATGTTAAATACAAGGCCCAAAGAAAGAGATAGTGAGGACTGTAACTTATATACTGGAAAGATGAATTGCAATATATAGTTGGTCAATATAGAAAGATAGGGACAAACATTTAAAGGGAAGATTCTTTAAAAACTGGGACTATCCCTAGATATTGTATTATTTATTATATGTAAGGACCAGTTGCTCTATTTCATCATGCCCTACTGTACACATTATCATTGTGCAAGGGCCAATATTTTAGGTTTATAGCAAAAGGCAAATAGTCATTAGATAGAAGCTCAAAATTTAAAAACAAAGAGTTATAAAATAATAAGGATCGTGCACACGATGAAGACAACTGCATCAATGGTGCATTAAAGGGTTACATCATTTTTTTAATCAGCGCAAATTTAAAAATCACTTTGTTATTTGGTTTTAATTTAATTATAAAAGGAGAGCCCATTTTACAGTTTGATTTACTTTGTGCCATCATTTAATGATTTAGTACCATTTACTTATTGCACAGCAGAGTATAAAATGATGGTGTTTTGTAAATATTGGATATCATCATTATTAAACGTTCTCTTTATGTAGATATTTTTTACGTCAGGTGATCATTGGTACCATCTCACTGCATCATACATCAGTTCCCCACTGAATACTCCTGTGCTAAGCCCCACGCCCACCGCTGCTGAACCAAAGAGGAAGAGATCAGCTATTCTCTGGCAAATTTTTAACTCTGTGCGCCACAATGTAGGGCTATCCACTCAAGTTTAATTTAAAAAAAAAAGAGTTAGGAGAGGGGTCCTGACATTAGGGTGTGCCCTGGCACACCCCATGCTCACACGTATGTCATCTATATACCGTTCCAGTGTGCTAATGCAGCATGCCTAGAGGCAGATGATGTCATTAGCACACTCTGTCAGACAAGCGTGTGCCACTTGTCTAAAGGATAGGCCAGGCAGGTATTGTACAGTTTTTATTCCAGGGAGAATACATTTACAATATTAATATCTGGAGGCGGTGTGAAATGTTCAGTGATGTCATCAGTATTGAGTTCTCCTCCTACACGCATGAAACCACATATTCCTGCAATTTGTGAAACCGCAGAGGCCCACTGGCAAATAGGATATACTGAGGGGCCCCAACCATTATCAAATATATGGGAAGAAATCAGAGGTCACAGAGGACAGGAATCTGCCAATAGGCCAGAGGTAGAGTAGCTGGAGTAAAATAAAATTATTCCTTTAAGAAAAAGTTATACTCTGTAATTATAAAAATTGGTTCCAGTGAACTGAACTATGTTAATTTTTAAAGGGGTTCACGGCTTAATTTATTTTAATTTTCCTTTCCCACCTCCATTTCTAGAGTAGCTTTTTCAATAGTAAAGCACTAGCTATACTCACCTTATATGTACCATACTGTGCTAACTATTATCACTAATACTCTGCACTGCTCCAAAGTCCTTGCTGTAAGATGTTATACAAGATATAGCCGTTTGACACGGGTTGACCTACCAGATAACTTTAAGCAGGCCACAGCCTGTATGAGTGCACAGACAGGACGAGAGTGGTCAGCTTACAAACATGCTAAATGATCCTATCAGTTTTGAAAATAACTGAGCCACAGACAAGAAGAATGTTTTTTGTGAATTTAGTAAAAGAGTGTACCCATTAGCATCAATGCTGTGGAGTATTCTTTTCCATTGTCTGTTGGGCATATAGTCAGATTCTATATAGTACAATACTAGAGGAGCACTTCACTATTATATCAGTGACTAGTAGTAGTCTAAATATATTTTACAATCTGAAATCTGCCTATCTGCTGGAGGGTGAGTGAATGAATTCTGCCCCTCACGCTACTGATATGCAAAGAAACCTGGGGAAGTGCCTTGGCATTCAATTTGAACACCGCAGACCACAAGGACCAGAAACAAACTGAATGACCTGGCCCTATCAACAAGCCCTTGGTCTGTCACTGACAGCCAACAGGGCATCCGGCCAGTACCATGTGGCATGAAGTGACAGTACTTCTGTCTGAATCGATGTTAGAAAGATGCGGTTTTACATTCATGGCAGGCCAATAGGGGCACAAAAAGAGGGCTTTGCCTATCTTTACCCAAAATTCCTAGTACTGTTTAATACCTCACTCTTTTTAGTATTGAAGTTGGTTGTTATAAACGATCTATGACAATGTAATACATTTGTTTGTAATAAAGTTGTTACTCCACTGCTAGTTAAGTAAAACAAAGCTACTGATGACTCTATTTTATTTCACTTCCATGTCTTATTTTAGTTTTCCTGTAAATTCACACTAGGTTAATTCAAAAGAATTTGTGTGCTATTTGTGAAGCAAGGCAAGTTCTGTGAGGTGAATGTATAGACCTCAGCATTGCACTGCTGTTTCAGTGTGTGCTATGATAGTGTACTTTAGTATTTGCACACCCCGCCCTGCAGGGATTATAAACTTTCTTATCTGCAGGTGTGAGGAACAAAAGGGAAGAAAGTAAGGTCTTTTAGTTGTTCAGCAAAATATTGCTCCTATATGCCCAGGGACCTGCAGTGTGTTGCAGGTTAACCCCTTCCTGTCAGCATCTCATTTCCCTGTTGTTGTAGAAACATGGCAGCTCAACTCTTACAGGACAGCACAGAATATTAATCTCCCAACAATGTCTCCTTATCATAAATCAGTACATTACCATCGATCCTTTCACGTCTTCTAGGGAGCAGTTTACCCAGAAATTGGCCAATTGTCTGTTTCAAGTGTGTAATTCTTACTCCATTTACTCTTTAATGTCCCTCGCCTCTAGATATCATACTTGTATTAATCAATCCACAGACATAGACTACACAAAGATCTGCCTCAATAATTATCACAGTATAATTCCCCCCCCCTAAATTATAGCAATGTATTACATTTTCCTATGGCTGCACATCTCTCAGACTATAATGACAGCATATGGTTCTCCTTGTACTATAAACTGATGTTCTGTTCCAAGTTTACTGACAAGATTCCAATTACCCCTCAAATATTACTTATCATTTAGACTTTAAACAGATTACTCACAATTAACTATAATTAACATATTGCACATACTCTTTATTATGTTACATTATAGTGCACATATCCAAATCAGTACTACTGTAACAGACCACATACATCATATTATGTGCGGTCATATATATTTAAACCCAGTCATGGTATCCACATGTACCCCTACCTACATAATCCTAGCATGTATCTCTGACCCCCTTTTATACATAAACTCAATGTAAGGTAGTTATTCAGGTATACTTCTTAACCCCCAATTACACACTTCTGTATTGGATGCCATAATACTCACATGTACCTATGCCCCTGTATCACTGATGTAGAAATACTAAATACTCACAGGTACTTCAGCTATATATTCGCACACACGTTCCCCACTTATAGAGATACTCACAGGTACCGCGTCTCCCCCTCACTCTGCTGGTGCATGGTCACTGAGAACCCGAACATCCCTCCTGGTACCCCCGCCTGCTTTATAACCGGGAGCTGGGTGTCCAGATTAAACCCGGAGCACGACAGGCATAGTCCTAAAATGAGAAAGACTGCACCCTGACCCATAATCACTGCCAGGCACTTCTATTCTCCACGACCCGGACACAACTCCTAATCCAACGATCGGTCCTGGTTCTGTCCCTGGTGCTGATCGGGAGAAATGGAGATGATCGGCTCTTCGTCCCAGTTCTGAACCTTCTGATCCCAGATTCACCCCCTGTCCCCAATCTTTAGTGTCTTATTTGTGTCCTAGATCTGATCTTGACGTCTTGATCCCAGTTGTGTCCACAGATCCTTGTTTTGACCGATGAATCCTAACAGGGAGCTAGTTTAAACCTGATCCCAATAGAATCCACTTAATCACATGCGTGAATAGGAAGTCTCTGGCCGGTGCTGATCTCTTCCTAGTGTAGATCCGTGTCACCTCCTGCAGTGTGAGACCTGTGTGATTGCCTTGTCCCACTCCTCCCTCTCAGACCCTCCTCCAGAACATGTACTGACTGCCTGTCCCACCCACATCACTGTCTACCCCTCTCACTCATTTCCTCCCCATCGAGATCTCTCTCTGTCACAAATTCACCTTCCCTGTCCCCCCTGTACATTCCCTTCCCATCTCACTCTCCTTTCTTCCGGTGAACTTCTCCCTTACACCCGGTACAGATCCCAGCAGGTCCCCTTAAAGGAGCCGCCCTCGCTGCACCTGCCTGTGCTTGGAATGTCTATTCTACAGGCTTTCCCACACTGCACATCTCAGTGGCCACACAACTCCCACAGCAATTACAAACACTCTAAACACTACACTGACTTACACTGTGTACACACAGCACTGTCGGTGACAAATATTACCCATAAGTACATCATACAGCAAATACAACTATATCAGCCCTGCACCCTCCCTCCAGTGCATTAGGCTACATACACTGCACTAGCCTCACCTCACACTCTATGACTCATATAACCATATAACTTTCACATATTTAAAAATGCAAATTATAAGTGTATTTATCAGTTATAATGTTTTCATAACCACCCCAAACTACCCTATATTGACTGAATTACCCCAATCCATTTCCTTCCAAAATTTCCTTTGCATCCGTATAAATCTGTATGAATACACTCTTCATTTACTCCCAATAGTGCCTGATTGTCTCTATATCCATTATAACACCTTTCTGTACAATAGTACTAGTTTTAGCGTTTTATGCTGTTTAAAGTTATGTACAGTGTTTTATCATCCTCATCATCATTTATTTATATAGCGCCAGCAGATTCCGTAGTGCTTTACAATTGGATATGTCTATTGAATATTTAATTGTATGTTTATTTTGCATTTTATCAGTAATTCAGATGGTCTGCAGTGAATAATGCACGCCTAGTATACGTGAAAGAGCAATTGGATTTTATGGAAGATATGCATACATTTGTTAATATTTTGTTTTTTTAATGATATGCTACTAATTGAAAGATATGCTTAGCAAAATGTAAAGTTTCAAGGGCATCACTAGAAATGACTGGGCCCCATAGCAACATTTTGATTGGTCTGACTTATGAACCACATAGGTGCAGAACAAAACCCTCTTTGGATGTGCTGTGCTCCTCTGTTTGCACAGGTGTGTTTAGATTTTCACCAGAGGACATTGGGTTTACTGAGCGCTGTGGATACATTTACAGAGGAGTAGACGTTTGTACTAGGTAATGGGAATAGTTAAGCGGGTTGACTCTAAACTGGTAAGAGTTTGGACTTTTGATGCGCCATTTATATTTTTACACAGTACACCGTACACTTCTTCAGGTTTTTACACCTCATTGCACATTTTGAGCATTGGTATTTTGTGGAGGCAACTCCTGAAAGAGGAAAGTAGGCGTGCATCTTGATGCCACTAGATTGATGGCGGTTTTAAAGATACAGGGCCTGATTCATTAAGGATCTTAACTTGAGAAACTTCTTATTTCAGTCTCCTGGACAAAACCATGTTACAATGCTAGGGGTGCAAATTACTATTCTATTTTGCACATAAGTTAAATACTGACTGTTTTTTTCATGTAGCACACAAATACTTGATAGCTTATTTGTACACTGAAATTTAAAGTTGATATTTGTGTGCTACATGAAAAAACAGTCAGTATTTAACTTATGTGCAAAACAGAATACTAATTTGCACCCCTTGCATTGTAACATGGTTTTGTCCAGGAGACTGAAATAAGAAGTTTCTCAAGTTAAGATTCTTAATGAATCAGGCTCCCATATTTTTTTTCTTTGCTCAGGGCTAACAGTGCTGCTGGGCCCCATAGAAGATACAAGGGCCGCTATTGCTATTATTACATCCTTGGCAAGTTTGCAGCCAAAGAGATTTTATTACAGGGTCATTTATGACAATTGAAAAAGGCTTGTGTTACCCAGAGTAGCAAATCAGATTTTTGCCTTCATAAGTAACCATTGCATCAGATAGTTTGTGCAACATATACCATTTATAGGGGCAGATTCCATTGTCCACGATGGTCCTAAAAGAATCACGGATGCACTTTTTTTCCGATATTACGGTAAAAAGTAACCCTGATTTTTGCTCGCACCTCTATGGGGCGCAAGCAAAAATCAACGTTACTTCTGTAAAAAATAAATAAATATATATATTACCTTAATTGAATCTGCCCCTTAGAATCCTGTGTCTAATGCCTTCATTGCAACAGTTACATATTGTAAGCTGAAACTGTAAGATTAGGGTGGAGCATACTTGCCTAGTCAAACAGAATGTTCGGGAGCATCACAAATTTTGGGAAGTTATCCCAGATCCGGCAGACTTCCCTCGTTAAGTGGGCAGGGTGGGGACTTGATGACGCCAACGCCTGCAAAGTGCATCTTCATGGCCCTACAGTAGTGGGTAGGGCTGCAATGACGCTATTTGCAGGGGATCACATCATCAAATCCCCTGCACTTGACACTTGGACGTTCTTTCCGGGATCCAAAGGTCTAAAGAGTAGTCAAATATCAGGTGGGGTGAACGAGACTGCAGCAGTGGAAGTTTCAAATATTGGATTTAGCTATATTATCACAGCAGCTTGGCTATCAACTTGTGTGTTGGAGCAGTTGGTGATCGAGAGTGAGCAGGGCAGGAGGTTGTGAATACATACTACTAGAAGTAGGAGGACGTGGGCATGGACAGGAGCGAGCGAGTGGTTCAGATGATAATAGTGGTTTCTGTAAAAATTTTCTGCTCCTATACATGAAATAATAAAAAAGGAAATATTAATTTTGAGATGTTACTGCTACAGTACAATAATAGAAAACATGTAAATTGCTCAATCAATTTATAACAAACAATTGTGTGAAGGGAAGGGGGTTATGTAGAACAAAAAACAGGGGATGGTATAGAGATGGACTAAGTAACCGTGGGCTGCAAGAATGCGTTTTGTTGAACTGCACATGTGCAGTATTATATCCAGCCTGGCATAGCCTGGTGCTGGTTGCTGCTTTTGCAGGGGGTCCCCATGTACTTTGTCCTCCTATATTAGCAGGCTATAAGCACTTGTGCTGGTTACTCTTGTAAGTGGGTGGAGGGTAGGCTTTAAAAAAAAATATATTATTTTTAATTAAATGGCAGTGCTGATCACCAAGTTGACGAAGACGACTGCTGTGTATTTACTCTGGCCGCATCAAGAAATATTACACAGTATTTTGCGTTGAACATATTTTAAGAATCTTGCAACTCAATATACACATGTAGGGCCTAATTCATCAAGGCATGTATCTGACGATTTTGTGCGTATCGTACACAAAATCACTCTGCATGCTCAGAAACGTCCGTAAACTCAGTCCTGTTCTGTGTGCCTGCGAGCGTAAACTACACTTAGTACAGTCTATGATTTCGAGGAGTGAACTGGGCGGGGAAGGGGTATTTTGCGGTAGTGAATTTACAGTAGGGGCGTGCCAAACTGAAGCTCATGCAGCCACGTCTGAATCAAGCTCTTGAGTGTCTGAAAGTTACTTGTGTTTCTGCCGTATCTCTTGCTCCAGCTAAATGGTTAGTCTAAGACCCGATCAGTAGTGATGACAATCTCCTATGCATGCTTTAACATGTGTTTGCAATCACAAGCAACTGTAAAAATGTACTTTATGATCAGTCGATATCAAAAACATTCTAATAAATGTATTTCATGGAAAAGAAAAAATAACAAAAAACATTTTTTCCACTGTTTTAACATTAATGCCTTTATTATTATCAGGTAACAATAATACAAGATTTTTTTTTCATTGCTGGGTGTTCTTTTGCGAATTTATAATCCACATAGGTATTGGCCGCATCCTGCTGCGTACAGTCTAGTAGAGCACAGCAGATCTGCCTCTGATTTCAACAACACACGCATCTTGAGATCTGTGCCTTGCTGAATTGGGGCAGACGCAAAGTCTAAATACCTGCATATAATACTGAATGCGGCTTGCGCTCAGAATAAGTGCCGAGACGAATCAGGCCCGTAATGCGCAATTTTTTATGTATACACTTAAGCCTACAAAATTCCAGCTTTCTCTAAATCAGACCCAAAATCCCCCATGCTGCCTTCAGTAAAAAAAGACTATTTAGAACCTCCTATTTCTAAATAAAAGGCTGAAGTCTAGTAACGCACATTTGCAAGTATGTGATGAGTCAACCGCTACTTCTGCTAATGTGTTGGTTCCAGCATGAAATCTGAGCAGCAACATTGGGTCATATATTCAGACCTACCAGGAGGTACACAAGACCTTCAAACAGCAAGCACCGTAAGAACTAGCGCTCCCTGTCAGCTACTGATTTCATACTTTGATGCTCTGCCAAATGGTGGGTGCTTGTCCACTTTCACCAGCTACGCATGATACTCATTCCGTCGTTTGGTCAATATGTGGTCAGCATAAAAGTTTCCATAACTTGACAGTACCTCAAGTTTACATTCGCAATGTCTTTCAATAGGTTTACTGACAGGAAGTCTACCGTACTTAGAAAATTATTGTCCACTTGTGATGATAGCATTATCTAAAATATCCTCAGTTATGGTAAGCTTTGAATCTTTTACGTAAATATTGTTGAATTTACGTAATGCAACTTGCATTTTAAGTATATTGATCTTTTAACTACCTATTGCAGTAAACTAATGAATGCTAATGCAATGATTGGGTCGTCCATTATAATAACTCAACAGGGATGGTGACAGCTAATTTAGTCTGAAACTATCTACCTTGTGTGTTCTGTAAAAGCTTGTAAACATGGGCACATTTCATGTGCCATGGTACATTTTGTCTTAAGTTGGGCAAACACTCTAAGTGGCAGGGTACCTGCCCAATTTTACCACACATGTAAGTTCCCTGTTTGGATGAGTTCCAGTAACTTAAAATAGAGGTAAAGTAACCATTTCATTTCTGGTTTCACTGGGGCCTTTTAGCGCGGTCAGAAGATGATCCCCAAACAATCCAATAGGAGTTATCTTTCAAACACATTTTCGGACATGGCCAATAATAATCTATCAGGTCAGATGTTCCCTTGTTGAATTAATTTAGGGCCCATACACACTGTGCTTGGCTGGCTTTTCTGGCTATCACCGGTCAGTGAAGACATCATATCCTGCACTTTGTATACAGATCATTCAAAATCCATGAAATACAGGCAGATTTTCTTGAAAGCTGAATGACCCGTGGGGACAACATGTCATATTCGCTGTACCCATGTTCTGTCCGGTGTACACGCTGAATACATGTGTACTGTCAACGCACTCCTGTTTGAAACGGAGGGGTAATCTAGACAAAAAATCACACAAAGGGCCTGATTCAGAGATGGAGATCGTACGTCTTCCCCTAAAATCTTCGGTATAAAGATTTCCCTTGGTATACATAGGTTCTCCTCATTTGTTTACACTATATTTCTGTCTTTTGATATTATTCTGTTGATAACCATTACACATATGCACATGTTAATTGATTACTGGCTCTCACCTTTGTATACTGTAAAAAAACAATAAAAAAGTTTTATTTAAAAAGAAAAGTGATACATAAAGAAAACTTAAAAAAAAAAATGTATTGGCAAACATGGCAAAATATTAGCAACATACCGAATATATTATAGCCATTTTTCTTCTGTAGACTGGATACTGTAGAGAAAATAAAATTATTTATTTATTAAAAAAAAAAAAAGAGAGATGGACATCAGTAACTCCGTTCTGTATAAATGTGCTTTGTTTTTTAATAAAAGCGTAATTTAAGTTGAACATAACATGCACTTGTGACCCCTATGTCTGAAGACGCAGATTGTAAGTATAGGCATGGCACTGCCGCAAGGGATACAGTCTATCTAGATTTAAACAGGTATAACTGACTATTTGTGGTCAGGTCCCTTTGAAAAGAAAAACCATGATTGCCAGGGAACATGCCAGATATGCCATGTTTAAGATATTGCAAAATGCACATACCATAGCTGCTCGTGTATATGGGACTTTCATCTTTTTGTATTGCTTTGAAAATAAATTTCTAATATATTTAATATTTAGATCCCTTTAATTGAAACATTTGCTAGATACAGCTAGAACGAATACAGTGACAAAAGGGTGGTTCCCAACCAAAGACACAACAGATGTGGAGAAAACTACTTGACACAATTCACAAATCCTCTGGTTAGCTGGGGACCAGTCACGGAACCGTTACTCCAGCTATGCAGTTCTCACAGCTTAAATGTGGTTGCAGGATTAAATATAGAGACAGCTCATGAATATAAAAGTCTAATTAGATCCAACTTCATAGAATATTATTACCAGAATGGCAGCATGTACAAAGAAACCACGGAAAACTCAGAGCTACTTTGTATAAAATATTAAAGTCATTTTATCGCTTACAAATAAAGCATTGCCCAATGCGATTGTTGTGGTTCCAAAGCACAAAGATATTTAATTGCAAAATATAGCAGGATATGACGTCCCACCCTTTGTTGGTAATTCGAAATCCGTAGGTTTTGCGAATCCTTGAGCAATGTAGCACCTTTGCGAGCCCCCAAATTATTAAAGTAATTTTATCGCTTACAAATAAAACATTGTCCAATGTGATTGTTGTGCTTCCAAAGCACAAAGCTATTTAATTGCAAAATATAGCAGGATTTGTTGTAAACCAATATTACGCATTAAAGATGTTACAATAAAGCAGGAAAGTATCAAAAACACTGAATACATTACATTTTCCTTATAGTGCTTCACCCAGGCCCAGGGATACAGTCATGGTCACATGTAGTCAGGATCAGAGAGACCGAACAATGGGCCAGCATGCTTATATGTAGCTTCAGTATAGAAAAAATACTGATGATGTCACTATATATACAGATAACACTTAGTGAGGTCTTCATTGGTCCAGAGTTAATGATATTACAGTTGCCTGCTGGTCATAGGTCGGTTCATTTGATCCTTCCAAAGGATGAGGGGCAATTTCCTCCAACTGTTGTCCACGTGTCTTCACTCCAAATAACCAGTTCAAACTGACCCAAACACAAAGTACTTTTGAGTATTAATCTCATATTGCTCATATCTTGCGATCGCTAGATGCGATCGCTACTCTGTCCAACTGGGTTAATTCTGGTGAAATAAGCTTTAATATGAGACCAAACTCTTTACCTTTTACAAGGCCTGAACCATAAATTATTTTGCTATAGTATTAGCTATGCATAAATAAACAATATAATACATTTTACTAATAAATAAATGTAGAACCTTAATAAATGTGTATTATTTACAAGTGTAAGTGCGAATGTAAAAGTGTGTGTTATGAACCCACGCGATTGCATCATAACACGCGGTGTATTAATCGCAATCACATGGTAAAACAATATTAATCAATTTGGTTTAATTCATCCAATTATCTGACTTTGACAAAAATAAAACTGAGCCAATGTATGTCCTGAGGCTTCATATATCCTATTTATCAAAATCTACATGGAATCTATAGTAATTCTGGCATGGAGATATTACTAGTGATATTATGAATTTTGGGTCCTAAAAGGATTGCCATTGTTATTATACATGTTGTTATTGACTGACCGCTTCAGCCATCTGCACTACATACTGACCCCAAGATCTGTTTTTTTGTCTTGACCATCAAATGTATGCTCTGTCCATTTTGGCCACCCATGTCATTCAGCTATTATTCATTTGCTCTCAACCCCTCTACTCTGCAGCATTGACCCCCAATATTATGGGAAGAGATCATTTCAGTACTTCTTGTTTGTTCCTTCCTGATATCCTGTTATATAGATTAAGTGTGAGCACTTTGTTTGCCCCTTCCTTTTCCCTGCTTTTTCTTGGACCAGTCCTTTTTTTTGGACAGTCCATTTTTTGATGTGGCTAAAAAAATGTGGCTACGAGATTTGGGGTGTCTAATGCTGTTTGAGGGTGTGGCAAGGGCAGCGCAGCCAAGTAATCTGGGTACAGTGGTAGAACTGCAGGGGTTGCAGCTGCTATGGGGTTTGGAGGAGAGGGGGCACCCACTCCTACCTGAGGCCTTTGCCACCCACCCCTTCCCCTTGACCCCCCCCCACTTTGCTCTCAAAAGAGGAGAGCAGAGACCTGTTCTGAGCCTGTGCTTGTCTGGGGCCGGTAGGCTATATTACCAATGCTGGGCCCCTACCAAAATTTTTCTATGGGGCTCGGTGATGCACAGTTACGTTCCCTTGTCTGGGTATTTCTGGTAATAGATACTCAAAATTAACCAATACATGGCCACAAATGTATATCAAGTGTGTTGGGACTGGTTTGCCAGTAGTGAAAACAGATAAAGTCAGTGGATTGCTGTGTATGTGAATTAATATAGACATATGTGATATTTTTTGTGGTATCATTAAACAACTTAATACAATACAGAGAATAAAAACCGATATGGAGAATTGCATCCAGTATGCAAAGTATGAGGAAATTACCATGGACAAATCTTTAAAATTTGGGACTGCACTTGGAAAGGGATATTTGGCAACAAGGGGCGGAACAGTGCATCCAGGGCCCCATAGCAAAACTTGGCAATAGCACTGTAGCCTCCTGGTTCCCCCACACTTCCGGTCGCCCCACTTCTGAGCATGTGCCTTTCTGCTGATTTCAGAGAAGAGAGATGACATCGGGAATGTGTCAGGAGAGTGGGGGGAGTGCAGGGAACTAGGAGGGGGGCCCGGTATTGTCAGGCCCCACTCACCTTCAGGCCCCAGTGAATCAGTATCACCTCTTCATTAATTTAAACTTTTCATTTTTTCTCCTAAAACATTGTTCACTTCAGCCTGTCATTAATATCACACAGTAACTGTAGTGAAAAGGGAGGGATTACAGTTATAAGGGTTAACCCATAACATTACTGTAGTAAAGACTGTATATCAAATGAATCCATTTAAAATGTGTGTTTCTTTGTAAGCTAAGGTGCATTGAAAATTACTTCAAAGCAAAGCCTGCTCTCATAGGGTTAATGACCTAACTCAATGTGGCCCTGCAGACCCAAGAGCTACAAGATAACATTGTCACCTAGGGGGAACTGAACAGCATCCCATATGTCTAATAAAGCTGTCCGTCACGCAGGGAATGAGAGAAAATGAGTATCAGCTCAACTAATCCACTGGACTTATGCACATTTAGTATCTGAAGATTTGTAAATTTGTATTGGATATGTTAATGATAAAATTGGGTCTGTGTGACACACCTCGGGAAAGATATATTACATTTTAGAATTGATTATTAAACAGGGAAGATGTAAATTGTGGTTGTAAAACTGTCACAGGCCCCCCCTGGAAAAGTGTATTTAAAAGAGGAGACCACTTACAAAATCTTGTCAGACTTTTGGGAAATCACTCAAGAGTGATAAGCTGTCCATCTTCCAAATAAATTTTGCTTGGAGCAGGTTATACAACGCATATGTAAGTTTATAAATAATCTGTTTTGCTGTGTATGTTATGTCATCTTTTATTAATTGTTTCTATGACCTGTAAGCATTGTATTTTTTGTACATTAAATATAAAAATTTAGTAAGTGCTGTCCTTATTGCTCTAAACAAATTCACTGCCTGTTTAGAAGAGGTTGATTGCTTGGCTGTGTTAACCCTTAAAATAATAGTATGGGAAGTGTTAACTATTTTCACTATCAGAGCGCAGAGTGCACAATTGGGTAATTAAGTCATAGGTGTTCTAGGGGCCTTATACGCAGAAAGGTGTGGAGGTGTGTACCTGCGTTGGGAAAAGGACCAGTTAAATCTGTAACCTAAGGGATAGGTGCACGCAATATTTAGGCTGGAATTCTGGGTGTCCCCTTACAGTAGACTTACAAGTCACGATTGCGCAGAGTGTGGTTGGTGACAGGTAAAAGGAGCGGTTCCCTGACAAAATAGAGGTGATGTATTGTTTGACTGTTTAATTATTTTATAAGTTATTATATCAGGGAGCCAGTAGAGTCGACTATCCCCGACATTAACCATGAAGGTTAAGGGAGATCAAAGCTGTCTTCTTTACTGGTACCCTTTGTGTGTGAATATTTTTTTTATTTTAGTTGTTCCCCAAAATCTTTTAATTAGACTTGAACAGGGGAAGGATACAGAGGGGGAAAAAGGAGGATTGGGGAAGTGAAAAAGATATTAACAAGATGATTATAACATCAAAAACTTTATTTATATTAAACAGTATGACAAAAAAATCACTTGTAAGGATTATGAAGGGTAGGGATAATCTGAAAAAAAAGGGGAGATGGGAATAACATAAAGAAGGGGAATAACAATCAACTAACTATCGGTTTCTGCAATATAAGAACTTGCAGCATGACTCCCATGAGCCTGAAAATAAATCCAACAACGCCAACACCTCATGATTATACTTTAATAGGGGCTCTTCTAATAAATTGTAGTTACCTATCATATTGTTTATTGTATTTTTAATGTGGGTAGAGAGTCTTGTTTCCAAACGAAGAATACATTTTTTTACTACCTTTCGTAAACTTAGTTTTGACAGCCCGAATAGCCATGGCAGGCCATTCTGGTGATAATGGGACAAAGGTTACTAGATATGTCATGGTATAGTTCCCGATTTCTAGCAAAAAATTTTTTTACGACAGGACAGTCTCATAAACTGTGGTACAGAGAGGCATTTGGGCTACTACATTTAGGACAGTTTGAGGTTTCAGAGAGTCCAAAATTTTGATACTTGGAGTGGAACAGGTAGCCTCTATAGAAAAGCTGAAAGACATTTCTTTATACATGCTTGCATTACGATCTTGGTTAGAGTACAAAAGTGCACTCCTCAATTAATCTAGACAGAGTTGTGGAAAATGTAGTTTTCCTTTGTGTATCAAAGTGAGGAATATGTAACATTTTATGAAATGGGGATATTGCTGTAGGAGAGAGAGACAGAGAGAGAGAGAATATTTCTGCCTTGGTCCTTGCATTGAAGGTATAGATTATCTGGCCCCTCTGGAAATCCAGTTTACCCACCTGTGAAGATACCGGGTTTATCTGGCCCAGTGCTACCCAGTACCTTCTAGGATTCGTATGGTCACTCAGGCAAAATGCAGTTATAAAAATACAACATTATATTTATTGTCATACAAACAACACTAGAATATTATGTACACACAGTAAATAAATGCCAGGCAGATTTACCACATCATCTGTCCCTTACCCCAATAACTTAAGGAGATATTGTCACCTGCTGTCCAGACTTCATGACCCATGGATCCCTCTCAGCTGCATATATATACTCGAGTTAGAAAACGACAATTCAAAACTCCATTTTGCACCTTCCTGAATGAAATCCAAGCATGAACACCCTCCCCCCCTGGAGTTGTTCCTTATATATCACAGATCTAATTTCCACAGTCTTTCCCCTCCCTGGGCAAACCCCTGCATCTATTCTTCTTAACCATTGGTCAGTGCTGGACTAGGGGGGGTTGGACAGGGGAGTGAAGATGAGCTGTCCTTTCAGAGAACCTCCCCTGTTAGATGGCCTGTCTGGACTAGCCTGGTGAGAACAATGGACACTAATTAGTTTTCCTAATCAGGCACATGGCAACCTGATCCCTACCCATATTCCCCCTGGCTTCATTTTAAAGACAATGAATAGCAACCTTACTTCAAGTTATCAATATACAATAAACAATATACATATGTACACTGAACTACAATGTCCCCTTAGCCACATGTTATTGGACAATGCAGTTGTAGTCTGGTGAGCTGGGGAACAAACAGCATAGGCTATAAAAAGTACTATAATCCACATTATGTGAGAAATGAGACATGCTCACAGGGTTATCAAACTCATTTCGTCACATATACCTCCCCTACTTTTTTAGCCTTTGTTCCCCAGTGGCTCCCTTGCTCCAAGTAAACCTTTCTCCCCCAAGTCCAAAATCTCTGGCCTGCTGTGGTTTCTCCTGGGTCTGATGGCAAGGTAGACAGCAGTACACAGTTCCTCAATCTCCCACCAGGGTCCCATGGCTGCAGGGATATCATCCCACCCAGCTGGAGTGGGGGTTTATGCTGCCCTGTGTCATAAAATGAGACAACAATAAAACTGGGGCACTCCGGTGCATACATCCATTGTATTACAATTGTAGTCCAACATCCCTTGGGTGCCTTATCCACCCTTAATTGCCCAACTGCAAATAGTCCCTTGGCCTGTCCTCTGTTTCTGGAGACCATGCTCCCCTCCCCCACATATTCGAGTGAAAACTGCCAAGTGGCAGGCAAACTTTCTGGCTCTTTGTCCGTTTGTTTCTGGCCAAGATCCAATCCCCCCTCCCCCAAACACTCAAGGGACAACTGCCCAGTGGCAGGCAAAGGTGGTGGCTCCATTAATTCTTTGCTTATGGGGAATCCTCTGTCCCCCTCCCAAACCACATGTGGGTGCCCCTGTAAGTATGTTGGTGTGCATCTCCCCTCCCCTGCTACCACATCCAACTGTTGCACTACTTCCCTCGCCTCTGGCGCATCGGGGTAGTGTGAATCCTCATTGGACACAGACTTGTCCTCCTGGCAGCAAAACAAACTGGATGGTCCAATGCAGGCCTCTGGTTTTGAGTCCTGGATTCCCAGATTTGGAGCTGGAGTGCGATGCTTCAAAGCTTGTGGGGCTGGTGAATCTTGCTGTGCTGGTGCCCTCTCAGACACCCACTCAGTAAACATCTCCTCATCTGCCAATTCTGCATTGGGGAGGGCATAAGTGTAGTTTTCCCAGGACCCCATGGTAGTGGCCTCTGACATGACAATTCCTTTATCCTCTCCCATTAATTCTGTCCTACAGTCTGTAAACATGATTTCTGCTGAGATCATATGTTGCGCAAGTTTATGATTCTCTTCTGCCACAATTGGGTACAGCTGTACATCACTTGCCCCGGAGAGTACACATGCGGTATCCTGCGTTACTTCATTAAACAAATTCTTTTCAGGCACAACAGGGATGGATAACTGGTCTTTTCTGTAATTCTGTTCTAACTCAGACACAGTCTCAGGTTCCAATAACACTGGCAAATTATCAGAAGATGCTACTACATGGTACTTACTTGGTAGCTCTTTTCCATCCAAGTCACCAAATGGGAGAATTTCTCCTAATCCTTTCTGAGTAGTCAGAGGTACAACATCCTCACCAAGCAGTTCTTCTCCAGACTCCCCCAAGATAGTAGCTTGGGCAACTGTATTTAATCCACTGAGATGGACTTCCCCCTGATTAACAGACTGAGCAGCCATCTTTTTAGAGTGTGATAAAAGATATTCCAATTGGCATTTTTCAGTATTCACTCGATAACACTGATCCTGCCACATTTCAGTGTCCGTAAATCCTTGCCGCCATACCTCATCCTCTGCTTCTTCAAAACTCTGTTGCAGACATTGCATTTGTTCCCAGAGAGGTATGTGGGGACCTAAAGTGAGCATCCATTTTCTATAAACACTAAAGGCATTGATGGGATTCTCCTGATCTTTTAACAAACGTTTCAGGATATCCATGTGTGTGCAGTACAGGTAAGGTACACCCCGGATCTGGCATTCCACTATCAGCTCCTCCATACTCATTGTCTCTAGTGGATCTGTAGAATCTGCTAATGGGACAGATTCTATTAATACATTTGCAGGGGATTCATCAGGCATGTCCCTGTGCTGTAATAGTCCATTTACATCTTGTTTGTACTGCTGATTATTGTTGTATCTGGATTCTCCCTTGGCCAGATTCTGCATAGTACAAATAACTTCATGTGTAAAATCATCCCATGCTGGTTCATCCCGAAAATTACAGGCACTTGCCTCCTCTTTCAACATTAGGAACACATCCAACAGGTTCTCCAATTTCTCCTGTAGACTGGCTCCTTTCCACATAATAATCTTTGGGCACTCCTCATCCCAATAATCCAAAATGTGCTGCATTGTGGTGGGGTGGTGCAACACATCCATATCTCCATCCTGCAGACACTCCCACAGTCCTTCATCCCAGTACGCCTTTCTCCTGGGTGTACTGGACTGCTTCATCCCTTCCTTTGGGAACTTTTGCAACACTGGGCTGTGATCTGCTCTCTTGTTCCTAGAGCTCACAGCCATTTTACTTCCAGGGATCACCTCACTGTGATTTCCCCTCTTTGAGACACGGTTCCATCTTCCGCTCTCCTCTGGCGGGGTGCGCTTCCCCTTATCAAATCGGCACTTAGGCGGCATCTTCCCTCGCCTAAAGCCCACAACGCTTTTCATGACACTTTCTACCATAAAGCCTTTAGGAGTAAGTTCAGGATAATGTGGTAACTGGTTTCTAGTGCTAACTGCTTTGCAGAGCCCTGGAATGTATCACGATACAGTTCCCCTGCAGCTCTACCCAGATAGGACCTGGGACTGAGTGACCCCACTGCTTGCCACCAAAATGTGAAGATACCGGGTTTATCTGGCCCAGTGCTACCCAGTACCTTCTAGGATTCGTATGGTCACTCAGGCAAAATGCAGTTATAAAAATACAACAGTATATTTATTGTCATACAAACAACACTAGAATATTATGTACACACAGTAAATAAATGCCAGGCAGATTTACCACATCATCTGTCCCTTACCCCAATAACTTAAGGAGATATTGTCACCTGCTGTCCAGACTTCATGACCCATGGATCCCTCTCAGCTGCATATATATACTCGAGTTAGAAAACGACAATTCAAAACTCCATTTTGCACCTTCCTGAATGAAATCCAAGCATGAACACCCTCCCCCCCTGGAGTTGTTCCTTATATATCACAGATCTAATTTCCACAGTCTTTCCCCTCCCTGGGCAAACCCCTGCATCTATTCTTCTTAACCATTGGTCAGTGCTGGACTAGGGGGGGTTGGACAGGGGAGTGAAGATGAGCTGTCCTTTCAGAGAACCTCCCCTGTTAGATGGCCTGTCTGGACTAGCCTGGTGAGAACAATGGACACTAATTAGTTTTCCTAATCAGGCACATGGCAACCTGATCCCTACCCATATTCCCCCTGGCTTCATTTTAAAGACAATGAATAGCAACCTTACTTCAAGTTATCAATATACAATAAACAATATACATATGTACACTGAACTACAATGTCCCCTTAGCCACATGTTATTGGACAATGCAGTTGTAGTCTGGTGAGCTGGGGAACAAACAGCATAGGCTATAAAAAGTACTATAATCCACATTATGTGAGAAATGAGACATGCTCACAGGGTTATCAAACTCATTTCGTCACATATACCTCCCCTACTTTTTTAGCCTTTGTTCCCCAGTGGCTCCCTTGCTCCAAGTAAACCTTTCTCCCCCAAGTCCAAAATCTCTGGCCTGCTGTGGTTTCTCCTGGGTCTGATGGCAAGGTAGACAGCAGTACACAGTTCCTCAATCTCCCACCAGGGTCCCATGGCTGCAGGGATATCATCCCACCCAGCTGGAGTGGGGGTTTATGCTGCCCTGTGTCATAAAATGAGACAACAATAAAACTGGGGCACTCCGGTGCATACATCCATTGTATTACAATTGTAGTCCAACATCCCTTGGGTGCCTTATCCACCCTTAATTGCCCAACTGCAAATAGTCCCTTGGCCTGTCCTCTGTTTCTGGAGACCATGCTCCCCTCCCCCACATATTCGAGTGAAAACTGCCAAGTGGCAGGCAAACTTTCTGGCTCTTTGTCCGTTTGTTTCTGGCCAAGATCCAATCCCCCCTCCCCCAAACACTCAAGGGACAACTGCCCAGTGGCAGGCAAAGGTGGTGGCTCCATTAATTCTTTGCTTATGGGGAATCCTCTGTCCCCCTCCCAAACCACATGTGGGTGCCCCTGTAAGTATGTTGGTGTGCATCTCCCCTCCCCTGCTACCACATCCAACTGTTGCACTACTTCCCTCGCCTCTGGCGCATCGGGGTAGTGTGAATCCTCATTGGACACAGACTTGTCCTCCTGGCAGCAAAACAAACTGGATGGTCCAATGCAGGCCTCTGGTTTTGAGTCCTGGATTCCCAGATTTGGAGCTGGAGTGCGATGCTTCAAAGCTTGTGGGGCTGGTGAATCTTGCTGTGCTGGTGCCCTCTCAGACACCCACTCAGTAAACATCTCCTCATCTGCCAATTCTGCATTGGGGAGGGCATAAGTGTAGTTTTCCCAGGACCCCATGGTAGTGGCCTCTGACATGACAATTCCTTTATCCTCTCCCATTAATTCTGTCCTACAGTCTGTAAACATGATTTCTGCTGAGATCATATGTTGCGCAAGTTTATGATTCTCTTCTGCCACAATTGGGTACAGCTGTACATCACTTGCCCCGGAGAGTACACATGCGGTATCCTGCGTTACTTCATTAAACAAATTCTTTTCAGGCACAACAGGGATGGATAACTGGTCTTTTCTGTAATTCTGTTCTAACTCAGACACAGTCTCAGGTTCCAATAACACTGGCAAATTATCAGAAGATGCTACTACATGGTACTTACTTGGTAGCTCTTTTCCATCCAAGTCACCAAATGGGAGAATTTCTCCTAATCCTTTCTGAGTAGTCAGAGGTACAACATCCTCACCAAGCAGTTCTTCTCCAGACTCCCCCAAGATAGTAGCTTGGGCAACTGTATTTAATCCACTGAGATGGACTTCCCCCTGATTAACAGACTGAGCAGCCATCTTTTTAGAGTGTGATAAAAGATATTCCAATTGGCATTTTTCAGTATTCACTCGATAACACTGATCCTGCCACATTTCAGTGTCCGTAAATCCTTGCCGCCATACCTCATCCTCTGCTTCTTCAAAACTCTGTTGCAGACATTGCATTTGTTCCCAGAGAGGTATGTGGGGACCTAAAGTGAGCATCCATTTTCTATAAACACTAAAGGCATTGATGGGATTCTCCTGATCTTTTAACAAACGTTTCAGGATATCCATGTGTGTGCAGTACAGGTAAGGTACACCCCGGATCTGGCATTCCACTATCAGCTCCTCCATACTCATTGTCTCTAGTGGATCTGTAGAATCTGCTAATGGGACAGATTCTATTAATACATTTGCAGGGGATTCATCAGGCATGTCCCTGTGCTGTAATAGTCCATTTACATCTTGTTTGTACTGCTGATTATTGTTGTATCTGGATTCTCCCTTGGCCAGATTCTGCATAGTACAAATAACTTCATGTGTAAAATCATCCCATGCTGGTTCATCCCGAAAATTACAGGCACTTGCCTCCTCTTTCAACATTAGGAACACATCCAACAGGTTCTCCAATTTCTCCTGTAGACTGGCTCCTTTCCACATAATAATCTTTGGGCACTCCTCATCCCAATAATCCAAAATGTGCTGCATTGTGGTGGGGTGGTGCAACACATCCATATCTCCATCCTGCAGACACTCCCACAGTCCTTCATCCCAGTACGCCTTTCTCCTGGGTGTACTGGACTGCTTCATCCCTTCCTTTGGGAACTTTTGCAACACTGGGCTGTGATCTGCTCTCTTGTTCCTAGAGCTCACAGCCATTTTACTTCCAGGGATCACCTCACTGTGATTTCCCCTCTTTGAGACACGGTTCCATCTTCCGCTCTCCTCTGGCGGGGTGCGCTTCCCCTTATCAAATCGGCACTTAGGCGGCATCTTCCCTCGCCTAAAGCCCACAACGCTTTTCATGACACTTTCTACCATAAAGCCTTTAGGAGTAAGTTCAGGATAATGTGGTAACTGGTTTCTAGTGCTAACTGCTTTGCAGAGCCCTGGAATGTATCACGATACAGTTCCCCTGCAGCTCTACCCAGATAGGACCTGGGACTGAGTGACCCCACTGCTTGCCACCAAAATGTGAAGATACCGGGTTTATCTGGCCCAGTGCTACCCAGTACCTTCTAGGATTCGTATGGTCACTCAGGCAAAATGCAGTTATAAAAATACAACAGTATATTTATTGTCATACAAACAACACTAGAATATTATGTACACACAGTAAATAAATGCCAGGCAGATTTACCACATCATCTGTCCCTTACCCCAATAACTTAAGGAGATATTGTCACCTGCTGTCCAGACTTCATGACCCATGGATCCCTCTCAGCTGCATATATATACTCGAGTTAGAAAACGACAATTCAAAACTCCATTTTGCACCTTCCTGAATGAAATCCAAGCATGAACACCCTCCCCCCCTGGAGTTGTTCCTTATATATCACAGATCTAATTTCCACAGTCTTTCCCCTCCCTGGGCAAACCCCTGCATCTATTCTTCTTAACCATTGGTCAGTGCTGGACTAGGGGGGGTTGGACAGGGGAGTGAAGATGAGCTGTCCTTTCAGAGAACCTCCCCTGTTAGATGGCCTGTCTGGACTAGCCTGGTGAGAACAATGGACACTAATTAGTTTTCCTAATCAGGCACATGGCAACCTGATCCCTACCCATATTCCCCCTGGCTTCATTTTAAAGACAATGAATAGCAACCTTACTTCAAGTTATCAATATACAATAAACAATATACATATGTACACTGAACTACAATGTCCCCTTAGCCACATGTTATTGGACAATGCAGTTGTAGTCTGGTGAGCTGGGGAACAAACAGCATAGGCTATAAAAAGTACTATAATCCACATTATGTGAGAAATGAGACATGCTCACAGGGTTATCAAACTCATTTCGTCACACCACCAATGGTAAGAATAAAGAGTAATAGCAACTAAGTCCACATTTCTTTCTTATCCTTTGTCAAGCCAACCAGTTCAACATCAAAAGAACTTACAGCCATCCAATCAGATGCTGTCATCTCTTCAACCATTGCAAGTCCTTCATAAAGCAGTAGCTTTGGTAGTTACCATTTTCCCTTGTTTTTTTTTACTTTTTATTTATAACAGCAGATAATAACAGTACAGATCATTGAATACTTTTAAATATGAATGACAAAAGCTGCGGAAGGCTAAATACATCATTAACAATATGGTATAATCCAGATAAAAGCTAAGAGCTAGAGACCTAGCATGCGTAGATAGTAGGGAGAACCATGCAACCAAAGGAGAGAGACCATGTAAGTTGGAGATATAGGAAGATTGGAGAAGACTGCTGGATTTGTTTGATTTTTCTAAGGGGATGGAAGGAAAGGGAATGGGGGGAAGAGGGGTGGGGAAGAAGTCTTCAATGTTGGAGTGCGTCCCTGCAGAGGGACCCTTCGTATCCAGATAATATGAGGAAGAGAGAGGTAGTCAAGTGGAGGGGAATGAGGGAGTAGAGGAAGAGGTTGAGTCTAGGGTACAAGTGGGGAGTCCCAAAAGTGATTAGAAGACAGGTTCAAAAAAATAAGAAAGAAAAGAATTTTCCATTGTTTTTATTTCTTCAGGATGCTATTAATGATTTATGATTCTGGACTACCTGGGCAACCACAGTCACCTTGCACATGATGTAGTGGGCAGAGAGGCTTTAGGATGTCCTCTAAGTTCTGTCTGCACTATGACATCCTCCTCCCCCACTGCCATCTCATGACATGCTGAAAAATGTGAGCCTGTACCTTTGTAGCAGTGTGATTGTGTTTGTGTCTGGCAGTCATTCCTATTTGCCAAACAGACAACAACTTTGAATAGGAGATAATTGTTTGTAGGGTAGCTAAGAAACATGGCTAATGCATGCTTCTCTGTGGGATTGCTTCTTTAATAGACATGGATGGCTTAAAACTCTTACTTTCTACATTGAGATGAGTTGTAGGGACAGCAAAAGAGTTGTCACCTAAGTTTTGAGTCTCCCTGTCCATTGTCACATGAAATTAGCTCATATTGTAATTTTGTTATTTTTGCAATTTCCATAGGAATGCGATATGTTAGAAAAATACACAATGGGCCTGATTCATTAAGGAAAGAAAAGCAAAAAAAGGAGTAACTTTGCACCTTGCAAACCCATGTTACTTTAGAGGGAGGGGATATTAAATGTGGGGACAGATTTATAGTTGGGGTAGGGCATGTCCTAGATCAACTTTACATTTCAGTGTAAAAATAAAGCTATCAATTATATGCGTGCTACATGAAAAGACAGCCAGTATTTAACTTATGTGCAAAACAATAAGTTAAGTTGTACCTCTTGCATTGTAACATGGTTTATCCAGGAAAATAAATACTGCTCTTACTTTCCTTAATGAATCAGGCCCATATTGCATATTTGGCATGGATTTTGATACAGTCCATGAATGCATTGAAAAACACATAACATATTTTTTTTAAGCTAGCATATATATTAAGGAAATTACATATATACCATTGACCCAAATTGTAATTATTACTGATTGTTGTTATAATACCTATTAAAATAGGAAATAAGTGATAGCAGGTGCTTTTCAGGTGGTCAACATACGTTCTGGGATGTTAAAGTTGATGATGTATAAAACTTTTCACCACCTTATTAATTGCAGAGGGAAAATATATCTCAAATACATGCACGATAACTTCATAGGTTTCAGCAATTGAACTGGACTTTTCGCCTATGCCTATACTTTTGTATAGGAAAACACTTTTAGACACCTGGATACCTAGGTCCCCCTTCCAAAATACAGTGTATCAGAAGAACTTCCTCTGAGTCATAGTCTTTAATCACAGCATTTATTTCCCATGACACACATAGTGAAACGCATCAGTTAGTGAGACTACAGATTACCATATAATTAGCTGCAAGTGAAATATGTTTCTGTGAACTCACTAGTGTATTTATGCATTTGAAATATTACAATTCCTATGTACAATACAAAGATTCAGAGTATGACAATATGAGCTCATTTCATGAGACAAAGGACAGGAGACATCCAACTTACGTGTGGTTTTCCTCTTCTTACAGTGTATGTAACTATCTACTGTTATGGTTTGTTGTTCATTCAGAATAACATTAGTTTTCAGAAATGTCTAAACCACACATCACGCTGTATGCTAAGTTCTAATAATGCTTGTTACAGGGGAATGAGCAAGGATCATTTTTTTTGTACATTAAATATACATTAACAAATATGGCAAAATGTTTGAAGAATGGTTCATATTTTTTTTAATACTCCATCAATTATGAGTATTATGTTTTTTTGTGCTTGAATGTACGATAAAGCACAACAAATATTGGAATTGAATTGCGCTAGATGAATTAGAATTATTCACATCCATATTCGCAGCTATTTGAAGTACCCCCGGGGTTCCAGAACAATGGAAACTGACATTTGGGGGTAGATTTATCAAACCTTCTTAAAAGGAAAAGTGAAGGTGTTGAAAATTCAGACTCTAGCTCATTTAACTAGTACATTCTAGAAGATAATAGCTAGAATGCTATGGACAACACTTCCACTTGTCCTATTTATGAGATTTACTAAGTCTACCCCTTGGTGTTCCAGAACAATGGAATCGTCTCTTTCTGGGGGGGAAATTCAATTCCCCCCAGAGTATCGCTGCGCTAAACCTATTACCGTTATCATGGTAAATTTAACCCGGCTCTCTGCGAGCAAAAAGTCGGCGTTTAATCTACCATAATAACAATATTTAAGCGCACTATTGCCGTAATAATGGTAATAGTTTGCAGGCCGCGTTACTTTTTACAGTAACGTGGCCAATTGAATTCCCCCTTTGGGTGCTAGTTGCAAAAAGTTGCATGCCTGTCCTTTTAATGCTCTTACTTTCATCATGTGATACATTGTAGTATAAAATAAATAATCTGTCAATAATCTGGTTAAAATGTCACTGGAATAATTTTCAATGTCTGAAAGAAATCGGTTGCCTATCTGTTTTAAGGTTTTCTCCATGTGAGTACAAGTAACACAGTTATTAATGCAATATATTTGCCCTGTCTTATAAATGACTGGTCCACCGCCACACCTCACTACATCTCCTCCTCAGCATGCAGGCATTGCTCAGCAATACCTTCCACTTTGCCAATCACTGCTACAAGCAGCTGACATTAGCATGGTGAGAGTTATGATGTACAGGAGGCACTTTCCATCACATCTATAAATATGGTGCCTCAGGCTAGGTACTGACACTACTTCATGTTCCGCACAGCCCTGTCTGTAGGGTACAGGAGGTTAGTATTGAGAAACTCCATTGCTATACACTAATATGTGTGCTGCTTAACCTGCACAAACCTGGTTCACCAGGGTGTCCTACAGGCTCCGTCCTGTAAACCACCAACCCAGATAGCATCTATTATCTCATACATAGAGAATGCCAGCAGTGCCTGACTCATCTCATTTAATGTGAACAAGATGTGCGTCAGGAACGGTTTTCAAACATGAATGTGTAGAAACTTTCTCGCATTCTCTAATTCATATCTGAAAACTTCTCCGTCAATGGTTCTCTTCCTATTCTATTACATCTTGGAACATAAACCCTTAAAAGAAATGAAGATATATACAATATTCCTACTAAGTATTGTACCCTATTTTTCCAATGTCCAGAACCCCATTTACAGTGTTCTTTACTTTACTATTAGACACCAGACTCATTTCTGGTATGTACTATACTTATTCTGGGGCCTATAGTCTTTGGGTACAACAAACTATATTATGCCATGTATGACAGGTGAGTTGTTATCTTTGGGGGTGGGGGGGGGATTGAAATCAGCAAAGAATGATACATTTACAATTAGTTGTATATGTTATAATACTGCATTTTAAATATGTATCACTTTCTAGTGATTGTTGTCACGTGTGCATGTTTGGTATGAACAGTTTTGGAAACAAAGAGACAGTGGCAGTCCACAATGCAGTTACGATAAAATAATTGTTGACTCTTAAAAGGTATGATGTATGTTGCAGGATATATAGAAATATATGTTGGTTAATGCACTAGAAGATTAGATGAGAAGTCACAAGGAGTTTAAGTATTATAATGATCATTGTAATAAACCGTGTTTTTGTATACTTATATAGTTTTTTGTTTTAAGCATTTATTTTCTTCTTTAAGCCAGAGTAGGCACTGGTATTTGATTTGCTTTGATTTTCTTTTAAACATGCATGTTCAATGTGGTGGCGAGGTAGGCATGGTTCAAGATAATGTATAAAAAAATTATGAAGTATATTATCTTATCACTCTCTGGCATGGCATAGTAATGTGCTAGCCTAGTCAAAATAGTGGAAGATATTATTACTTTTGATGACTAGTAATGGAATTTGTGCCCCTGGTACAGCAACTTCGTGTGCCTCCAACACATATGCTTAGGAGTTCCTCCCTGGGGGTGTGTCTAACACATAAAAAGCGCTAGGCCGCCCCATCAAATAAAACCCTGAATTCCTGCGTGCACCATTAGCAGTAAATACGGGAAGCAAGCAATAAGTGAACAAGGTACATAATACGCAATATATAATACATATATCAGTGGTCATAGTGGAAATTTAGAAGTGGCGGTATGGAAAATGTAATGGCAATGTAAGTGGATGGAATGTGATAGTTTTACAAAGAAGGCAGTAGGAGAAGTGGTGGTATGGTATACCACTGTATACACCCCCACTTCCACCACTGCCATACATTATAATATCAAATGCATTTATTGTATAAACTCACAGGGCCTTGATAAAAACCATTTGGATGTGGTTTGTGTTATATAGCCAATAAAATATATAAAAATTTACAGAGCTCATGCCCCCCAACCATTTCCAAGCCTCTCCAGCCATATCATGCCCTGCCCATAACTTGATTTATTAAATATACAGCCTATTTATTCACTAGGAACTACAGATGTGCCTCAGTAATGTCACTGTTCCATAATGAATTGATAGGATGAATATTGGTTCATGCCATATGCCACTATGCGCTGGCAACAGGTACACTTTAAAGACACCAATTTAGATCTTTCCTCCTGCCAATGTTGCTATCCCTCCCAATATCTTCCTCTTGGTTGATAACATAACTCTTTCTTCTGTCACCCAAGCCCACTGCCTTGGAGTCACCCTTGACTCAGCCCTCAGCTTTACCCCTCACCGAATCCTGCCACTTCCTCCTCCATGATATCACGAAAATCCATTCCTTCCTCTCTCAGGAAGCAACCAAAATCCTGGTCCATTCACTCATCATTTCTCATCTCGACTATTGTAACCTCCTTCTCACTGGCCTTCCTGACTCTCACATTTCTGACCTTCAAACTACACAGAATGCTGCAGCTAGACTCATCTTCTTCTTGCACCGCACCTCTTCTGCTACTCCTTTGCGTAAATCCCTTCATTGGCTCCCTACCCATGGCTCCCTATCTATTTCAGAATTCAGTTCAAGCTCCTTACCCTCAATTACAAAGCCCTTACCAACGCTTATCCCCCTTACATTTCTGACCGTGTCTTGAGGTACAAACCTACCCGGCCACTCCACTCTGCCTCTGATCTCTGCCTCAATTCACCTCTAATTACCTCCTCCCATGTTTGCAGACTTCTGCCATGCTGCCTCTAATCTTTGGAACTCCCTACTCCGTCTCACTCGACTCTCCACCAACGTTCAGTCCTTTAAATGCTCACTCAAAACTTACCTATCTGCAACTTGGTTCACAAAAGATTCTAGGAGCATCCTCTGCTCTATTCATTGCAGTGTAGTCAGGGGTACTTTTTCCTGTTTGTTCTGAAATGGTTACAGGTCTCTGTTTCTCACCTTACCTGCTTTGTAGTTGACAGACAGCAGAACAAATTCTTTTCTTTCACAGGAGATCATATTTCTGCTCAAGACTGTGATTTATAAGGAAATGCTTTTTGATTTTGAGATATTTCTGCTTTGTGGTATGTGCTTGACTAAACTACTACTGCAGGGCAGCATGCATAATGCACACTATGAATAGATGTACTGAAATGTGGAGAGAATGGCACCGAAATATGACCTTAGATGAGAAACATATTTGCTGGTTGGCTCTTGAAGAAGGGCATTAGGGGAACAAGTGATATCTCTGGGGAGGGTTTTTTTCAGCTCGTCTCCAAGGGCCTTATTTATAGTTAGGTGCACAATAGCAGTTGTCCGAATGTTTTTGACTGAAACATTACAGTATCTTAATTGATTCCAAAAAACATTTATCTGGTAGTACAGATGGAGCTGCAAGCTACCATGGCCAGTATGATGGTTTACAAAGTAAAATTACTGATGTTGCTGATCAGCATGTTCATATATGGTGCTATGCTCATGTCTTGAATTTGGTGATAACTGAAAATACAAAATGTTGCGTGCTTGCGGTTTCTTTTTTCAAGTTGCTCCAGAATTTAGCAACGTTTGTAAAAACATCGTACAAGAGAATGGCTGTATGGAAAACATCTAGGACAAGAAAAAAATGGAATGATTAAAGCTAATTGGTGAGACAAGATTGTCTGGAAAATCAAATGCAGCAACAACTATATTTGGATGTTTTGATGATGCCGCTGTCAGTACTTTTGTAAATCTATTGAGAAGCTTATTAATGATAAAAGATTCAGAAAAGTTTGATGCAAAAACAAAATAAGAAGAACATTTTTACTTCAAAGTCTTCTAAAGTTTGAATCAATATTTACAGCATTTAGTTTCTTGTAAATATTTGAAACCACAGCCCCGTTATCAAGATGTTTACAGACAAGTGGTGTAGATAAGTTTACTGCATGGAGTTTTGTGGATTCAGTTAGAATAAAGTTGAAGGAGCAGGCAAGAACATTTGATACTGCTCACAGAGAGGTATTGGATTTTGTAAATAAATGTAATTTCAAAACTTCACAGTTGAATATGGATGAAACAGACTCATCATTTATAAAAGTTTCAGATTGCAAACAATATTTTGCACATTCATGTACAAAAATAAATGGTAACCATGTGCAGGCCATTACACCTTTGGTTAAAAAATAGGTACATTTATATTGTGAGATAAGCACTTTGCAGATCTTAAATAAAACAGAAGAGAAGCTCCTTCCCCACTCAAATCACTTTGCATAAAATTATCCGGCTGGCACTGGGAGTTGTATAAAGCTGCCACCTAGTGATGGGAATATATTGTAATGTGGACTGTAGAGGTGTCCATATTCTATGAAATATAGAATAAGTGGCACTATTACAGCACCTTACAGCCTAGAGCCGTATAACAGGTACTATCATTCTAAAATGCAACAATTATATTATTGTGTAGTTAAGGTTGCAATAGATTTTAGAATATATGTTAAGCTTAAACTTTTCAGTATTGTGGAATCAGATAAAAATTATCATTTGTTTTACTAGCAGCAGATGGCAAGAGCGGTTACACACCAGGCAGAGGCAGAACTAGTGAACTGTGGGAGGCTGGCAGGAGGGAACCTGGGCCCACAGCTCACTAGTTCCTCGTGCAGCAGGCCCCATTATCTCTATGGGCACCAATGGTATTTCTGCCACTGACACCAGGGGGTGAATGTATCAAGCTCCGATTTTGAAAACCCAGCGATTTTACCGCGGGTGTTTCATCTCGCAGATGTATTAAACTGAGATTTTAGGTAAAATCGCCAGAGATGTGTTTCTGTCAAAATTTCCAAAATCGATAGAGATCAAGTCCTGACTGTTTTCCACTCTAGCTATACACGTCTCAAAGGTATGAAGCTGCAATTAAGCAAATTCTCCTGAGTTTGCTTTAAAAATCGCTACATACGACACGCTGCTTCCTAGCTGCGTGATTAGTAAACACATCACTGTTACACTGCCCTGTCTACAGAACTGGAGGTCCGGCGCCTGTCAAAAGTGTAAAATTAGATAAATGTAAAAAAAGAATGCGTGGGGTTCCCCCGTCCTACCACTATTAACCCTAGTGCTGCCATCCTACTGCTGGTTGCGTGAAAATCGGTAAAATATTTGCGTGGGGTCCCCCTGATTTTCACCAGCACTAGGCAAACCAGCCCAGTGTGGGTGGCACTATAGAAGGGGGACACGCGGTAGGGGTCCCCCTGCCATTATGACAACCAACCCGGGGCTGTTCAGTGCTGGGCTGGATTCCCTAGGGAATGGGGTCTGCTGAAAAAAAACGGCATACCCTATAGGCAGACCAGTATAACAGTGATGTGTTTACTAATCTCGCAGCTAGGACACACAGGGAGAGTTTGCTAAACACGGGAGAGTTATCTAAACATGGGAGGGTTTGAAATCACAGCATATCGCCAGAGATGACCAGCGATTTTGAAGATCAGATTAAAAATAGAAGCTTAATACATCTGGCGACTTAGGGACTAAAGTCGCGGGGGATATTTTAAATCGCTGAAAAAAATCGGACCTTGATGCATTTACCTCCAGGCTCTATAATCTGGCAATAATCTTAGTCATGGGTGATGCAGAGTTCATTAACTGACAACCCTTTAAAAAAAGTCAGGTTATTCTCAGGTGAGCTCTGATGATTGGAGGAATCTGGCCTGAGAGAGAGCATACATCTAATGTTACACTTGGAAGTCATGGTTTTGCAGAGTGCATACAGGAAGTGCATTTGGCTATAATTATAGACAATATAAATCTTGTGCTACAAATTTCATGAAGTGCCACTAATTATCAGTCTGAAAATCAATATCAGTTGCTGATGCAAAAACATACTGGTAGGTTAATTGGTTGCTGACAAAATTCTCCTTATGGAGGCAGACTGGAAACTCCAATGTGGCAGGGGCGGATGTGAATGACAAAAAATATTCTCTGTAAAGCGCTGCAGAATTGGTGGGGCTATATAAATAAATGGTGGTGATGATGATGATTATTAGGCTCATTAGTAGATATCTGGTACAAGGCTGTTTAACCAGATATTGGAGATCTTCGGATTGAATATACAGAATTTCTTCCTGTAATCTGGTGTTTTTGTCCTCTCGTACTGCGTACCATTGCTGCAGATCTTCCAAATTCTTCTCTACCATTTACAAAGCCAAATATGTTATGATGAAGTTCCACCAGGGCAGAGGTAAAGTTTTCAGTAAGGGACGCATTGTGTTTGTTGGGCACAGTTTTTAGGTAGTGTTCTAGAACTGGAGTTGAGATTCTTTGGATGCCTAGTACAGGACTTTTGTGAACACAGTGTTATAACTACTGTTGTTGTAGGTTGTGCAATGACTTTGCCCAACCAGCTCTTGCTCTGTTATAATATGACCCAGATAAGAAGTCCTCTGCTGAATCCTCTTTATGAGCTTTTAGACAAACAAATCACCCTGCTAAGATTTATTGTACAGAATTTTGCAGATTGGCAGATTTTCTGCTACACGATGTATCCCCATATTATCCAGCAACACAACCTCATTCTTCCTGTCAATGTATTCCTAATACTTTCCAGGGACAAGAAGAGGGCATGACAAGTGAAGAGAGATGGGATCGCAGAAAGCAGGGAACTTGCCTGAGCTTAGTTGTAGAAGAGAGAAGTTGGCCCTAGAACGTGCAGTTAGCAATGAGTTCCATACCAGACTCTTCCCAGACTACTAGAGGGGCAAAGATCTACAGTTGTGTTCTCCCCAGCACCTAATTCCCGGGTGCTCAATTCAACTGTTTTAACTTCCCACCTGGCTCTTGGAACTTAACAAAGTCCTATAACCATTGTTTCTCCTGTTTGAACAGGCACATTGTGAACATTACAGCCAGCAGTCTGTGTGAGACCACTGAACACCAGTCTGACCTGTCCTGGCAAGTGTGGACAATAACCTCCAACATTTTTCATTATTATTGCAAGTATTAAACTGGCCCCACCCAGCTGCTTCTTAATGCCACTTGGCTGGGAAAATTTTCTGGGGAGAACACTGTACAATATCCCCAGGAGGACTACAAATGGACAGGTAATACTACTTGGTTGCCTATATACATACGATATATGGTTGCCCAATGTTAGTGTGGCCTATATTTTTTATAGTGTATTACTTATGACTGTTTGCTATGAACCTTCTTACAGGTTCTAATAAATCTGGTTTATTGCATATGAGTCTGTGTGTGCATTTTTTTCCCACACTGGACAGACATTCAGCACATCTCACAGACCTCCGATTTCAGGAACTATGAAGCCACAAAGTAAAAATAGAGAAAGAGGAAATGTGTAATGTTCACTGTATTATCTAATACATTTATGACTGTGCAAGGTGCATGTAGGAAGTGCATTTGGCTTGTGATTTTACATATAGTTCAATACAAACACTGTACTTCAAATTTCATGAAGTGCACGGAATCATCATCATGAAAATAAATATCAGTTGTTGGTTAAGTTCATTAGTAGAGTTGGAGCAAGGCTTCTGCTGTACTGAGCCCCACAAATTCTGATGGTGGCCCTGCTTGTGTATGTACTGGTCAACCTGGGCTTGCTGAGAGTTTTGAATGTCCAGGGGAAACATTTACCAAGCTGTTATTTTTTTACATGTAAATAAAAAAACCTCTGCAGGACCTCGTGAGGTGCTGATGTTGCTCCTCCTCCTCTCCTCCACTGCAGGTAAGATCATCTTCTACACCAAACCATCTACCACATTGCCTATACTGACCATATGGTTTTAGAAATCTCAACCTCTTGTTTCTGGTGGGTTTTCTAGCTGTTTGTGAAACTACTGCCTCACAAATCTCTGTGTTCTTGCCATAAAGATAAAGCATTATGGCGATATTTAATGCGGCGCTGTTAAGGGCAGAGTAGCATGAGATCCTCATCTGTGAGAAATGCTTCTCGAGATATTCGCCTTCAGCAGCCCCCTTTCTGAGGAACTTGATGCGCTCCACAAAACTTGGATGCCCCCAGGACTTAAGCTCAGTAATAGCAGCAGTTGTTGACCTGGCACCTGTCCGGTGAAGTGGGAGAACATGATAGGAGGTAGTGAGAGTTACCCCTCTAGCACCAGGTATTAACCCTCCCAGCACCAGAGCACATTGCAAGATGGACCTGGCCACATCTACAATAAGTTATTTCTACATGATGCAGACACAGATGGGTTATGTTCCATTTAACAGGCCCTTGAAATCTTATATATTGCGCAACATTAATCTAAATCAGGCCTGTCCAACCTGCAGCCCCCCAGATGTTGTGAAACTACAAGCCCCAGCATGCTTTGCCAGTAGACAACCAGTTGATAGCTGGAAGGGCATGCTGGGAATTGTAGTTTCACAACATCTGGGGGGGCCGCAGGTTGGACAGGCCTGATCTAGATCTTGTCTGAATTCTCCATCTGGCAGATAGAAACCTTCAAGTGCTAAAATTTTGTTTAGGAATGTGTAAGTATAAACAATGCAGCTGTTTATATAGGGTAAATGCAAACCCTATATGAAATTGAAAAATCATATAAGAGAAAAAAAGACAGTGCTTACTATAGCATAAAGGGACATCAAATCACCTTTTTTGCTAATTTCTAGTGATCAATATAAAGCATAAACAATAACATAATAATAAAAAAATTATAATTAAAAAATATATAAAATACTACAGGATGGTATGGAATTTAAATTGTGATATAGAATTACCAAAATTCAGCGCTCAAAGAGGTGCAAATAAAGTGATCTAAATGTACCACTAACAAAAAAAAATATTGCAAAAATGAAGAACAATATACATCGCTCTCCCAGTTAAGCATAAATGTGTATAAACAACATAATAAAATAAACTAACAAATCATATGTGACAAAATAACATGTAATCTATTAAATGTGAAAGTCCTTCAAAATCTTAAATATTCCCATATCTTGTGCAAGCATCAAGAAATACAGATGATTTTTCTTCCACAGCATCACTTGTCCCCTTTGTAATTGCACTTACGGTTAGATGGTCGATATTCAGCATGTAGTAAAACTCCTGGGGGTAAATGTATTAAACTGTGATTTTTTCAGCGATTTAAAATCGCCATAAATTGCTAGAGATCACCAATGATTTGAGTCACCAAGTCGCCATATGTATTAAGCATTGATTTTTAGCCTGAAATACCAAATTGCTGTTAATCTCTTGCGATGTGCAGCAATTTAAACTCACCTGTGTTTAGCTGAAAATCACTAATACTCATTTCTGATTGGTTGCAAGTGTACATGCAAAACTAGCGCAATTTTGACCTCACCAACATGATAAAAAGCAAGGTACTTCCTTATTTGAGTTGATAGGGGTTTCACGTGCATCGAGAGTGCAGGTGACAGTGTAGGAGAGAGTTTATTTTGTGTTAAGGAGTGTGGAAAGTCAGTTTTGTGGGGGGTTTTATTGTCTTAGTTGATTTAGTTTACCTTGCTTGTCTTAATGTCTGTGTGTTTATTAATAATTATTTTGTGGTGAGTGTTTTTTGGGGTTTACTGTATTTCCCTTGTCCGTGGTTTGTCAGTGTATTTGTTTGTTGTTTTGTATTTCCCCTGTGTTTACTTTGTCAGTCTATTTGTTTTTTAGGTTTGTTTTTCCCCTGTGTGTTTGTCTGTCAGCAAGGTGAGAGAAAGGAGAGGTGAGGAGGCTAGGGACAGTGGGGTGGAGGAAAGAGAGGAGATAGGAGGTGGGGAGTAGGAGGAAGAGGCAGGCCCTTCTGTGGGCAAAACAAAGTCTGGGCGCAATATGCACTTTAGTTTTGAGGAAAATTGTGCACTCGTATACAATTTAGTGTCGTGTAAGAGTGCATTTGGGGAGCCTTTATCTTTCCTAGCTAAATGGGAACTCTATTGGATCTCTTCTGCCATTTTCTCTTTAATTCTGCACTTGGCAGAGGAGAGAAGACCTCCAAACATTGCGGCTGTGTACATGTTTATGTACTACAGTATCTCAACACCGTGGATTTCTCCTCTTACCTATATGGGGGCAAAGAGAAATCTGTAATATTACACCACTGTGGAGTGCCTTCACAGACATTCTGGAGGTACTCCACGACTAATTGAATATGCCCCTTATTGTCCAGAGATTCTGGTGACATTTAATCACCTTTATCTTTTCTAGCTAAATGTGAACTCAATTGAATCTCTTTTGAAACCCCCAAATGGCACCATTGTAAGATCAAGTGCAACTCTGATTTACCAGTAGCTGACAAGAACATGTAGGCTTAAACAAAAAGTTAAAAACTATAAATATTTTTAAACTTGACAGATGTCATCGTAGCTTAGCCAATTAATGACCATACAATACAAATTCTAAGCATTCATTAATATAAAGCCCACCTGAAATTACATACAGGCCAAAGTAGTCATTACATCTGCTGACTTAAAACGTTATACTTTGTAGGTGCAATAGAATGACATAATATACACAAAAGGTTAACTTTTACAATTTCTATCTAATAAGCGTATTGCCTATAAAAGGATTTTTCTTTTCAGATGCACCTTGTAAAATTTAATTTTAAGACAGGAACTTTGTGGAAGCAGCATCTTAATAACTGTTTATATAATAAGAGCAATCATGTAAGTCAGAAACAAGTACAACAGGGCTAGGTAAAGGAATGTTTAGCTAAAAAACTACTTATTTTTAAACTGCATGGTCCCGATTAAATACCAAACGCAAATGATCATATTGTACATTTAAAAAAATATTACAAAAAATGTATGGGCATCGAGTATACGCACACCCATATTTAGCGAGGAGCGAATGTGAAGATACGTTTGTAGGTCCGCTCTGCTCTAAAAGACAGGAACACTACAGGATGAGTCCAATACATATGTGGACTATAAAGTCACAAATGAACACAAAGAAAAAAAATAAAAACTATTCAATTAATCTCACCTGTTAATAATAATGACAAAACCTTGAAAATCAAAAACACTTTTTAATATTTTTTCCCCCCACATAAAATACATTAGTATGTTCTTTGTATCTACTGTATATCAAAATAAATGTTGACTGTTGCTCTTAATTGCAAACACATATTCTAGCATGAATACTCAGCCATCAGCACTAGTAATCGGCACTTAGGCTAGACTTTTAGCTGGTGCAAGTTATACAGCTAAAAATCACGTACCTCAGAGATGCGCAAAGCTTGAATTGGATACTGCTGTGTGCGCTCGAGCTTGGCATGTCCTTACTGTACATTGGCTACGTACATATGCCCAATGTAATTTATCTGTATAATCACACAGCGCTGTAAATGCCTTATACATTTTAAATGTTTTCATTATGATACAAAACAGTGCTTTACAAAATAAAAAACAATCAAGCTCAAACAACATTTATATAAAAATAAGTAAATATGTAACAAATATAAACTGAGTTTCTCAAATCCCTATTTGCATCTTGTTATTTCCTTTAACATACAAATATAATCTGCTGTGAATTAATGCTATACTGTAATTTCTTAACATATTAGCATTTCTGCCGAACTAAGTGGATGTGCTCACTGAGAGCTCCTGAGTTTTCCTTCACAAATTCATATAAATTGGGGATCCCCCATCCCGAAGTGTATCCTTATACCTCATTACCACTGAGATCACACATATATAGCCTGAGCAAACTCAGATTATATATGTTTTATCAGCCCTGACCTTCTCACAACTGACGCTGGGGAAGGCAGACAGCTCCATGAAGCGACACCAACTGGGCCTGGCGTAAATTATCTGCCCCTCGACCCTGAGCGACAGCATGATTAAACCTTATCTGCCTCTCCTGCTCATTGAGTCACTGTCTCCTTGCAGATCCAGTGGAGACAGCTGAAGATACCCGGTGGGTATCGTGACTCATACAAAAGTGGAAGCTGCTCAAATCAATTTATAGGCCTTAACAGGTGCTTGAAAGGGTGGGGTTATCCTGCAAGGAACATACACATACTCCTTGCAGGATAACCCCACCCTTTCAAGCACCTGTTATGGCCTATAAATTGATTTGAGCAGCTTCCACTTTTGTATTTGTCTGAGAGGCATGTTGGTGTCAGTAGCTGAGAGGGGGTACTGGCACTGAATTGCTGTTTGGAGGCTTCTGGGGTACCTCTTTGGTAAGTTGGCTCTCAATTTAAAAACACATATGTATGGCCCAAATATATGGGACTCTCATTGTTTAGAGTAGGACCATCCTATTAGCAAAAGCGCCTTGGTGTGACAGGATGGCTTAAACATATATTTGCAAATGTGTGCAACAAAGACTTTTGCATTTTTATCTACAGTAGAAATGGCAGATCTGTTGCTGGCTATAGCAGTGTGCTGGGGGAAAAAATGTTGTGGGTATCGTGACTCCTCATCTGACAGCAAGGCCGCCATGGTCCTTCTAGTAGCACAGATCCTGTTCACTTCGTTTCGCCCACTAAAGTTCCCACAGGCACCCTAACTGCTGACAACAGTAGACATTCCCTTACTCAGAAAGCAGGACTTCCTTCACGCGGTCCCTCTGTCTAATTGCTGATTTCTCAGCATAACAACCATCTTCTGAGGCCTCTTCTGCAAACAGAGCCTCAGACTACAGTGCAGTCCCACAAATGCCCCTTCATAAAGTAGTCAAATAAAAGTCTATTGCAGCTCAGTGAACCCTCATGCAGACAGAATTTGCTTTAAAGACTAAACTGATGCTTTTTGCTTTTACCACAACATGGACAGCTAAACACTGTATGACACATCACTAGTGCTAAGAACTCTTACTAGTGGCCCGTTCTGCCTGATAACATCTTACCTTAACTTACTTTAAAGTGGGTGCACACTACAGATTACTGCAGATGCAATTTCTGTAGCGATTTTACCAACAACTGAAAGTCCTGATGAGCATGCAGATTTATGTGTACACACCTACACTTACCTCCAGATCTGAGACCTTCATCTCTCATAACCATCTGCTGAAAAGATTAGTCTGCACACTTTACAGATATCTGCCTACACTGCTGGTCGTGAGTGTACACATACACACTTCCACATTTGACCGACATTGTTCCATTGTTGATCGTGATTTTTAGGAAGTTTATAAAATTAAATCAAACGATACAATGTGATTTGGTACAATAAAACATGATCGTGGGAGAGTACACACTAATGCAATAAATGACCAAGTGGTCCTTTATTGTGTGATCTGCACAATAATTGCATTCAATTACTGTGGTGTGTATTGGATCTGAGACTACATAATCCTGCTTTTGTTTGTCCTTTCTATTAGTGATGCTAACATTGGTGCTTGGTGTCTCTGTAAGTATATAATGTTGACCCCATCTACTGGTGAATAGTTAGAATACACCTGATTCCATTTCCAAGTGTGCACATGCATGGTGTGATACAACGAAGTGTTCCTAGGTTCAATGACACCTTTATCTGGGCCGTAACTAAGGCTGTGTAATGGTTGCGACCGGCCAGGGCACAACGCTGAAGGGAGGCGCAGTTTAGGAGTGTTTTAGGTTCATTTGGTTCAAATTAAGGGCTAGGGGGCGGCATTTTTCTTTCTCGCCCCGGGAGCTAGAATTCTAAGTTACGGCTCTGCCCTTTATGCACACATTTGCCACCCAGCTTAGGTCTAGAGCCGTGTCTGGTGAGAAGAACAGCCGCACTGCCACCTGTTGAGTATCAACCGCCAGAACCTGAATCTCCAATTCCAGACATACAATGTGTGAACACCATAGTACTTAAGACCTAGCCACCCACTATAATGAGGTCTGAGTAATAATGCAACAGGCAGAGACGTGACAGATTAATTACCTGATTATGCAATATCTCTTCTACTGAAGTAACCCACAGTTATCTCTCTCCGAACTCAAATGGGTAAAAATAAGATACTAGCCCAGAGGACAGACACTTGAAAAACAAAAGATACATCTCCACAATGCAACATGGTCACAGACTCTAGGTCCAACTTGATATGACTTCTAAACCAGCATCTGTGTCACCCATAAATAAAGAGTTGAGCACTCCATGGGCTCAGTTAGATCCTCTACCATTTGGAATCATTACCAACTAAACAGGGCTTTCTAGCGCAGCAAAGAAGAATCCAAGAGTAGGTCAATGCTAAATTCACCACGGTACTGTTACTGCTAATGGGTGCATGTTATGGCAAATGGCTGATTATCATAAGCTTGCAGAATAGGGTGTTGAGGTCTTCACCTATAGCAACCGCCTTTCCCGTAGAGCTCATAGCGCTCATAGGACTTAAACTCAGAGTAGTGCAAGCTTATGAATATCAGCAGCGTGGTATAGGAAGTGATGACAGGAGATAACCATGGTCAGGAGCAAGCCATGGTCTGAGGACAGAAGCAGGCAGCGAGGTAAGGTTCAGGCAAGGGTCAGGGCCTGCAGAAAGCAAGGATATCCGAGTCGCAAGCAAAAGGTCAGGGCCACCAGCAACAAAACACAGTCCATGAAACAAGCCAAAAGTCATACACTGAAAATCAATCCAGGAATCAGCACACTACACAGGATCAGGTCAGCAACCAGGAACTGAACACTATAACCAGCAAAGGTTCAGTGAAACTGACAGGTATTTAAAGAAGGAGTAATCAATCAGGGCAGGTGCCAGATTGAGCTGCAGGAGAGAGGAGTTCAAGTCATCACATCCAGGCTGAAAGCAACACTGCAGCAGACAGAATGAAAACAGCAATTACCTGCTGTTCCCAACAGGTACAATCCAACATCACACATGTCGACAATAGAATTGATTGGAGAGTCTGCTGAGAGAATGGGAAATTACCATTCAAAGTTACAGGAGCAAATCCACCATCAGGCAACAGAAATAAGGGTAATGCAAAGTTGCTTAAAGAACTTGATAACTGCAGCCAGAGAAATAATCTGAAGATCAGGAACATACCTGAAGATGTCCAACCTGCAGGTATTATTGATGCTCTGACAAAAATCTTTAATGAAGTGTTGGAAAATGACCCAGATAACCAAATCTTATTTCATAAAGCTCATAGAGCTCTCAAGCCCAGGGGAACGCAATCTGACACCCCAAAGGATATCATCTGTCGACTTGAGTACCAAACACATAAAGAAAATATACTGCGTAAAGTGTGAAACCTGCAAGGCATCGACTTTAACGGCCATAATATAGAGATTTATCAGGATTTATCGTGGTGCACCTTACAACAGCTAAAACCTCTCATGGATGATCTGAGGCAGCGCAACATTATGTATAGATGGGGCTTCCCCCTGAGTCTCCTGGTGGTCTGCAGTGGCAGAAGACCCTGAGGACCTAGACAGCTTCTGTGATGCTCTTGATATTCCAGAAGTACATCTTCCAGAATTGTCTCACACTTTTAAATACCTGAATCGACCTCCCCTCCCAGACAGGGAAACCTGGCAGACGCACAGAAGATACAAATAGGAATCCTTGTTTATCTTCAAATTCTTTCTCTAATTTGCTGGTTTTATGAGACACCCCAATATCTCGTATTTAACAGCTTCGAGTTCTATTAGAGCCTTATATATTAAGTCTTGGGTTTTGAGGATTCCTACTTTTGTCTTTAGAATTAGTATACTTAAAGGGACTGTAGTAGTTCCTGGATACACAAAATGGAAAACTGTTTCTCATTTTTTATGTGTTTCTTATTTTCTCTTTGAGAAATAATTCTGCTAGATCCACTCTCATGTATAACAGAAAGGAAAGTTGCTCAATCAATTTATAGGTTAACAGCAGGTGCTTTAAAGGGTGGAGTTATCCTAAAAGGAGCAAATACAGAGAAAAATCTCCTAGCACACCGCTGTTAACTAGTAACAAAGCTGCTATTTCTACTTGTCCATTGAAATGCAGAATTCTCAGTTACGCACTTTTGCAAATGAATGAAAAGCCATCCGCCATGTCAACGTGTTTCTGCCAATAGGCTGGTCCTAACTCTAATAAGTGAGAGTCCCTATTTTTGGGTTAAGCACCTGCTGTTAACCTATAAATGGATTGAGCAACTTATCTCTCTGTTTTGCTTGTTTGAGAGGCATGCACTGGTATCAGTAGCTGATGGGGAGTGCCGGTGCTATACTGCCATTTGGTGGCTCTTGGGGTACCTCTTGGTAAGTTAGCTCTCAATTTAAAAACACATATATGTATGATCTAAAAATAGGGACTCTCACTTTTAAGTGTTAGGACCACCCAATTGTCAGAAGTGCCGTGACGTGGCGGGTGGTTTATGCATTTGCAAGTGTGTATAGCTGAGAATTCAGAATTGTTATGTAAAAGTAGAAATAGCAGCTTTGTTATTGTTTAACAGTGGTGTGCTTTTTCTTTTGATTTTTCTCTGTATTTGTCACTCTCAGGTATGTTGTCATTTACACCTTTACGCCAGTTCGAAGGTTTGCTATTCACTACCAATATCTCCTTTGACCCCTTCCTCTGCTCCACCCTTTCCAGGTAACCTAACTCGCCTTTCCACTATAACAGAGATGTTCCTCTCTGCAGGGTAAGACAGTTGCTCCATGATCATCAGCTGGTCGATACATGGAAACTGCACCACATATCCCTTAAGGATTATTCCATCTATTCATATATGCTCTTATTGTAGGATAAATCTTTTTCTATTGGACCATAGGGTTATAGGGCAGATTACCAGGTCGGACAATGGCTGGATATTTATGACCTTGATAGTCCCTAACTCTACGACACTACAACTCTACAACTATCTGAACGAGGTCCATGGCAGCTGCACATGTTCCTAATTCAACACCTTGGAGTAAATTTATCAAGTTATGGGTTTGAAAAAGTGGAGCTGTTGCAACCAATCAGATTCTTGCTGTCATTTTGTAGAATGTACCAAATAAATAAGATTCTGATTGGTCGCTAGGCAACATCTCCACTTTTTCAAACCCGCAGCTTGATAAATGTACCCCCTTGAGTTTAAACCTCAAATAGAATCTGGTATTGAGAAGTATATAATGAACAATGATATGCCAGGTACCACCAAGACTACCATCTGGGAAGCACACCAATATGATTGAGAGGGAATCTTATCCAGTTTGGCTCCTTGGCCAAAAAGCAGAGAACTCAGCAGAAAGACACTCTTTTGTTAAAAAGAAAAAGCTTTGAAACACACTACAAAGCTACTATGGCCAATGACAGCCTATTTGCATTGCAGGAAGCCAGGAAGGCTTGAAATACACTTCTTGCTGATAGGACTAATATTTCCTTTGGGGTATAACACTGTGTGGGATTTTGTACAGAGATTTACATGCACAATGATCTCTTTCCTTCATAGCTAAGATTAGAGATAATCAGGGAACCTTACATCATACTTGAGAAGCAATATCCAGGACCTTTCATGCATACTATAAAACGCTATATAATCTCGCAACCCCCTTGCCTCTTCTTAACTCTAGGCTAGATCTCTATGTATAGATGCGTACCTATAGATTACCCGAGACTTACGGACGTATGAGAATACACTAAGACTGGTATTTTAACATTATGGAACTTTAAGCAGCAACAGACTCTACACCATCGGGGAAGAACCCAGGCCCAGACAGCTGCACCATCTTATGCTATAATACTTTCTAAAAGGAGATTGCACCCATTTTTCCCCAAGCTCTACATGAGATTTAAGACACCTAGAATTTCTCCTCTCAATCCTTTGAAGCACACGTTTTGGCTATCCCCAAGGAGGGAAAGGACCCTATTTGCGGCATGACATTTTTTATAGGCATAAACATATAGACGGTCTCCGGTTGTTGAACTTCCGGTCTTACTACCAGACAGTTCCCCTCAATAGGATTATAAAGTGGACATGCCATGGTTGAACTAAACAATGGGTTAAATTGGAAGAACACTTTCCCACTAGGCCAATACAAATTGTTGCTTGGACTCCATACCTGCCTTGCATCCCACATCCCACGATAGCCCTACCCTGGCTCAATGGAAAAATCTGAGAAAATTGGAATACATCTCTACACTACTATACCCCCTGACTTCTCTTACCTACAACAGAGACTTTCCACCTGGTCTAACACCTCACATTTTCAAGAATTGGTGCTCTGCTGGTCCTCTCCGTGTCCACCAGTTAGTAGTGGGAAATTCGTTCATACCAGGACATTAAAGAGAGTTAACACTGCCAGATAAGAAAAGTTGGGCTTAAATTCAGCTTACACTTTATCTTAAGAGTGCTAATAAAAATAACATCCTTGCTAGAGAGCTACCTCCTTTTGAGCTGCTCTGAAACATTGGCAGGTCTAACAAAATGACTGCCGAAACTCCATTTTAATGTTTGTACTTTCATGTGTGTATTGCTATAAATACTTATATAACGAGGGTATTTTACAATGTTTATATAACGAAGGACATCTCCACATATTTTGCTAGGGTGGTGTCTCGGTACCTATTGCACATGTGCAAACTTCTTATCAGTAGTGAACCAATAGAAAGTCTGAAAAATCATGTTTATACCTTATATGTAAATGATTTCCGCGACCCTTGTTTTCTGGTTAATAAAAGCTAGGTAACTGCGACATAGGCTCACTTCAGCTCGGACTACTGCAGGAGTGCAGAGTACCTCTTTGTTGTTTCCAGTTTGTTACTTCTAGCTTTTCAAGCTTAGAAAGACAGGGCCCTAGAATGATCAGTGATTGAACACATATTTTCCGGTGAGATCTTATTCACAGCTAAGTAGAAATTTTATTTCATTCTTTGTATTATATTTACTTTTTGAATTATATTATCCACAATAATAAACAATACACTTGTTTGACAGCCTTAGTGTCACTTGTTATTAATCCTCTGTAACCCGAATCTTCAATTACCACTGGGAACATAATTTGGTACCATCAGTAGGGTTACAGAGGATTAATCCGTAATCCTTCCATTCTGTTTGTAAGAAAGATTTATGATCTGTCCAGATGATCTTGTATGTGTCTCTGTCTCCATCTTACTGTCATGTGAGAGCGGTGTGTGATTTGTGAATCACACTATATATTTGTATTTGTCTCACTGCTCTGTAAGCAAGATCTGTGATTAGAGAGAGAGAGAAAACATCACACTGATTGTTTGCTTGTTCCGTTTTACAAGAAACATGTTTCAAAGGAGGGGAAATTGCAATATTAAAAAAGTTATACCTGCATTGAATAATTGTAAACTTTGGAAGAAATGCAGTTTTAAAACAGTTTTTAAAACTGTGGTCAGTTGCCGCAAAGATGAGTGAACTGTTAAATGTGTAAAAAATGTAAATTATGTACAGAAAGTGTCTGACAAAAGATTGATCTTCAACTGGCTGAAATTCCAAAATTTGTTTCTGTTTTTGAAAAAACTGACTTTCTCTATACAGTAGAGGAAAGGAAAGAGAGAGAATTCTTACATGCAGACAATACAAACAGTTTTATGGGTATATTTACTAAACTGCGTCAAAGGTACCTAGCTATATTTTAATTTTTTGGGGATTTGGGCCGATTCTAAGCTCAGTGATGACCTTGCTTTTTGCTGTGAATGTCAATGGCTCTTTTTAGTGCATTGTCTGGAATAAGATCTAATATACTCATGTCAGATTGATTCAGCCAATTTTTGGACAACTAGTGGATTTACCCTTCTGAAGATTGCTTTCAATCATCCTTTCAATTGCTTCTCTCGTACGTGTGACCACATACTTTGTTTTTCACTGGGTTCACCATCTCCAACTGTGTTATAGGAGTGCTCTGGGTGACGGCAATCTCCTCATCTTCATCTTTCAAAGCTTTGTCCGCAGGAGCACGTGACACACCCATTTGTTTTCTCAGGTCTCTTAGCTGTTTTTTAAACTGGACATATTTATCTTCCTGTCTAAGGGCCTCCTCTCTTAAATCCGGGATCTCATCGTGTGGGTCAAGTTTTAACTTAAATATTGTCTCCTCAACTGTGTCTATATATTGGTTTAAATCTCTGTTCAATGCAGCATATTCCAAGATGACGGATTCCATGCTGCCCACATGTTCCATGTCACAGTCTGTCTGAAGCAGATGTAATGCCACTCCAGTTGTAATTTCCATTCCTGTGTCTACATAAGTTTGGCAATTCTTCAGGGATGAGAGGGAGGTATCCAGAGAGGGGAAGGAGATTAAGGATGCAGCATGAGCAGACATGGTTTAATAATGTAGAGTTCATTGACAGCACTGTTGGGCTTAAGGCAGCTAAGCTATTGGTAGCTTGTTTTGTGGGAGCCCAAACAAACCAAGCCCTTCAGCCACAAAATTGGCACTCCTTGTAGCTGGAGTGCTTGCTTTGTTAAAATGTACATGCCCTTTTCAATACCTTACATAAGGTTGGGTGGGAGGGCCCAAAGACAATTCCATCCTGCACTACTTTTCTTTTCAGCCACTGCTGTGTGGCAATGTTTCCTAGATGTGCTATGAACTGCTGTGTGTTTGTGTCATTGCTCTGTTGCTTAGCATCCAGCCAGGTCGCTGCAGTCTTTGTCCGAAAGTGGATGAAAATAATATTGAGACCTGTGGGGTGGTCAAAATTGACTGGAAATGACTGGAGATTAGTGTTATTGAGGTTAAAAAGAACTAAATGATGTGATTTATCATAAGTTAGCTATTTTTCTAAAAAAAAACAGATCCGAAACAAAAACAAAAACCACAACACGAACTTAATCCAGATCCAAAACCATAACCAAAACATGGGGGTCAGTGAACATCTCTAGTATAAAGGAGATTGAAAGAAACACACTGATACTGTCTTCTCTCTGCCCAGATCCTTCAGTGAAAAGGAGAAAGTAGGGCAACGCACACACTTGCGAATGCAGGATGTGAAGCGAGTCACAGTCTGACCACCGGGGCAGACTGTACCTCAAGCTACCCCTGCGTGCTGACCCCTGTCCTAGGCACTGAATGTCTGTGCGTCATGCAGGGTGCCCGCTAGGTCTAAGCACCTGCTTGACTGCACTTGTTAATCATGCCAGCACTGGATGCATTCCCCCCATCATCGCTGAGCCAAAATCCTCTGTCTCCTCCATTTTTGAGCAGAGTGGCGCTATTTACAATAACTAAATATTACATATGGCACACCTCTGCTCCAAAAATGAAGCACTGCGACTCTATGTACATTGGTACAGAGAGGACAGAATCGTATAATCTGACCCTGAGATCTGTAACAGTCTCAAAAAGTCATTACCAAGGCCAGTGAAACACAGTAAGCCTATATATAGGATATAGCTTCAGTCTTGTACAACAAATAGCAACAGATACCACCACCAGGTGGCGTATGTGTAACTGGGAATCTCAGAAAACAAACCCAAAGAATAAGAGAATTTACAAATATAATAAGTTCAAGCAACATTTCATATTTTTGCGTACTGGCTGTTGCACCTGGCAGCATTTATAAACCTACTCTAATCTATCTCCATTGCACTTTTAATTGTTTTGACATCACCATAAAACATGTTTATATATATAGTATATATATCTATATACACCAATCAGCAACAACATTAAAACCACCTGTCTAATATTTTAAAGATCTGCCTCGTAGCAGCCAAACAGCTGTGACCCGTCGAGGCCTGGACTCCACAGGACCTCTGAAGGTGTCCTGTGGTATCTGGCATGAAGATGTTGGCATCGGATCTTTTAAGTCCTGTAAGTTGTGAGGTGGGGCCTCCATTGCTCAGACACTTCATCATCACCAGTAATTTATATAGCGCCACTAATTCCCCAGCACTGTACAGAGAACTCATTCACATCAGTCCCTACACACACACACACAGACAGAGAGTGAGAGAGACTAGGGTCAATTTTGAAATTGCCTCATTTTGGCCCAAACGCCGCGATTCACCGGGAATCGCAGCGTTTGGGATCTAATTCTGCCCACTTCACTAGGAAGTAGGGCACTTCCTAGTGAAGTGGGCAGAATTCGGTAGATTGCCACACTCGCCCGGGAGTCCGGGAGACTCTCGCAAAATGCGGGAGTCTCCCGGACATTCCGGGAGAGTTGGCAAGTATGACGTAAACACGGGGAGAACATAAAAATCTCCACACAGATAAGGCCATAGTCGGGAATTGAACTCATGACCCCTGTGCTGTGAGGCAGAAGTGCTAACCACTAGGCCACTGTGCTGCCCAGACACTTGTTTTTTCAGCACATCCCACAGAAGCTTGATCGGATTGAGATCTAGGGAATTTGGAGGCCAAGTCAACACTTTGTCATGTTCCTCAAACCAATCCTGAACAATTTTTGCAGTGTGTCAGGGCGCATTATCCTGTTGAAATATTCTATTGCCATGAAGGGGTGTACTTGGTCTGCAACTATATTTAGGTAGGTGTAATGTGTAACATCCACATGAATGCCAGGACCCAAGGTCTCCCAGCAGAACATTGCCCAGCGCATAACACTTCCTCCGCCGGCTTACCTTCTTCCCATAGTGCACCCTGGTGCCATCTCTTCCATCTCTTGCTGAGGTAAATGACACACATGCAACTGGCCATCCACATGATGTAAAAGAAAATGTGATTCATCAACCAGGCCACCAAATTTCATACCTCACAACATTTGGATGTTGGATATCGGAACGCAATAAGTCCTGGCCACATTCCACCCATACTATGCCCACAAATACTCAAATTTTGGCAAAACAGGACCCACGTTCAATTAAGCCGCGCCCTATTGCGGGGCACAAATCTGGATATCCCGCCAAAATCTGGACGGTCGGGAGTATGAAATTTTGCTGATAAATGCAGAACAAGGCAAATATTTTGTGTAACAGTTTTCTTATCTTCAGTATTGAGCTTTTTGAGTCATCTTTCATGCAAAATGTGTCATATATATTACAGATCTAATGACACCAAGGCATAGTTGCCTACTCTCCTGGAATGTCCAGGAGACACCCAGGCCCGGCGCTCCCATTAGGCAACCTTAGGCAATTGCCTAGGGCGCCGGGTCCTGCAGGGCGCCGCTGCCGCTGACTAGATTGAAAATCTAGTCAGCGGAGAGATGTGGGATAGAGGTGCGCCGCCGCTGTTTTTTAAATGTCCGCCGCTGTCAGATGCGCCCGGGCTGCACACCTGATCACTGACGTCAGTGATCAGGTGACATATGTTTACCCGGCGCCGCCTGCTGTGCCCCTGTCTGTCAGGAGTAAAGTTTACCCAGCGCCCCCCTCTCTTCCCAGCATGCACAGGCTGCTCCACCCCTCTCCTTTTTCTGGAAAGAAGCTGAGGAGCGGTGGGCAGCCATTAAGGAAGAGCCTCCCTGCATCTGATCATCAAAAACGGTAAGTATATTTAATTTATTTATTTTTTGGGTATTATAAATTGTATTTTTTTTTTTTAGGTGAGAACCCAGGGGGGAGAGTTGGGGGCGCTAGGCTGAAAGTTTGCCTAGGGCGCCTACAGACCTTGCACCGGCCCTGGAGACACCTGAATTTCTGGGAGTCCTCCCGGACTCCCGGAACAGCAGAGCAACCTCCCGGTTCCTAATCGTCTCACAATAGTAAAATGGAGGGGCGGGGCTTAGGATGTGAATTGTGAGTCATAGTGGCCCCGCACCCTGCTATAATTAGCCGTAAAATGAGATGTCTGTGAAGGGGCGGGGCCAAATTACACCATCCATCAGGACCCACCCCCAACACGTCCACCTCCCTCTGATCTCCCGAAGCAGTGCTTGTCAATATTGGCAAATATGCACCAAAGCTAAAACCAGGTTTCATCACATCCAGTGTTTATTATGTATTAAGTTGAGAAATTCCAAGCTTGATGGTTTAAGTCTCTATGGAATTAAAAGAGTAGTTTCCCATTTGTGATCTTTTGTAAGCGGATGTCTAAATATTATTAAAATGTTTTTGCCTGGACAGACTTGAAAATAAGAGTTAACTCTCAATGTATTTCTTCCGGGTAAAATACTTTATAAATAAATAAACAAAAACACAAATAAAATAATCTTGCTATAATTTATAAAAGCAGTACAAAAATCAATAAGTAAAAATGGTATTTTTTGCATTCTCTTTTCCTGGCTGAACTTCTGCCACTAGGGGACAGCAGATCCACAGGTGAGGACAATGATATAAGTATAGTTATGATCGATGCCATTTATATGCTACATAGAGCATTACTAGACGTTTAAAGACAAAGTTAGACAGATTGTGACAGGAATCAGTTATAGTTAGCCTTTTGGAGAAATAATAGGGATCAGATTAATCAGTTAGTCTCAACACAATTTCACCATGAGGCACTTTTTGTACAGTGAGGCAATGCTGTACAGGATTTAAAACAAGTTTTCATTAGACAATGCAAATGCTGTTTCAAGCATGGTAATAAGGGGGAGATGGGGCAGGAGGGCAGGTGACCCTTGGGCCATTCTTCTTTTAACAGATTAAGGCCTGCAGTTTAAGAGAAATACAGGACTTCCATTGTGCTAAGTAATGTTGTGAGCAGGACATAGCATCTCAGTTGTATAACTTTACTACGACTGATCAATACCAGCAGACACAGTAAATTTTCCCCCAAACCAGGCTCATTTGATAAAATGGTGCAATGAGTAAAACATGCGCTATAACCCTGTAGCAACCAATCAAATTATAATATTCTAGTGCAGTATAGCATATGAAGGCCAACATCTGATTGTGGTTGCTATGGGCTACAGCTCATATGTTCACCATTTTATCAAATAAGCCTCCAACGCTTAGAAAAGGAAAAAATTACAGCCCTGATCATCCTGCAGGAGCATATGGCTACTGGTTCATCTGAGTTTCTTCTCTACCCCCAAGTCTAAGGGGTATATTTACTAAACTGAGGCTTTGAAAAAGTGGAGATGTTTCCTATAGCAACCAATCAGATTCTAGCTTTCATTTATTTTGTGCATTCTACAAAATGTCAGATTGGTTGCTATAGGCAACATCTCCACTTTTTCAAACCTGCAGTTTAGTATATATACTCCCAAATGTTATACGCCTGGCCTGTTCTTTGGTCCAGAGGATGTAATATTTCTAGCAAGTTTATGAACACATGCATAGTCTGCAGTAGAGGTTGGCAACCTGTAGCTCTATCTCCAATTGTGGGCTATGCTTGATTTACACCCACTGTGCTTTCAGTGGGTGCTCGTATTTATGGCAGAGATCAGAAAATTATAGATATTATTATGTTCTGTTATAGGGAGGGAGAAAAAAGTCGTATAAGGCAAACTCATTACATACCTAAATTATCAAGCAGGACAGTCCTAGTCCTAGATATTGCCTTATCCAACTGTTTGAAAACCTAAAGAATTTTAAAAAATGTTTAAATATAATGTTGGTTTTGTGTCTATGTGCATTTGTTTGGGTGTATTTTTGTGCAGGGATACAACATGTACTGCATTGCACAATAAAAAAAAAAAATATTGGAGTGCCAGGAAAGCTAGAAATAGAAGAGCTTGCATAGCGAAGCCCAAACACAATGGCAGTCTCTGCCTCCCACTGTTTGAAAAGTATTACCACACAATTCAATTGTGCTCTTCTGAAAAGTATAATTTCCCTAATACACTTCAATTTGCTATATCCCAATGAAAAGTTTAATGCAGGACAGATACACACCTCTAAGCTTCTATCCTCAACTCCATTTGAGCTAAACTGCATTTATATCCCTGGACGCAGGGACTGTATCTCCATACTGTATCACTCTGTGCTGTCACCTTCCCCACTTACTGCCGAAACCATTTGAACGGATTTGGGAGCTGGACATTGGCGTAACACTTGCCTGTAAGAATGGTTGATCATTCGCCAACGTGTTGCAAAATCCTCCATTAGTACAACTATATGAGAGAATGCTTATAAAGTATACACATGGTGGTCTATGGTTCCCACTAAACTACAGACCATTTTTCCTCAAACATATAACCTTTGTTGGCGTAACTGTGGGCACAAAAGATCCTTTATGCACGTCTGGTGGGAATGCCCACTTATATCTTGTTTTTGGGATGACATTCTTGACCTGATTACTCAGATCCCCAACATTCACTTACCCAAAGACCCATTGACCATTTTACTCTGCCAACCTGTCCAATCCGTTAATAAATCATCTGGCAAACTGATACGCAAATTTGCAATGCAGCTAAACTCCAAATCGCTAGTGATTAGAAGAAAGCTTCCCAACCTTCCAGAAACACAGTCCTTAATAGAATATGGCACATATCATAAATGGAATACATAACTAGCCTTTTCCGAGTCTGGGACCCCTGGTATCACTTTAACAACTGCAACCCCCGGGTACCTTTATGATCATATCTGTAGTTATGTAGCGGTTTGTTCCCCTTGCTGTTCAAGAGTTGTTATATCTATCAACTCTCCCCCGCCTCAAACATCTCTCCATAACACCCACCTCACACCTCCATCCCTCCCTACACTAACACTAAACTAAAACAAAAAAAAACCAGCATGCTTTTATTCTTAGTTTCATTCTTCTACTTACATGACACATGCATTTTTTTTATTTTGCGGTTGTCTTGCTTGTTATATTAGGTTGTCGCATGTTGTACTTGGACCTCATTGGCCGGCCATGGGGCTTGGTCCATTCACATGTTCAGATTATTCCTTGCTATTGTATTTTCTGTTTTCTGTTTACTATGTCGTGCCTCCTTTTGTGACATCTTTATTCTTCTGCTGTTACAAATAAAAGTAACAAAAATAAAAATATATAAATTAAAGAATAAATATATAGTGAGAAAACCTTCAGCATTTCTATATTTTCATATAGAACATTTGTGCATAAAGTTTATTTATATTTCCTTTTTTTTGATACAAGTTTACAGGTCTTGTGTTCACACAGTCTTAGTTGTTCATACTGTTTTTTGTAAATCTAACCACTGAATATGTTTTTATATAAGCATTCAAATATATATATGTGTTTGTGTGTGTGTGTGTTTTTTTCTTTTTGTACTGACAAGAAGCTGAGCCATAAATACAGAGCTGGTGAAGAAATCTGTTTTGCCTGGAAGGCTTTACTCCTGAAGCCAATAGGAATGCGAGACCCTCCCTTCTCTACCCTATAATTATGGAGTAGAACTGGTCTGTGGAGCTTTGGGTTTTGGCTTTATTGTACAGGGAGAAGTGCAGAAGGGCTCAGCAGGGATGTGTGTGTGAAAGTCTGTTGGGATCTCGCCTCTGCTCTACATAACATGAGTGGGACCTATGAAAAGAAGATGGCCGTATTAACTGACTTGAGCACATCTTTGAGTTGCCATTCTGTATCCAAGGATTCGCCCACCCTCCCAGAATCCACTGCCACGGACATGGGCTACTACAGTGGTCCAATGGCTGCTGGCCAACATGACTACTATCAGAGCCAGACATATTCGCAGTCACTCAATCCTTACAACTACCATCATCATCCCCAGTTCAACCTGAGTGGGCTGGTGGGGGCAGAAGGCTTCATGCCCAAGGATGAATATCAGTATGGAGGCGGATACCGTTCATATGGACATTATCGGGAGACTCCAGCACCAGAGACAGGTATGTTGGGAAACTGGTTTGGTGTGAGTACAGAGAAACATCCATTTGTAGAAATGGACATGCTACATGGGAGAATAAAACCCAATCTTTATATATATATATATATATACACATATATATATATATATATATATATATATATATATATATATATATACACATATATATATATATATATATACACACATATATACACATACACACACATATATATATATACATATATATGTGTGTGTATGTGTATATATGTGTATATATATATACAAATATAAATACACACACACACACACATCATATATATATATATATATAGATAGATATAGATAGACGTGTGTGTGTGTATATATATATATATATATACACACATATATAAATACACACACATATATATATATATATATATATATATATATAAACATACATAAACACACACAGGGACACACTCTATATATAGAAGATAAGAGATAAAGGATAAGCGTATTAGAAGGGGGTTGGGATTATCAGCTGGAAAGAAATAAGAATACAAAAATTACAGGACAAGAAAGGAGATGATGGCGAAGGAAAACAGAAGGAATTAAGGAAGGAAATATTAGGATTTAAGATTCAGAGGGGAAGGCATAAAGATATGGTAGGGATATATGGGAAAGGAAGAAAAGGTCTAAGGAGAGAACACTAAGAAAGGGGCAAATAACATGTCACTAAGCAAGAAAGGGGAAAAGAATAGGTAAAAGCAAATACAATACAACATACTGCATATATGCAAATTGAAACTAATAAAACAAAGTATCTATATACAGTAATCAGATTAATACAAACCAGAAATATTTATATAGAAATTAGAGCATAAATTACTGCCTGCAACATTCAGGTTTAATTTACAATAAAAAAAATATATTTTTGTTCTTTTTGTTCTTGACATTATACAGTACTTTGCTAATTCATAATGTATATTTTTAAAGCAACTAGGATATCCCACTTTGGTACTGAACAGATATGACATGTTCAGAGTTCATTAATAGAAAGGGGTCTGGTTTTGTTTAATATTGCTTGTTGTTGGTGAGTTCTCACACTATTGTTAGAAGGTAAAATAAAATATAGCAATGAAAATAATATATAGGTTTGTCTACTTGGGATCATGGCAGATTTATAAAACATTGATCATATTATTATAGTCAATGCATATATTTTTAAAGGGGCAGTACAAAAAAGATGGATAAAGCTAGTGGAGGACCTTGTTCACAGGAGCTTGCAATCAATTCCACCTTCTACTGCTCCCTTGTTTTTTAAACAACTACAAAATTATATAAGATACATACTTTTAATCTATAATGTAAGATAAAGAAGAGAGTTGATGTCTTTTCTAATTCGAGCTTTAACCCTTTACTATTAATCCCGACTCTTAAACATAAGAGTAATTTATAGTGTAAGCATGCTTATAAGTTATAGTATTTATTTAAACAAAGTATTTTAATGCATATAATCGTGGGGATTTAGCATACATTGCAATATATTGGGTTGGTCTTATATTGGGTATACTTACTTAATGACATTGACATGTTTATAATGTTAGAGTGTTCATCCCAGTGTCTGTCTCCGAAATGACTGACACATTATTAAGAGGAAAGGGGCTTACAGGAGTCTGGCTGCCTTTCTGTCTGGGACGTTAATCAAAGTGATTTTATACCTTTATTACAGTTATTCTCTGTGATGTACCACATCTCTCTCTCTCTTCCTGTCTCTTCTCTAATCCCAAACTCCTGTTTACCTGTCTGCCTATACACAGGCTGCCTCTCTATGTACTGTACATCTAAGGTGTGTGAGTGTCTGAGAAGATTCAAGCTGTCTGACTGGTTCTACCTATATCCAAGCTGTCTGCCTATGTCTAATTCTAGGCTGTTTGAATGTCTCTACATATATCCAGGCTGTTTATTGCTAGGGTGTCTCCCTCTTACTATCTAAATCTAGGGTCTCTCTCCCAGTTCAAGCTGTCTGACTGGATTTTACATGCATGACAGCTATCTATCATTCCTTAAGGATATCTAGACTATCTGGGTGTTTCTTATTTTACAGAGAATGTTAAAGCTGCACTGTCAGGTTGTGTTGTTTTTGGAAGTGGGCGAAGGTCATAGATGGTAAATTTCTAAATATACTTAGCAATATGGAGCCTTTCATAGAAATAGCCAGGGCTGTAATAACCATATTGGCAAACTAGGCATATGCCTATAGCAGGACTGTTCAGGGGGCAGCGCGGAAATGGCTTCACATTAATTTCTTTTACTCCCTTATTCCCTTTTCTTTTTATATTAATTGGTCTTTCCAAACACTATTTTTCCCCGAATATAAAACAATAGAGGAGGGGGTATTTATAGCAATGACTTCCAAATCCAGAGGCAGTGTCAATTGAAAACATGATCCTGGAAATATCATATCACTTGTAAGAGAAAAGCCAATGTTTTCATGAACCTACAATCCTAAAATCAGAAGTTGTCATTTTAGATGCTTGACATAAACTCCAAAAATTTCAAACATGTATTAAACAGGCATTTCATTATTTTGGCTCATGAAAGTCAAAGGATGGAGGATCTCGCAGCTGCAATTGTATGGCACAGCATTAAAATATGTTGACAGAATAAATTTGGTAAAAAATATAGAGTAAGGTACTATGGACCGAGTATTCCTGAGATTTTGGACAGGATTAAGTTCTTGAGGTTTACCCTAAAACATTGATAAGTCCCAAATCTTCAATTATAGGCACAAGCTAAATATGAGAGGTGTTTACTGAGCAGGTCATCTTTTGGGGATATCACAGATTCCATAGTCATAGCTTTGTCTAGTAAACTGCCTGATTAGTAAACTGATGTGTACACCCAGAAAAGTTCTGAAAACATGGCTTGCTAGTGATGGTTGGGGAGATGACTGAGGACTTCTGTGAGGATGGAAAATCTGTTTATCTTTTCCTACAGTACTTTGTATCTATTCCTTCTAGGCTGTTAATTTGTATAGTCTTTATTATTTTTGTTTGCTTATATTCAAGAAAATGCTTATCTACGTGCCAAATTTCTTGGCCAACAACCCCAAACATAGGCCTGATTCATTAAGCAAAGTAAAGCAAAAAATGAGTTCAGGTTTCTGCTGGACAAAACCATATTAAAATGCAAGGGGTGCAAATTAGTTTATTATTTTGCATGTAAGGAAAATACTGGCTGTTTTTTCATGTAGCACACAAATACTTGATAACTTTATTTTTACACTGAAATTTAAAGCTGATCTAGGACATGCCTTACCCCAACTATAAATCTGTCCCCACATTTTAAATTTACCCCCCCCCCTCCCCCCATCCAATGCAACATGGTTTTGTCAAGGTGCAAAACTACTTATTTTTTTTATTTACTTTCCTTAATGAATCAGGCCTATTGTGTCCACAACAATCTATGTTTAAAGATGAGTGACTGTTAAGAGTACATGGTTTAAAGACAAGAATGTATTTACCATTTAATCTAACTAGGCAGAAGCCTAGAATAGCCTCAAATAGCGACAACAGGATGGTGGATAGATGCCCTTGTGACAGACAATAACAGAAAATTCTTTTAAACAGTATTTTGCGACAAGCAGAGACAATTATGATACAAAAGGCGCAACAGATTTAAATAGCCAGGCAGCATAAACCGAAACGTCAGCCTCTTTATTTATGGAATAAAGCCATGTGAGTACCTCCTAATTATATTTATATTTTCCACCATAGAGTATTTATTCTCCCACAGCAAAACTTTGAGACTTTGATAAAGGATGGGTTTCTTATCAAACCTCTGCGAGAACACAACTCACAAGCCCACTCCAGACGCATCCGTTTGGAGATACAATCTCCTACTAAAGGCCGGTGCTTGGAGTATTGGTACTGTACACGGAGCTGAGCTATTTAAAGATCTTACCAGACAGCTTCCACTGCTTCTGACCAGACCAACTTGTCTGGACAAGCCTTTTTAAGGCGCTCAGCAAGAGGAGCAGCTCTTTTTGCAAAATTTGCCATAAAACGGCTATAGTACTCATTTAGATCCAAGAAAGTTCTCAGCTGGGTCTTCCACACCAGTTTAGGCCAGTCAATGAGAGCTTCCACTTGGTTCACTTTGGGTTTGACTTCACCTTGTCCTACCAGGTACCCCAAGTACCTGGCTTCTCACATGACAAATGCACACTTCTCAAGATTGGCAGTCAGATCCACCGCCCTGAGTGATACTAACGCCGTCTCCACCTTGGGCAGATGTGACTTCCAGTCCTGGGAGTAGATGACAATATAGTCCAAGTATGCAGTTCTTTTCTCTTATACTGAAATAACCCATCGAAGGTTGAAAAGGCTGTCTTAGCCTTGGCAGATGACGTTAGGGAGATCTGCCAGTAACCTCTGGTCAGATATAATGTTGTAAGGTTCTGATAGTTGGCCAAGGTTTCAACTTGCTCATCAATTCAGGGCATCGGGTATGTGTTGAAATGGGAAACTGTTTAGTTTTCCAAAATCATTACAGAAATGAATACTCCCATTCGACTTGGTCACTAACGCAATGGGGCTATGATAATTGCTATTTGATTCCTCATTGACAGCGAGGTCCAACATTTTTTTAATTTCCTGTCTCACAGCTATACATCTAGCTTCAGGAGTGTGATACAGTCTTAGTCTTACTACCACCCTTGGAGGTGTAACTACATCATGCTCTGTGAGTGTGGTACGTCCAGGTACCTCAGAAACCACATCTAGGTTCCTCTGCACCATTTCCTCAGTCTGTTGTCTCTATTCTAGCGAGAGATTGATCCTTATGAGAATTTTGGTTTCCTGCACTACAGTGCTTATTAGCTCGGCTTGTGGCTACTAATTGTGGCTCTCATGCCATGGTTTCAACAAGTTGACATGATAAGCCTGGACTGGTTTCATTCTGCCTTCCTGTCTGACTTTATAATTGACAAGCCCCACAGCCTCAACCACCTCATACGGCCTAATGAGTAAATAATTTACTCTCCTGTGTGGGTACAAGTACAAGAACTTTGTCACCTGGTTGGAAAGTCTTAATTACAACTGACTTATCATAGTTGCTTTTTTGACTTGCTTGTGGCTCATGCATATGCTGCTGTACCAACAGGGTGATCTTTCCTAACCTGTCACAGAACCGGGACACAAATTGGATCACATAGGGTGACTGTCTGTCATACCACAATTCGAAGGGGCAAAACCCTGTGGATGCTTGAGGCACCTCTGTGTAAAAACTTACCTGCTCCACACTCTCGATGGCAGCAGCCACTTGTTTACTTTCTGCACGATTCTGCGATCATGTGACTCTGGGCAGGGAGTTTGAAACTCTCTGTACTATATAAGATTCACTCTGACACACTATCTGTGTCAGAGCAACAGGTTGCAATCCCCTGCTTCTGGCTCCCCCTGCACTTTACTGGTTCCTGGCTCCTAGTAAATTATTCCTGGCTTACTTGACTTCATTTCCTGGATTAACCCTTGTGCTGCTGGCTTCTATGTGTATCCATCTGGGCCTGTTTATTGGCTACAATTTCTGACTTACTCCTCTACTATCTTTCCTCCGTGTACCTGACCCGGCTTGTTTACTGACCACGCTTTATGGATCATCCTCGGCACAGCACATTCCATTATGTTTATTCGACCACCTCTCCTATGCCATCCTGTGTTTATCCAGCCTTTGCGTAGGAACGGACTCCTCCTGTCCTCTCTCTATGGGAGTCTCCTGTTTAGCGGTATAATTGCCGCCTGTATCCTAGCTCGATTGGGACTCAGAGTGCTTCTTCTTTTCCGGATTGTCTCTCCCGTGTATTCAGTTTCATCCATACATCCTACATTTATCACATCAGGGGGCTACCCTGAGACTCGTGACCAGCGGGCTCCCGGCAGTAAAAGCCATCCTGCCTTGCGGCGGTTCTTGGGAAGACCGGGGGTCCGTTAGACTCCATTGCCCCCAAGGAACAGAGTTTTGGGCATAAGCTGCAAGGCACGGTATGTTTCTACTTCATCGGCCAATTCCTCATACATCTGAGGATCCGCATACAGTACCGACCTTTGGAGCCCTCAGTCCATACCTCTGATGCAATAATTTATAGTCAGAATCTTGATCATTCTGACAGCACTGGTCTTCTCTGGTTGTGACCGATTTTTAAGGGTTTTATAAAGTTCAGCAAGCTGAGCATGAACCGGTATATCTTTGGATAGTGTCCAGTCATGATACTCTTGGGCCTTGCCTGCGCCGATGATTCCAATCTGCGCCAATATAACTGTTTTTAGCTGCTGATAGTTACCATCCTAGTCCCCATCCAGGTCTATATATTGGTACGCTGAGTTTCACCCAAAAGATAGGAAGCTAGATGTTCAGCCCAACTCTCTGGTGGCCATGTGGCTCAGGTGGCAGCACGTTTAAACGCTACCAGTTATGCTTCCACATCATTGTTGGAAGTTAATATCTGCAGCATGGATGCAACTGGAGTCTCCCCAAGCAATCTCCTTGCAGATTAGATGGGTATTCTCCTCCTGTGCTGCTGCCACATTCACCAAGGCTTTTATCATATCTGCCATTTCCAGTTTGGGCTGGGATGTGGAGATCTTAGACAATTTGCACCCTACACAGGCAAATAGCAAGACTTTTCTGCACAGGATTTTTTGGACTTGGATTTTTTTTTCACCAGGTGTTGCACTACAATAACCAGCAGTTTTTAAAACTTCTGCTTTTTTTGCAAAACAAACAGCTGCTCAACAGTATACAGGTTTATTGCTTTTTCTCTGCCTCTCCACAGACAATAATGTTTGTTTTCTTTGAAACGCAGCAATTTTTCCCCACTGCAAATGACAGCTTATAACAGTTTGGTGGTACTTGATAGTGGTATTCAACATGTTTCACTCACCACCATTTGTTGACTAGGTGGACAGTAGGATCTGGCTGTCCTTTGTAACCCCACAATGACACCACTGTGATGCTGACACCCAGCATGTGAGAGACACAACAACTTCTTGCTTGAATAAAAGATGCTTTCATTGTTCATATTACCAATAAGACAGCACACTTTTGATCAGGATGACACTAGGCGATTAAATCTGGCTAGACACAGTCCTTCTGCCTAGTCACCAACCCACTAGCTGGCATCGGTTGCTGTGCCCACAACAAAAAACAGCCTTTAATACTCCTCACAAGCACCCATAACCAATAAAGAATACATTAAACTAATTACGCTGATGTGGTGAACCTGTGTGTCTTTGTACTGTAGAAAAGACTGAGTGGGAATTTAACCCTGTCTGCAGCCTGTACCTACAGAGTCTTCAAGCTGAACATGTACCCATTATAGTGGTGCAGCAAACAGTATCATCAGATTATATATATATATATATATATAAATATCTAAATAGACAGTACCTGGCTTGATGTATGCAAATACATAAAGATATATATGCCGATAGGCAGTACCTGAGGTAAGCAGAGATAAATAGAAGTCAAGTTGTAGCTGACATAAGCAGAGATAAAGTACAGGCAGCACATGAGGTAATCAGAGACACATACAGGCTTATATTAGGTTGCAAATAGTGATTCCAGGGTATAATACACCTTTTTACTTCTGGCCAAGCGCACAATGTAATAGTTCCAAAAATAGTGGTGTGCGCATTCTCAGATGTAAAATAACATATTATATGGCACAAACGCAATATGTATTCAACTTAACATGATCCTCATTGTGGGCAGCCAATACCTAAGCAGTTTACCTAAGGTAAGCAGTTATAAACAAATGGCAGGTAGTACCTGAGGTAAGCAGAGATAAAAATAAGGCAGGTAGCACCTGGAGTAGACATAAATATGTAGAGGGCAGACAGTACATGAAGTAATCAGAAACTAATTTACATATAGACAAAAATAAATAGACTACATACAGGATCATTTAGTCATCATCATCATCCTCATCACCATTTATTTATATAGCGCCACTGATTCTGCAGCGCTGTACAGAGAACTCATTCACATCAGTCCCTGCCCCATTGAAGCTTACAGTCTAAATTCCCTATCATACACACATAGGGTAAGATATCAACATTAATGACTGTGGTAATAGGATGTGTGGGAAAATGGATGTAGCGTCATTTATTTTGATGTAATAAGTGGTTGTTGTGTTGTCTCATTTGGATCCGGAGCACTTTTCCACCCCTCTTATCAAGCAATAGCAGCAGGTCATGTGTGTTAATTAGTAGACCAACCAGGTAGATTAGTTTGTGCCTCTACATTTGTCCTCAATTATCCTAATCCTTCCCTGTAGTGTCGATAAAGGAGGAGCCAGAAACTGAGGTACGAATGGTCAATGGAAAGCCGAAAAAGATCAGAAAACCAAGAACCATCTACTCTAGTTACCAGTTGGCAGCTCTGCAAAGACGTTTCCAAAAGGCCCAGTATTTGGCGCTGCCTGAGAGAGCAGAACTTGCAGCTCAATTGGGACTTACACAGACACAGGTAATTACCAAAAACAGTATATAACGCACTTTGAAAAAGCAAAAAAATAAAATGCTAAAAAATAGATATAGATAGAACCCCATTACATTGTGATTAACACCTCTTAACTCTACAAGCAGTGTGGAAATTGACCCAAAGCAAAGAGAACTTTTGTCAGAAAATGTGTGTGTAAAGCCAATTCACTTACATTATGTGTTGGACTATTTGCACCAAAGTACTTAAAGCAGCAATCTCATATAGATGTTTTGTTCTTTATATTGCAAGTTAAATACCTTTTATGAAAGCATCTGATAGTAGTTTTTCTTAGCTGTACTCCTACAAATCATTACCTTCTTTTTATAAAATCTTTCTGGAGAATGCGAAGTATAGCTGCAAGTAGCACTCAGGGCCAGAGCTCTCAGCATGGTATGTGAAGGCAGAGAAGGGAGAAGGAGTGGATAGATTTTATAGTACACTGAGCAGTTACAGCTCAGTGGGGCATTAGAAAGCCTTTCTGCTCACTAATTAACGTGCCATGTGACTGTGGTTGCCATGGTAGTCCATGATACTGTGCAAAATTATAGATCATTAAAATAACAGCCTGAAGAAACAAATCAAGGAAAAAGGTTTATTAACAATAATTTTCTCATAGCTTGCCACAGTGATTAATGTAAAAATATACCTATTTTTTTCATGGGATTGTAGCTTTAACTATACTTTTAAAACACATGTTAAATGCTTACAATTAACACCCTTGTTTATGAGGCCTTACATGCACATAACAAAATAAATATTGACATTCATATAAAAGGTGGCAGGCATAATATGGAGAGCCATATCCTGGCACAGCAGAATGGAGATTAATGTTTTGTAGCATAACATATGTATACATGTAAATACATGTACTTGACAACTGAAAACGGATTGTGCAAAACATTTTTTCTGCAATATTTTGCATTGATTTACAATGGTATCACTTTTGCAAAACATGAAATAACTTTCCTCCCCCAAAAATATTGGAACTGAGGTTTGAAGGATTGGGCTTCAGATGTGTCCTCAGGCATTGTAGCTCACCTGCAACAATCAACAACACAGATGGATGTTTCAGAATGGTGACTGCTTGCTCCACAATCATTATTACCATACAAAGATCCTTTGCTTTAGGAAAGTACAGGTTTTGAGGGTAGTAAATGATATGACGCCACCTGCATCTACATTCTGTTACCTCTTATGTAATGTGTTTTCCGCTAATTCTTATTTTTGGCCCAAAAATCCCCCAATCCTTCTTTTAATCAAAAGAATCCGTTTAGCAACTATTATCCTGTAGTGCAAGCAAAAGTAAGCGATCCATTGTACTTCTGCAACACCTACATATTTACAATAATAGGCTATTATAGATAGGAAAGCAGAGTTAGCTAGCTATGATGATTTGACAACCATGCCCTTTTTATAGGATAGTCATGGCTATTACTATTTCTAAAGCTTTTGGTCGAAGTACTTTAATTGTCTTTTTATATTAATGTGTGTGCAAATATCTATTTATGTAGTTAGAACAGAAGAAAAGGCCATTACTTTAGGTTATCATGTGTCCTTCTATGGACGTTTGATTTGTTTGAAGTTGTAACCAGATTGTCATATGCTGGACTACTGAATGACTATGAGTATACTACCCAAAGACAGGCTCAAAATAGAAAATTATAACTTTGCTTTCAAACAATATTATAGCTTCTAAAATAGATTGCTGGTCTGAACCCAAGATGGCAGCTACTTCTTGTAGTTGGATAGATTATGCACATAGTTATGCCACTCTTATTTGGAAGCCCATTACGCAGAAAATCCCCAAAAAAAACAGAGAAGGGAGAAATTAAATAATTGCTTGTGCTGAGTGATCTTGTCATATACACAAACGGGATCACAAATTGCCTCCTTCTACAGTCACTATTAGGGGTGCTGCTAAACAATTTAATAATGAGAGAACTTATGAGGAAAATAGAGAGCAAAATTTCACCAAGCAAATTCACCTTGGTCCACATTTAGGTTCAGAGCTTTGCACATTTATGTGGCAAATTTCGGCCTTAAGTGTTCAGCGCAGAATTGCCCTATCATTGTTGTTCCACCCGGAATTCAAACCACACCACAGAGCAGATTGAGAGGACTGTCTTTTTCCCAGCTTTATTTATAACTATAAATTCAACAAAAGGCAAACTTGGCAGCAGAATAGCCAAATGGCCAGAACTTCGCACCTCTAGGAAACAGCCTGCTCTGGCATGAAATTTGATTTGCGTTAAAATTCGCTTACCTTGTTCCAAGCATTCAGGATAATAGGTTCAATACCTGTATCTACATTTCAAATGCTGCACCAACGTTCTGATTTATTCTAAATAGGCTACAGTTCCATGCATATTATACCGTCATCTTTCTTTTTGTATAATGCACAGTGGCTATAATAACACATTATCCCTATCCAAAATGTCATAGGATGGAGAAAAGCAACGTTTGCTCATACTTTCACTAATGCCTAATATATAACAGAGTGAAATAAATTATGGCTATTTTTATCACTAACTTGAATAGAATAAGAGACTAAGCCCATAAGTACGTTTTATTTCTGTACATAGTAAAATGTAAAAAATCCTATTTTTGTTTTACCATTGTGGTTGTATAGTTCAGTAAACATCTAGGGTCGTAATATGTTATAGGTGCCATGTCCAGCTGGTGAACATCAGTTAGCCAACCAGCTCTTATGTCATTTATAAATACTCTGATTTAGGTCACCCTTTAATAACATGTCCTTGTCAAGTAGAGACCTGCAAAGAAGATCCTGTCCAATCAATCTGCACACTGCATATTTGCCTTGTACTCTGTGTAAGAGTCAACTGAGGTATTGTGAAGGGTGGGAGATGACCGGGTGGGGTGTTTATGGTCAGGGAGGTGATATCCTGAGGCTTCCTCATACTGATTTACAAAACACAATGTTGCTGTGAAACTGGGTTTGGTCCTTCTGGAATAGAGCTTGGGATGAGTCACAGGGCGGGGGAAAATCGGGACAGAGGTGTAGAGCAAGTGTGGGGGTAGGAAGAGTATAGAGAGAAAGAAAACACATCATAAGAACTTAGTGGTTTAACTCACAAGACTTGTCAGTCTCTTGTGCGACCAACGGCAGATGTAACTTTCATCAACATACTATCTAGTTTAATCCTCATTATGTGTTATATAAACATGTGTAATGACGTACTCCTTTCCTAACACCAAAATGTAGTAAGTACTGTGGATTATTTACTCTCCCTCTCCCACTTAACACGAGTGACTTGTTTGTGCCATAGGTACCTTATAGAAGAAATGTGTGTTAATGGAAATGACATATCGCCTAACAAAATCACTGTGATTAAATGTAATGATTGTCCGTGCTTTTTTATACTGTATGTCTATTACGTTACAAGGGGAAATCACTCTGCCTATGTTTCTCACTTTGACCTTTTTAGTCCCTAAAAAAGATTAACTGAGCTGTTTGACTACATTTACCTATGAAATACATCCATTTTTATTATTGTACCTTATATAATTAAATGCAGATTTCAAGGTTTGATTTTGTCTACTAGACCATTCTTGTGCTGTCCACCCAAGTCTCCCAGAGATTCACAGCCTCACATACAATATGTCTATAAAATCTATTCTAGCAGCAGATAAAACGATCAATAATCTTTTTTTAAAAGCTGTCAGGCAATTATAATATTATAATAATATAAGGAAAATATAATACGATGACGGGGCAAGCATAGCCTGTGGACCCTGCCATTCTGGATAGATGTGGCCTTTCCTTAAACCAACCCTGCATAGAATGTACACTAAGGAGCTAGTTCAACTAGCCGTGAGATAAGGGGCTACTGCGGCTCTTCATGTTAATTGAATAAGCACCTTTATATAGGTTACATTTAAAATGGCTAAAAATTAAAATGTGACAAGCATACGTTTGCTTCTCTGACAAATATAGACACAAGACAAAATTACATAACCTAATAAACAGCTTATGATGTATAGCTAAAACACAACAAAGCATTACAGTTCACAATAATATAGTAAGTAGATATAATTATATTGAATTTAGGTGCCAGAGAGTTATTCATGGAAGCTAGTGAAAGGGTGTTTTAATAAAGATATACAAAATAGATCAGAACCAGAAAAAGAAAGAGCAGGGGAACTTAGGTCCACAAATCAGAATGTTAGTTGGTATCACAATCTCCTCTGTTTATGGGATTGTCAGATGCTCTAAGGAATTGGCTACAGTCTTCAAATTATTCATATTTTGCTAACTATGAATTTTCCACAATTTAGTAAATAAAGTAATAGTGATTTTTAAGTTAAGATATTGTGCTGCATGTGTTATTCTGCGGAACGGTATCTTAACCTTGTGCCATAGGACTTATTCAGAAACATCATACCATCTCTAGTTCAATAAGGGCATGCTGTGTGACCGTATTCAGGAGCGTTACTCCACATTTGGTTTAATAGCTTTATTTTATTTATTTGTGTCACTCAGGTGAAGATCTGGTTCCAGAACCGCAGGTCAAAGTTCAAGAAACTTTATAAAAACGGTGAGGGACCTGGATTGGAGCACAGCCCCAATAACAGTGATTCGATGGCTTGCAATTCTCCCTCATCCCCACCTATGTGGGAAAATAGCAGAAGCAGAACCCCTCAGCAACCGAATGTTCCTCATTGTTCATCTCCAAGCTATCTTGAGAACTATAATCAATGGTTTAACCAACAGAACCAACCAGGACCTCATCTACAACCTCCTGATGCTTTGCACCAACCACCTCCTAATACAGTTTATTAAGTGACAGAGACACTGAGGGTTGTTCATATGGGTTAATAATCACATTACCCACTTCACCCTTTATAAAACAAAATCTATGGACTGTATTTGGGCTACAGACTACATATTTAAGTGGCATTGGCGGAAAAGACAAGTATGAAATCTCAAATGATAATGGATTTTGTAAATGATTTTTGAAGGACAAACGTTGCCCAAACAACTGGTGTGGCTCCACAAACAAAGGCATGTGGATGGACATTAAATGGAAAGACGTAATTGTGGATGCCAAAGCCAGCACATACTGAACAAATCCTTCTCATCTCTTAAGTATCTTACCTGACCAGGTTCCTTTGCTAGATCATAAGTATGCATGTGTCACCAGTAAGCCCATAATTTCCTTGTTTGAGGTATTCATAACAGTTCAATGCAAGAACCGGTTATGTCTGTGTCCACGCAGTGCAGCTCTTGATGACCAAGATCCATTAATTTCTCTGGAGGACTTTCTCTTTGATATGCCCGATCTTAAGTAGGTCACAATACGGCTTTGTAGTGTAATATATGACCACCTTTTCCTAGTTTGTAAATGAGGCCAACGACCATACACTGATATTTATCTCTGCAGTTGCAACAAGGCTTTCTATTGGAGATGTAAGTTTTCACTCATCAAATGATCAAATCAAGACCTCTGGTTCCACTAACGAAAGGGGTGCTTTTTTTTTTAAAAAAAAGAATTTTGATTTTATCTACTCCCAGTGTCTTTGAGTTATTTAACGAGATATTGTGCAGAAAGGGTTTTAACTTATTTTTGTAATATTTTGGGAAATGTATGAAATTGTAAGGGTGAGAATAACTTTCAGATTTAAGAAGAGGTTATGAGAATGTTACTGTATGAATGCAAATTAAAATATTGTGTTTTGCTGGATAAGCAGTAGACTTTGAAGTGTGTTGTATATTTTTCTGTATTACATTCAGTATAAGAATAGATAATGAATGATAGGTACATGAGTGTTTTGCTGCATCTGTCAGTGATTCTACAAATGTTTGTGTAGAAATCTTTGTAAATCACATAATGTTTACCAACCAAATCCTGAAACATTGAGTTGAGTTTTTAGGTTTTACGGCAAAATGTGGGATTGCCATTTAATCCCATATGTCTTTACAAAACAGTAAATAGTGGAATGATGCGCTACAAAGGCCAATACATGATATCAAGGCTCAGTGTATAGTATGTATGAGATATGTTATTACCCATAAGAAAGGGGCTTTTAGGGCAAATTAACCCCTACAAATTCCATTGATTGCACTTGTGGGGGTTATCTCCATTTATTAAAGGGGTTTCCATCTTCACATTATTGGCTTGTACATGTTCTCATTCTATGCTTACTAAACATATTTGGGTCTATTTTTTAGCAGTCCTTTCGACAGCGGTAGCTCCTGTAGGAGACAACATTTGCTAAATTTCACCAGCGAAAAATTCACCATGCAAAGCCTATTTATCGCAATCCTTCTTCTACTACCATCTCCATCTCAGGATGGTAATACAGAAGATATTAAATGTAAAATACTTTTATTATTTTAATAAAGCATTTTTTTTTGCGCATGGGAATTATTGTAAAAAATATATCCCTCAGCTGCCCTGTCGCACGGCAGCGATATTTTATTAATAAATTATGGGTATAGTAAGTTTTCTAAAACCATCTCTTTTGGCTAATTTTAGTAAATAGGTCTGTCTGTATCTTTAATTCTTCCTCCTGTGGTTTTTAGTTATATCATTTTACTGTCAGGCAGTGTTGTTTACTTTCATTGGTCTGGTATATAACACTAAGCTACACTCTGCCTACAGTTGTATCTAACTTTAGAGCACAGCAGTGTTGCCGGGGTGACAAAAATAGACAACTCTGGTTGATAAAAAGAAATTGCTGAAAAACACAGAAAGAAAATAAAAATCAATGTATAGGAGGCTATGTATAAGTATGTAAATTAGATCTGTCTGAATGTGAATACGCCCTATAAATATTTAATATTAGTAATAATGAAATAAGGTTTTATTCTCTCAGAATGAGCTTGAAAACTTTTTCATGTCTCATGGTGGTTTTGCTCTGGGTAGTATTAACGGGTACCTATTACCTACACACAGTAGAGGAAGCAGTGAAGGCAGCCTATATACAGTTAAATAGGCTGCATTTTCATAAATAATTACCGGTAAGTGGTGTAGGCAAGGTGGGGGAGCGCCATGTCTTAGAGGTGCTCCTCTCCACCTGCCTTCCCTACTTGCCCACCAGCCCAACAAATAAAAATAAAAAATCACTGGTGGTAGCTCCCTGCTCCATCCTCCCTGCTCTGGGCTCCCTTCTCTTTGACTGTTGGCATGAAGTCATCACATCCCAACAGCCTCAGCGAGGAGAGGAGCAGCACAGAGAGGAGCCAGAAGACACAAGAAAATAAGAAAGAAGAGGAAGAGAAGAAGACAGAAGAAAAGAAGGTCATAGAAAGGTAAGCAATAAACGGAGTGGGCACAGTGTGGTGAATGAGAGCACAGTCTGATGGAGGGGGCACAATGTGGTGAATTAGGGCACAGTGTGATGGAGTGGCACAGTGTGATGGAAGGGGCACATTGTGATGGAGGGGCACAATGTGGTGAATGGGAGCACAGTCTGGAGGTGGCACAGTGTGGTGAATGATGGCACAGTGTGATAGAGAGGGCACAGTTTGATAAAGGATGGCACAGTGTGAAGAAAGAGTGCACAGTGTGATGAAGGAGGGCACAGTCTGATAAAGGGGGGCACAGTGTGATGAAGGAGGGCACAGTTTGATGATGGAGGGGGCACAGTGTGATAAAGGAGGCTGCAGTGTGAAAATGGAGGGGTAAAAGTGTGAATTCACTAGTGAAAGGGAATAATAGGAGCAGGAACAGGGAGAGATAGAGAGGATCAAGGAGTATAGGAGGCACGAGAGAAGCTGGATGTCAGGCACACAGGAGAGCAGGTAGTGATAACGTATGTGCTACTATGGCTATAGTTATGTCCTTACAACCACTGTCTCCTAAACAAATGGTTGCTCTTTATTGAGGAGCTCCATGGGCATAAAAGAATACAATCTAGGCCCTTTATATATCAAGTATTGAAGTATAGTGTAAGTTTGTTAATGTATATATCATTTGAATGTAAGTATTTGTGACTGTAAATATATGTGTGTTGTGTGGGGTCTCTGTGCAGGCCTTCACAGCACTATAATAAGCAAAAATGATCTATATTGCATGAAGCCCAGAGAGGAATATGGTGGATGTGTCTATAAATCATATATAAAGCTTAGCAATAGGCACATTACTGAGTTGTGCTGCCCGTCAGCGGGTGACACACACAGTAATAAAAGCAGGTGTGTACATGTGCCCTACACTTTCCCCACACCCATCTAACAAGATACACTTAAATCACTCTCCTCCTACTCATCATGCTTCAAGCCTTTACTCACTCCAAGACCTATTTACATGATTGAAATAAGAAAACTAAGACGACTCATACAGGAGGGAATGTATTCATAACAGATGATTTTGCTGTCAAAGTTTGAGATTCATTTTATGTTTTTGGATACAGCAGAGTTATAAACAGGGATTTCATTATTTTATACACGCACGTAACAATAGCCATAGCCATAGCCATAGCAGCCCAATGCACTGCAGTTATCTTTACATTCTGTTCCACAAAGTTACAATATTGCTAACAATAGCAGAATTCTACTGTATCAGCATTGAAATAGGGATAGTAAGTAGTAGATTCTGAAACACATACATGACAGATGAATATTTTGTATACTTTTGATTTAGACAATAGTAATTTATGGTGACAGCAGTGCTCTGTAAAACTTGTTGGTGAGAAACAGAAAATGTGGCATCCCAGTATGCCAGCTATAAGTGATATACTTCTGTTCAGGAAAAAATTCTTGTTGGAAATGACATTTAAAAGGAATCACTTTTGAATCAATTCTTTAGTCTCCTGGGTTTTTAGAACATGCACACGTGCCACAAATTTGTTTGTGGATACTGGGCTTATGTATAGCTCTTTTGCTTACTCAGCCTTGACAAAAACAACTAGAAAGTTACAAACATACCTTAATTTTATATAAAAAGTATATATCTATATTTACAAACCACACGGGATAGGGGTACAGTTAAGAACAGTTAGGGTGTTCAACACACAGAGAGCCTACTAGACTACCATACCGTAAATGGGCTATAATCAACATTCCTCTGGAGCATTATTTTAGCCAGTATTGTTCACTTCTCTGCATGCAAGGCAAGGACCAAGCCCAATGTCATCCTGCTTTCAGGTCCAGAAAGTATCAAGTTCGCAAAAACTTATCAGATTTGAGTCTTGGCACATTCCTGGCCCAGTCCAACAGGAACTGTAACTCATAGTCAGCCTTTTCCAGACAGAACCAGGTGGCCATGCTACGTTTTTGTTAAGGCAGGTCTGGTTCCCACAGTGGTGTGGTCTAAGTGAGGCTGGTCTCAGGATTGGATTAGGCACCTGCATAATGTTTGACAGCCTCAGTGCTTCCGTCAAGTCCTTGAGTTGCAGCAGGCACCATGCAGAGTTGGATTCCGGGAAGTGTCGAAAAGTCTTTAGCAACCGATTGGCGCAACTTCTCTTGGTACCTCCAGTTGACTGGGTGTCCTGATAAGCTTGGGTGAAAATAATTCTTCTAGGGGACATGCTAAAGAATATAGTGGTACCTACCTCCACCATTTAAGAATATACAAGCACCACACTCCAAAAATGTATACAACAACATATAATACAATACTGGGTGAGAGGGGAGCCAGGCAGGCATAACCTTTATTTTTAATATGCCCAGCACCCTGCTCTCTCCATAGCCCATTGGCAGTCCATTATAGGACCAGCTTGGGAAGGCATATGACACTCTGCATTGGCATTTTGGCTCTTCACAACTTGTTAAATAGACCCTTCTTTTTGGCTGTTGGATCCACTGAACCCAACTGTCAGCATCCTGGACCCTGTGTCAAAGCTGCAGAGACTGCCCACTCTATTAATCCCAGTCTGGGGGTGGTAAAGTAGCCTCTACTTCCTCCATTACCCTGCACAATTTGTATCAATTGTTCCTCTCTACTCACTCATTACCTACCCCAGCTAATCCATATTCATCAACATCTTTCTCATCACTCCACTATACACCTACTCAATTTACCTTCTCTCTTTTTCCTACACATTACTACTTAAACTCTTCTTCTCTCTCCAGCATCCTATTTCTCACTCCCTATTATCATTTCCCCTTCATTACTAGCCTCCTTGCTAGGCTACACCCATGAACTGTTTTGTTTCCTGCCCATACCACACTCACTGGCTTATTTAAGCAGAAACAAACATCACACTCACAAATCATCCTCGCATGTTCTCTGCTGACACATAAATTTTCCATTTACTTCCTCCTCTACATTAATGGACACTCCCTTAACTTTGTATTCTCCACTTCTGCTCCATCTCTACTTTCTCTAACTTGGCTTTTCCACTTTCTGACCACAAGCTCCTTTCCTTTTTTCCTCACCTTACCTCATGCTCCCCCCTGCACACAAATCCACAAGCACACAGTAACACCTAAATACTCTTGACCCTGATCATTTTCACTAAAACAATTACTTTCTCCTTTGACTATTCTGTCCTGTTCTGATCAGGCTCATATCCAAATACTGCTGTCATGCTTTCTACAAAATTAACTTCAAACCTAGAAAATGTAGTTCCAGCTAAAACATATAGTCCCTGAAATTCCAAACCTTAACCATGAAACACCAAACAGACCTACTACCTGCAAAAATGCTCCTGCACTGCTGAGTCTTGCTCCTTTGAAGCCTTCTTCCAATAAGAATTTATCCTTTCATCTTATAACACTGCCCTTTAACTTGCCAAACAAACATACTTCATGTAAGGATATTGGGATTGGCTCTTAAACTGAGCATGAGTTATTGACTGTGTATGTTGACATTGCCTTTTCAGCTGTGGTGAACATGAGTCATTGTACACCTGTCTCACTAAATTAAGGTGTGCCTCTTTCCTGACCTTATTGGATCTATGGACTATAAAAGATCCCCCTGTTCTATGCAGATTGTCAGTAATAGTGTTACACTCTTGACTTCTGTGCAGCCTTCTCTCTGGGTTTCTTCAGTTTTCTGATTTCAGTTTCTCTGGCTCTATTACCTTGGATAACAGCTTACAAAAACTTCTGACTCTATTGCAGATTGGTCAGCTGGCTAGAATGGAAATCTTTCTATATTACTCTGCCTGTTAATTATCGCAGTGAGGGACTCTGGGCTCGTCTCAGTTGTACTCTGACTTTTGCTGTCTCCAGGTACAATTAGGAAGACTTCAAATTCTTTATTATCAAGATTGCATCTTGTGAGTACTTTGTCTACTTATGCAAGCCTGTGCCTTAATTATTCTCTATAAAGCACTACAGACTGCCAGGGTCTCTGGAGATAATTTATTCAATAAAGCTGTCAGAGACTGCCATTGCTAGAGACTTTGTTCTGTGTTTACAAATCAGTAGCAAGCCACCCTCTCATAACTGCCAAATCCAAACTCAGTTCATTCCAACCCAGTGACCAAAGTCTATGCACTCATCTCATCAGCTCACCCTACAACCTGCCCCTCAAACTCATTTCTCCCAACATCTTCACACCCTCTCCCCCACTCTATACTAAACTGTACCTGTCATACCATTCTCAACCCTCTGCAATTAGGCTTTTGCCCCCAGCATTCTACTGAGACTGCACTCACAATAGTAATCAATAATAAACTTACTATCACGTATCTCATCAGTTTCGCTCCGTGTGAATCACTGTGTGCTTTGGTTTCCCTTGGTTACCACTATCTGCTATCATTGGACGCCATTTTGTATGCGTTCAGGGCCATCTTAACAACATTATGGGACCCCGGGCAAAGCAGTGCACCGGGGCTCCTAGATATAAATATAGATATAGATATATAGATGTATACAGATACAGATATAGAGAGATAGAGATAGATAGATGTACTTGCTCAGTGACCCTTGTAGGTTTTTTTTACAGGTTTTTTTCTTTTGCAAGATTATTTATTCTCATTAAGAGCCGTGCCTATGGGGCCCCATTGTGCCCAATGGAAAAGATGGCCCTGTATGCGTTTCCCTGGGAACCTTCAAGACTTCTGCTTCACAGTGATTGGATTATCTGCAGCCAGTTCCCTTTATAAGGGCCCTTCTCCCTTTAATAGGGGTCAGATCATCAGGTCTCTCTACCTGATAGAAAGCATTTCCTCTGACTCCTGTTGTTCCTGACTATGTGGATGGTGCAGCCTGTTGCTGCTAGGATTACTTGTGCTGCTTACTGCTTCTCAGCAACTACCGGTGCAGCTCATCACTACTCAGCAATATCTGTGCAGCTCACCATTTCTCAGCAGTTACCTGTTCAGCTCATTGCTTCCCAGCATTATCGCCGCAGAGCATTGCTCACCATTGGTCCTGTTCCAGCGTTATAACACCTGTGTGGATCTCAGTGCTATTGCTCTCTGCAGCTCATCGCTTCACCACCATATAGGCTCAGCTTATCTCACAGTCAAGACCTGTGGCTTCACTGCAGAGCATCACTCATCATTGGTCCTTTTCCAGCATTATAACACCTGTGTGGATCTCAGTGCTATTGCTCTCTGCAGCCCATCACTTCACCACCATATTGGTTCAGCTTCCTTCCCAGTCAAGACCTGTAGATTCATGGCAGAGCATCGCTCCTCATCAGTTCTGTTCCAGAGTTATACACCTGTGTGGACCTCAGCGCTCCAGCTCTCTGCCATGCATCTCTTCATCGCTACTACTGTTCTGCCTAACAACTACTTGGTGGTTCTGCGCATTCTCTGCTCTACGCAACCTAGAGGACCGCAACCTGCGGTGGAGAGCAGCCAAGGCCATATTCCCTTGTGGGAATCCCTGGTGAACACCTCTCCACCGTTGGACTCCATAACAATTAGCAGCAATTAGGACCATTCCCATTTTCCGGCTTTCGTGACACTTACATCAAAATCTAAGGGTCACTTTTCTATACTCATTCTCCTAGACCTCACTGGTACTTTCAACACTGTTGATCAATCTCTTCTCCTGCAAACCCTTTACTCCATTGACTTTAGATGCCGGTCAACTGCGCTCCCTAAATCTCTGCTGCCTCATAGAAAGGGAGTAGGAGAAGGGGATTTGTTCCTCCCAGTGGATATCCCATTGTAAAGAGTGCTCCTGGGCACAAGTGACATATGTAAATCGTTCCACAAGAGAACAAGAAGTTATATTAAAACATACATTTTTATTACGCTACAGAAAAGGTTCAAAGTTCTGTCCAGAACAGTATTTGTGGTAAATGCAGATAGTCACAGTGAAATAGACTTTTTTCAAAGTAAACCTATAGCAAATAATACCCACAATAAAAATACAGGCAATAAAAAAGGTATTGAATGATTACCACCGTGGACCTCAATCAAGTAATAACCCTTCTGGGTAATCATATGTATTCAAGGATAATGTCATAGAACCATTCTTTTTAGTCTGTATTTTGCAAGGATAGAAAATAGTTAATAACAAGTCCAATATTCCAAAACCTGGTTCTCGCCCTTTAGTTGATTGATGATAAATGGTCAATCAAGGTAAAAAATTAAAATGTCTCAGTGCAAAATGTTCTGACAATGTCCAAATGAGACTGGTGTTTTAGTAAAAAAATCCAGATAAAAAGAGTGGGATAAAACAGTTACATGCATTTGTAATCGTGAGTACTGTCTCAGATGCTGCCTTTGCTTCTCTCTTAAAAGCTTTCCAATACCCCCTCTTAGATAACGGGGGGGCGCCGATCGCCGGAAGTCCTGGAACCCTTAAGCAGTCCTCAGGGTTTCGATGCGCATGCATGGTGGAACTCTTACGTGACCGTGAATATCTTGGCAATGCTCAAAATCTTTCGGATGTAGCTGCGCATGCGCAGTGGATTCTCACTTGTAGATAGAGCTCCACACTGATGGACATTTGCCGAACTTCCTCTGTAGTGGAGGCAAATGTAAACAGTGACAATCGCTCATCAGTGATGAGTGTAAGCATGAAATATTCACGGTATAAACCTTTTTACCAACGCGTTTCACCGAGTAAGCTACAGGACTTCCTCAGGGAAAAATGGTTCTGATCAGACGCAACATCCTGGTGCCTTTTAAACCTGTTACTATTGCATTGCTGATTGGTGAATATATTAGTGAAATAGGTGGTCATCTGGTCCGTGATTGGTGACAGTGAAATGGAGGATTCAGACACGCCCACTGTGGTTTCTTAGCTTAATCCACTTATGCCATGAAAAAAATCTTCACAGCGTATTAAATGAAAAAAATATCCATTTTGAAAACAATATATATGGGTTCATCCTCATATTTGTAATAAAGGAATCGCTGAATTCTGCTGGATTGCTTAAAAGCCCTCCTTGCCTCTCCTTGTAGGTTTATAACTGTCAAGTAGAAAAAACCATGAGAGAAAGGATAAAGTAGGGAGTTGGATGTCCTATTATGAAAATTATGATAGTTCTATTATTGACACTGACCCTTCTTCGTGCTGGTCTTTGTAAGGTTCTATCCAAACTGAATGACATATTCTCTAAAAAAGACAGAATAGATGATTCCTGTCATATTTCAATGCACAAAATCACAGCTAAGGAGCCCGGAATATGGTGAAATACACAATATTTATTGTAGATATGTTTCCAGAAAATGCAGTAAGGTACAAACTGGATGGTGTAGATAAAGCACAGGGATTGCAAGGAGATGCAGAAGGCAGATAACAGGAACACGGCTGACGCAGGTGAACAGGTGGTTTGTAGATATCCCTGAAAACAGGTACACCGTGAGCACAAGAAGGAACAGCACAACAAGGAACATATAGCAACAACAATGACCAGCATGCTACATGGGAAGGAACAGACATAAATAATGAGAGACACAGCTTTATCATTAACGAGGAGCAGAGATTAACTCCTACTAGTGAGTGAAAATGTCTATAGTGGAAGAGCAGCACCTCTGGCGGCATGGAGGTACTGCATCCAGGAACACAACCACGGCAAGACTAACATAGTTCTAAACAAACAGGAGCTGCAGAAGACAAGCAGCATGCTATAGGGAGATGCTGCAAAGCAGACGGAGGCAGATCGTGACAATATCGAAGCATGTGGGGACTATTTCTGTTCCGTATATTTGAGGTATGAAAAGTTGCTCACCCTAGAAATTAAATACTGGTGGGAATCAACAGCACTCACCAAATACCACCAAATTTTTTTCATGACATAAATGGATTAAGCTAAAAACCACAGTGGGCGTGTCTGAATCCTCCATTTCGCTGTCACCAATCACGGACCAGATGACCACCTATTTCACTAATGTATTCACCAATCAGCACTGCATCTATAAATGGCAACAGGTTTAAAAGGCACCAGGATGTAGCGTCTGATCTGAACCATTATTCCCGAGAATGCCCTGTAGCTTACTGGGCGAAACGCGTTGGTGAAAAGCTTCATGTTTTGAACATTTCATGCTTACACTCATCACTGATGAGCGATCATCATGGTTTACATTTGCCTCCACTACAGAGGAAGTTCGGCAAACGTCCGTCAGTGTGGAGCTCTATCTACAAGTGAGAATCCACTGCGCATGCGTGGCTACATCCGAAACCTTTTGATCATTGCCAAGATATTCTCGGTCACGTAAGAGTTTCACTACGCATGCACATCGAAACCCTGAGGACTGCTGGAGGGTTCCAGGACTTCCAACGATCGGCGCCCCCATTATCAAAGGGGAGGTATTGGAATGCTTTTAAGAGAGGACCTAAGACAGTACTCACGATTACAAATACATGTAAGTGTTTTATCCCATTCTGAATATCCTGATTTTTTGACTAAAACACCAGTCTCATTTGGACATTGTCAGAACATTTTGCACTGAGACATTTGAATTTTTTACCTTGATTGACCATTTATCATCAATCAACTAAAGGGAGAGAACCATGTTCTGGAATATTGGACTTGTTTTTAACTATTTTCTATCCTTGCAAAATACAGACTAAAAAGAATGGTTCTATGACATTATCCTTGAATACATATAATTTCCCAGAAGGGTTATTACTTGATTGAGGTCCACGGTGGTAATCATTCAATATCTTTTTTATTGCCTGTATTTTTATTGTGGGTATTATTTGCTTTAGGTTTACTTTGAAAAAAGTCTATTTCACTGTGACTATCTGCATTTACCATGAATTCTGTTCTGGCCAGAACATTAAACCTTTTCTGTAGCCTATTAAAAATGTATGTTTAAATATAACTTCTTGTTCCTTTACTCCATCGGCCTTCATGACACAGTTCTTCCCTGGTCCAGTCCCTACCTATTAAACCACTCCTAGGGGTATATTTACTAAACTGCGGGTTTGATAAAGTGGAGATGTTGCCTATAGCAACCAATCAGATTCTAGTTATTTTATTTAGTACATTCTACAAAATGACAGATAGAATCTGATTGGTTGCTATAGGCAACATCTCCACTGTTTCAATCCCGCAGTTTAGTAAATATACCCCCTAGTGTCTCTACCTCTGGCACATCTTACCTCCACTCTACTATCTATTGTGATCTGCAGCAAAGTTGATCTTCCTCTCTCACCGCTCCACATCTGCTGCACCACTTTGCAGATCTCTCCACTGGTTTCCTGTGTCCAACAGAATCCAATTCAAATTACTCACCCTTTCCTAAAAAGCCTTCTACAACGCCATCCCATCATCTCCAATCACATCTCAAAATACTGCGCCTTGCCTCATCTCTGGTAACCACATCTCACTCCCACATACAAGACTGCTCATATGCCGCTACCCACATATGGAATTACCTACCACACCCGATCAGTCTCTCCCACAGCCTTCAAATCTTTAAACACTCTCTGAAAATTCACATCTATTATTCTTCTACCCACACTAATGAACCCTCACATTCTTCTACCCACACTAATGAACCCTCACAACTGTCCCAACCTCTACTTTGAGGCTTACTCACTCCTCTTATTTCGGATGTGCCCACTTACGAATAGAATGCAAGTTCTCATAAGCAGGTCTCTCTCTATCCTTTGTTTTCATGTCTGCATTTATTTAGTCTACCTTGTATGTCTCTATGTTTTGTATGTCCTCTTTCCCACACTGTCCAACGCTGCAGAGCACTGTAGCACCTTATGAATCAACAATAATTATAATAATAATTTTCTAAATGTCGTTTTATATCCCTGTGTCTGTCAGTACTCTCATTATCTACGATATATGTATCTTTCCCTGTGTCTGTCTGTGCTCTCAGTATCAATGTTTGTTTCACTGTGTCTGTCTCCTCTCAGTATCTATGTGCAGGGGCTGACTAGGATGGGGAAAATTGGGGTGTAGGGTCCCCCAGGCCGGTCCTATACTGGACTACCTTGAGCTGTGTCACTGGGCTACCTGTACTTGTTTCCTTTAAAGTGTTCCTAATAGGCTGCTGAACCGCTCACCTGTCCCCCGGGCTAAAACTTGTCAGCCAGCCCTTTTCCATGTATCTATGTCCCTGTCTGCTTACTATCTATATATCTCTTTATATTTGTTCTCTTGGTAGGCCTCTGTCTGTGTCCCTGTGCTTATATATTTATCTCATTATGTCTATATGTCCTCTCAGTGTCTACATGTCTCTCTCGATATTTCAGTATCTACATGTCTCTCTCCTTATGTCTGTCTGTCCTCTCAATGTCTATATATCCCTCTTCATATGTCTATCTGTCCTCTCTTAGTATCTATAAGTCTCTCTCCTTATGTCTGTCCTCTCAGTGTCTATATCTGTCTCCTTATGTCTGTATGTTCTCTTGGTGTCTCTCTCTCTCTCTCTCTCTCTCCCCCCTTATGTCTGTATGTCCTTTCAGTGTTTTTATCTCTCTCCTTATGTCTGTCTGTCCTCTGAGTGTCTATATGTCTCTCTCCTTATGTCTGTATGTTCTCTCGGTGTCTACAGGGCCGGATTAAGGGGGAGGCACAGGGGGCACGTGCCCCGGGTCCCCCTCTCTAAGAGGGCCCCCTGCCGCCTGCCGTCCGCTGATCGGATCGGATCGCCTGGTGATCCGATACTTCTCCTGCTGGTGCAGCAGCTGTGGGAGCCCCGCTGACGCATGCGCCCACGGAAAAAATCCTTGTCAGCGGGGCAGATGTACAGCAGCACCGCGGCTGCTGTACATACTAAAATGGGCGAAATGGAGCTGCTGCGCATGCCCAGCTGCAGCAGCTCCTGACAGGCGAGGACAACTATGAAAGACCTGAAGAGTGGGCTGATCGTGGCTTCCTAGGTGAGTCACACTTTCCCTAGCCAATCTTAGTTGTAATAATAGTTCACTTAAATATATCATATACAATTTATTTTTTTAACTTTAAAAAGTTTTTATTAGTTTTGATTTTTTTTTTTGTTTTTAAAGGGGTACAGAAATAAAAAGAGGGGGGGAGGAAGGGAAGGACAATAAAAACAAATGGGGTAGGGGGGGGTACATAGTGGGTGAGGAACACATATATCAGACGGTACATGCTTTAGCCAAATATAACACATCAAAACCCTTGCAATATATTGTTACTGGCACAGTATCAGACCGGATAGCCCTACAATATTCCCTCTCTTATGACGGAACTCGTCCAATATATTCAATTTATTTTAATTTAAATAGGTAATGAAGAGAATAGGAATAGGTATGTAATAGAATAATCCCCTACTTTATTTATCATTATTAAAGTATTACTGAAGCCAGCCACTTATATTAAAGGTTGAATTAGATTTCAGTATACATATATATATATATATATAAAATATAATTAAAGCTTTAATATGAGAGACAGGCTTTGATAATTACTTTAGTAATGATTAATAAAATAGAGGATCCTATAGCATATCTGCTGCATCATGTATGTGTATGTATATATATATATATATATATATATATATATATATATTTATATATATATATATTATATATTATGTGCAGTATCATTGCTAGTTTTCATGTGCGGTATCAACGGTAGTTTCAATGTGCGGTATCAATGGTAGGTTTCATGTGCGGTATCAATGGTGTTTTTCATTTGCGGTATCAATGGTAGGTTTCATGTGCGGTATCAATGGTGTTTTTCATGTGCGGTATCAATGGTGTTTTTCATGTGCGGTATCAATGGTGTTTTTCATGTGCGGTATCAATGGTGTTTTTCATGTGCGGTATCAATGGTGTTTTTCATGTGCGGTATCAATGGTATTTTTCATGTGCGGTATCAATGATATTTTTCATGTGCGGTATCAATGGTATTTTTCATGTGCGGTATCAATGGTATTTTTCATGTGCGGTATCAATGGTGTTTTTCATGTGCGGTATTAATGGTGTTTTTCATGTGCGGTATCAATGGTGTTTTTGATGTGCGGTATCAATGGTGTTTTTCATGTGCGGTATCAATGGTATTTTTCATGTGCGGTATCAATGGTATCAATGGTATTTTTCATGTGCGGTATCAATGGTATTTTTCATGTGCGGTATCAATGGTGTTTTTCATGTGCGGTATTAATGGTGTTTTTCATGTGCGGTATCAATGGTGTTTTTGATGTGCGGTATCAATGGTGTTTTTCATGTGCGGTATCAATGGTATTTTTCATGTGCGGTATCAATGGTATTTTTCATGTGCGGTATCATTGCTAGTTTTACTGTATGTTATCAATGGTATTTTTAATGTGCAATATCATTGCTAGTTTTAATGTGTGGTGTCAATACCCATTTTAATGTGGTGTTTTGATGATTGTTTTAATGTACAGTATTTTAATTTGTGGAAGCAATGATTTTTCTTATTCAGACAACCTAGGAGAGCGCTCTGGGAGAGCTGTAAGTGTCATACTGTGGGCTGTAGGTGATGTAATGCAGGATGTGTCACTATGCCCTTAATTTTAGATCTTAGGGGCCCCCCTGTCATAAGTGCCCCCCGAAGCCTTAATCCAGCTCTGGGTGTCTATATGTCTCTCTCCTTGGGCCTGATTCATTAAGGATCTTAACTTGAGAAACGTCTTATTTCAGTCTCCTGGACAAAAGCATATTACAATGCAAGGGGTGCAAATTAGTATTCTGTTTTGCACATAAGTTAAATACTGCTTGTGTTTTCATGTAGCACACAAATACTTGATAGCTTTATATTTACACTGAAATTTAAAGTTGATATTTATGTGCTACATGAAAAAACATGGTTTTGTCCAGGAGACTGAAATAAGAAGTTTCTTAAGTTAAGATCCTTAATGAATCAGGCCCAAGATCCTTAATGAATCAGGCCCCTTATGTCTATACATCTCTCTCCTTATGTCTATATGTCCTTCCAGTTACTACAAGGCTTTGTTTCACTTTAGGGGGCAGAGTCAAATTACTCTCAAGAGTAACGTGACCTGCGCACTTTTACTGTTAATAGTGTAATTTGAACCAGGATTTCTGAATGCGGCTAACGGCTAACGGTAATAGTGCGCAGGTCTTGTTACTCTTGAGATTAACGCGGCCCTTTGAATCTGCCCCTAGATATTCACTCAGTATTTATGTGTCTGTTGCTCTGTGTTTCTGTCTGTCCTCTTGATCGATATGTGTTTTTCTCTATTCCTGTCTTTGTTTGCCTGTCCTCTCAGTACCTACAGCGGGAATGCAAAAATCAAAGTTAAACATTACTGTACTAATTGTAATAATGCAACTAATAGTGTAGTAGCGGTAATAGTGTGCATGCCATGTTACTTTCAGCAGTAACGCGGCCAATTGAATTCTCCCCACGGTGTACTATTTATTAGCAAGCGGCTAACAATTATTTTTATTATTGGTGCTTATCAAGGCAATAAAGAATCTCTTATTGCTGCAATTTATCAGTAAAGTCTTATCAAGGCAGCTGATCAATGTTCTCTATCGCCAGCAGTATCCCCCTCTCAATGTTTGTATCTCTAGCTACATGTCTCTGTGTCTGTCTGTCCTTTCAGTGTATCTTTGTCAGGCACCGTCTCCGCACTGACTATGTGTGCAGGAGACGGTCGCCTGTTCTTCCCCGGCTGCCGCGTTCCATTGCCTGCGCAATATCGTGTTCCGTTGCTAGGCAACGGGACGCACTGACGCTCACCTGTCAGCGTACCTCACTGCCGAATATGCCTCCCTCCAATCGGGGGATGCCTTGCTGTACTTAAAGAAGCCTCTAGCACCACTAGGGTGCCAGAGTATTTGGTTCACACCAGCTCCAGCACTTTGTCCCTGTATCCTGCTATTGCTTCTGTTACTGACCCAGCTACTCCTTGACTTCTCCTTTGGATCTCGTTTCTGTTACCTTGTTGCTTGTTCCGGTTACTGACCTTTGGCTTGTTTTTGACTATTCTTCAGATTATCCCTGTGTACCTCTCCGCCTGGCTGGATCTGATCCGGATTGTTTGACCTCTCCTGTCTTCTCTTGTCACTATGCTGGTGACTGTCTCTGAGAACCGCGACCTGCACATCCCCTTGCAGCGAAGTACAAACTCCCCTGCGGTGGTCCCTGGTGAATACCGGGGGTGCGTTAGATTCTGCGCCTCCCTGCTCAGCAGTGTCAATACCAGCTTGTGGCCTACTCGCAGTCGTGACAATCTTTTGTATAGTATTTGGTTTTGCCTTATATGTCTGTGTGTGTGTGTGTGTGTGTGTGTGAGTCTGTCTCTCACTATCTGTATGAGTCTGTCTATCCTATTGTATTTTTTCAATTCTTTTTTTTATTCCTTTTTTATTTGTTTGCTATCATTGTTCATCTTCAATCTTTGTATGTCTGCATGTAAGTGTATGTCACCAAAATAATAAATGCATATGTATTTATCTATTGTATAATGTATACACATGCAAACAATAGACTGAAGTACTGTCTTCATAGCATTGGTAAAAAATGAAACTAAGCACAAATTTCCATCTCTACCACATACAAAGAGCAAAGCATTGATTTTCTGTGACTAAAAACCTTTACGTTTTCACAAATGCTGTAATGCTGTACTTCTGATGTATATATGTGTATATATGTGTACAGTGTACACATATATGTGTACACTATATATGTATGTATGTATATATATGTATATGTGTACACTATAAAAATATGACTCCCGTCGCTCCACCTTCAATGTACAAGGTGCTGTATTAATGGCTTTAGTGAAGGAGCTCATTAAAATTTTACTGTGGGGCCCATTATTTTCTAGTTACACCCCAGTTCACAATGCAATATAGAATACAGACAAGAAATAAATACAAGTGTAATGAAGACAAATAAAGAAACAAAGGGAATAAATAAAAAGCAGAATGTGGAAATGAACTGCCTCCATTGATATGCTAATTATGCTATTACCTGACTATCTGAAAAGACAATACAGATCTTACCTTTGGGTTATGGTAATCTTATTCCCTGGCTGATTACAGTGGTGTAACTAAATGGCCATAAGCACCTGAGGGAGATTTTGAGCATGACCACCCTCACACCCTGAACTGCTTTGTAAGGTGCAGGTTCACATCAGTTTCTACTGTGTTTTTCTAGTGCAGTCTAAGTGGAATAGTGGCCTATACAAAGTGGAGCATATTTGCCTACTTTTCGGACCTCGCCTCCGAAAGACCCCATTTTGCCCAATTCTCCAGAAAGAGAGGGTGGCCTACTCTCCCGGAAGTATGGGAGCACTCACCGAAATTTGGGAATCTCCCTGATGTTGTGGTAGAGTAGGCAAATATACATCAAGCCTATTTAAGGCACATTTGGGTGTGGCTCACAAGCCAGCCCTTGCTAGATGTAACCCCTATACCTGGGAGGTGAGTGCATCTGATCTAAACTGCATTTTAATTGTGTCTGAAGCATATAGGTCAGTTTAGGACCTGCATATAATGTAGTGCCCTTGACACTGGGATTCAGGCTTAAATCTTTTGATCAAAATATGAACTAATACCTCATGTTGTCATTTTGCTAGATAAACACAGATATGCAGTGTTAAGGATAAGCGCTGACAACTGTCTCTGTTTTGTATAAATATACAGTTGAGGCAAGATTTTTTTTGTGAGTAAAATGAATATTCAGCCTATTAATTCACTATGAACTAGTGAGATCACTAAGGTGTGAGGCACAAAGTAGTGTCCACCAACACCTAATCTGCAACATCTATGTGAAACATGGGAGTACATAGACTAACATACCTGTGCCACAATTTTAAAAGTATGCTGAGATGAATTCTAGTTGTTCTGAATGAAAATGGGGACAACAACCAATTATACTTATGCAATATGTACAAAGTAATTAGCTTACATCCAAATATAGCATATTGCATTGATATGCTTATATGGCTGCAAACTAACATATAATGCTAATTCATTAATAAAAGCAATAGTTGTATAAAGTAATAATTTCATAATAAATCCAGCACTACTTCTTGTTGGGTCTTTATCTACTATACCTATTAGTTGACACTCTCCTGGTATAATCTTCGCAATGGAGAATGACTATTTGGACCTCATTTATGAACCGGTCATTCATACATACCACCATCAGGGTCCTGTTAAAGGCAAACTTTCTTAAAATTTTTAGATTTTTGGCAGAGGGTAGCATATTTAGTCAAGGATTTCTCTGTAATGTGCACTATTCATATATCCATGCACGTACCTCTCAACTGTCCCGATTTAGGAGTAACAGAACCAGTTGAGGAGACTGCAATCAACTATTCACCTAAGATTCATGCTCCAGTGACTATGGCGATATATTAAGGTTTGCACATGGCTTTTGTTTCAGACAGACAGCCAGAGAAGCTAATTATGGATCTGAGGTGTGTTTCTATAGTTAGCATTACCACCTGAAATGGAGTAAATGTGTGCAGTGCATAACAAGCCCAGTTGACAACCAACAAGTGAGCCTGCAAATGCAGCAACATGACAGATCCTCAGTCAAATACAGGGACTGTTCCGTCTTCTGGCATTGAGGCTCCACCTCAACCCCAGGAATGATAGCACTAGGCCTGTTATCTGAAAAGCCCTGGGATAAATCAGCTTCTGAAAGCCTATTTCATGGGCGGAGCAAGGAGGGGAAGCGGTGTATGCAAGTAGTCAATGTACAGTAAAGGTGTGCCAAGCTCGAGCGCCAGACTCAACACACTGCTGGATACCTATAATACATATGTGGAGTATAAAGTACTATCAGACCGCACAAAAGAAAAACAAAAGTATTTAAATGTTTTTACCTGTTAATAATATAGTCATTTATGAATAAACATTAAAAAAAACACGATTTTTTTTCATTTACCCCTTCCCCATAAAATATATTTATCAGGATGATATTAATATTTACTGTACATAAAATTAATTTTTACAGTTGCTCCTGATTGCAAACACATGTTCTAGCATGCATACGCGATCATTATCACTATCAGTTGGCACTTAGCGCCCCTGTAGCTGGTGCAAGTTATTCAACTGACATACCCAAAGCTTGTATCATACACTGCTGCATGCGCTCAACCTTGGCACGCTCTTACTGTAAATGGCAATTTCACACTGCTCTAAACACCTGGCCTAAGACAGCATTACCATAGCAGCAATGGGACCAAGGTATCCCTCTCTGACAAACTGAATAGCAAACAAAAGATGTCCCAATTCCGCTCACAGTAATATAAGGACCAGTAGATCAAGTAAAAACGGGTATCTGCGAACACTTATATATGCTAAAATATAACCAATAAATGGTAATATTGCAAACAAATGATGCTTCTGTAAACCATATGTATACACACAACAATAATACATTTTAAAACATCTAAAATGACAAAACTAATTGGGTCAAAGTGGTAAAATTCTAAGCGAATAAAATAATTCGCTAAGAATTTTACCACACTGACTCAATTAGTTTTGTGCAACAATACACCCCAGGGGCTTCCTAATTAATAAATACAAGTAATTAGCCCGCAGGCTATTGTTTACCTAATGCACGCGCGCCCAGCTGCCCAGCGTTGTTAGGGCGCGGTGCTGATTAGAAAAAGTCCCGACCATTGCCATGGTGATGGCCGGGACTGAAGAGAGAGGAAGTGACGTCCCGGCTGTTGCTATGACAGCCGGGACGCAACTGGGGGAAGCAAATGGCGGATTGACGCGGATCGTTACAGTACTCCCCCCCCCCCCCCAACCCTTGAGGAGGGGTTAAGGAACCCAGACATCTTGTTTCTTAGGAAATAGTTTGAAGAACTCCTTGGTAAGTTTATTAGCATGTAGATGATTCTGCGGAAGCCAAGAGCGTTCCACCTGGCCACGGCCTCCACTGGACCAGGAAGTGAATCTGTCCTTGGATCCTCTTGGAATCAAGGAACTTTTCAAAAATTGCCGATGCCCTTCCACATTAATCGCGTGAACTCTCCGAGATTGATGAGGTTAAACTTGCTTGAATAGATGACAGGTTTGAGAGGAGAGCAAAGTGTATGGAATTTTCAAGGAGTGAGGAAGCTTCAGCCTGAAGGCAACTGGGTTAATTTGCTTGATAATGGAAAAAGGTCCTATGGATCTAGGCCCGAGTTTGTACAGGGTTTTCTGACCCTAATGTTACCAGTGGAAAGCCAGACCTTCTGATCTCCTTTAAAGGTGGCGATTCCACTGTGTAGATCCGCAAACATTTTGGAATGAAACAAGGCCAACCTCAAAGCAGAGTGAACTTTTGTCCAAATGATCCTAAGTCTAGAAGCCATAGAACACATGCCTGGAAGACCAGAAGAGTTGAGAGAGGATGTCAGGCGTCTTTCCCGCACTTCCACCCTGGGCCCGGGACGATCACCTTACTTCTCTGCGCAATCGCGTACCATCGCCTAGAGACAAGATGTGTTATGTTCTCTTTGCCTGGTGTCAGCATAAGCATGCAGCTGTTCACTCGCATCCTATACGCAATGGGACGCTTCTTGTAGGCGTCCTGCCCACCGAATTCCTGCCACCAATCAGAGGTTTCACTACACTGTTTAAAGAGGCATCTGACACCAAGCGGGTGCCAGAGTATCTAGGTCTACCTATGCTCCAGCGCTCATGTTTGCTCCCAAGTATCCTGCTTGATTATCTGGACTTTGACCCGGTTCTGTCTGACTCTGCTTTTGGATCTCCCTCTGGTTTATACAAATCTCCTGGTTTGACTCCTGTTTTTCTGACTCAGCTTTTTTCTGCTCCTACTTACATTGCTTGCACGGTTTGACCTCGGATTGCACGAATATGCTTGTTCACCTATCTGGTGGCTACCTGGGAGGGCCGCAATCTGCAAATCTCTTTGCAGCAAAATCCAAACTTCCTTGTGGGGGTCCTTGGTGAAGACCGTAGGAGTGCTAGACTCTGTGCCTCCTAGTTTAGCCAATACCAGCAGGTAAACCTTTAGTCCTGATTTCCGTGACAGAGGCCAAGGAGTTGGATCTAGGATGAAAACCTAGGTTACAGTAGAATAGGGAGGTATGAGTGGAAGAATGACATGAGTTATTGTATGAAAACTCTGCCCATGGTAGTAAAGTTGACCAATTGTCATAAAATTCAGAGGTGTACAGGTGTAAAAATTGTTCCAGGGATTGATTTACCCTTTCAGTTTGTTCACTGGATTGTGGATGGTACTCTAATGATGTTTGTTTTCGAGGAGTGCACAAAAAGACTTTCAGAATTGGGCAGCAAATTGAGAGCCACGATCAGAGACAATATCTGAAGGAAGGCCATGAAGCCGGAATATGTCCTGGATAAAAAGTGATGTTAAACTCTGTGCACTAGGAAAACTAGTTAAGGCAATAAAATTAGACATTTTTCTAAATCGGTCTACCACGACCCATATAGTGTTGTGCGCTGCCGAACATGGAATGAAATCCATAGACAAGTGTGTCCAGGGTCTAGTAGGGACAGACAACGTCATGAGCTGGCCCAAAGGGCGGTTCCTGGGGACTTCGTTTTTACCGCAAGCTTCACAGGACAGGACAAAGTCTTTAACATCGGAAGACATGGTGAGCCGCCAAATAGATGGTGAGAGACTCTCTATAGTCTTAAAGATATCGGGATATCCGGCGATCTTATTTTCATGAGCTTCAGTTAATACAATCTTCCATAGGTGGACTGGCACAAACAAACGGTTTGCAGGTGCTTCTGAGGGAGCCAACTTTTGAAATCTGCGAAGAGTTATATCCAAGTCTTGGGTCAACCCAGCATGAATAACTGAAGATGACATAAAAGGCAGCGGTTCCGGAGCAGGTACATGGTGTGAAACAAAGTAATAATGAAGTGAAGCGGGTAGAAAGCAGTGACCACTACGCTTGCCAAGGATCATCATCATCATCACCATTTATTTATATAGCGCCACTGATTCCGCAGCGCTGTACAGAGAACTCATTCACATCAGGCCCTGCCCCATTGGAGCTTACAGTCTAAATTCCCTAACACACACACACACACACACTAGGGTCAATTTTGATAGCAGCCAATTAACCTACTAGTATGTTTTTGGAGTGTGGGAAGAAACCGGAGCACCAGGAGGAAACCCACGCAAACACGGGGAGAACATACAAACTCCACACAGATAAGGCCATGGTTGAGATTTGAACTCATGACCCCAGCGCTGTGAGGCAGAAGTGCTAGCCAATTAGCCACCGTGGGGCCCCATAAGATGCAACCGTTTTGCAGATTCTATGTACTGGAGATTCTTATGGTCAGTGATGACTTAATGACATGTATGGCCCCTTTCAGCCAGTGACGCCATTCTTCAAAGGCCTATTTGATAGCCAAAAGTTCACGATTGCCTACATCATAGTTGGTCTCTACAGCAGAGAAGAAGTAGGACAGGGCTGCAGTTGGTGATTACGAGGGTCCTTTTGAAACAGGACAGTGCCAGTGTCACACTTTTACACAGGGAATATCACTGACTGGTATTAGCGCAACTAACCTGAGAGGCGCGGAGTCTAACACACCACTGGTGTTCACCAGGGACCCCCGCAAGGAGGTTTGGGCTTTGCTGCGTGCGATGTGCAGGTCGCGGTTCTCCCAGGAAGTCACCAGTGCAGCGATTGAAGGGTAGTCAGACAGGCCGAGTCGAAACCAAGGAAGTGAGGTACAACGGAGAGTAGGCAAGAGTAGTCAGGAACGGTCCAAAGGTCAATACCAGTGCAGGCAGCGAAGTACAAGGGATATCCGGAAGAGAGGTCAAACAAGCTAAGGAGTCAAATACACAGGAGGTCAGGAACAGTAATATAAACTAATTGCTGGAGCTGGTTAGAACCAATACTCTGGCACCCTAATGGTGCCAGAGTGGAGTTTAAATAGTGGCAGGCAGGAAGTCCTAAGGGAGAAGTTCGGCGATCAGTCTCAGCTGATCGCTGGGAAGCGTCTGGGTTGCCTGGCAACCGAAGTGACGCATCGCGCATGCGCGAGCGCCGCGATCACGTGACAGCGTCCCGTTGCCTACCAACGGGACGTCTCCTCCGGGCAGCGGGTGTCCGTCTCCGGCACCCAGCGGAACTGCGGAGGCGGCACCTGACAGCCAGCACCTATATCAGAGGCATCTTCTTCCAGTACAAAGGGTAAATCAGGTTTGGGATGTCTCAAGATAGGAGCAGAGATAAATTCTCTTATAAGAGCTTTGAAGGAACTAATAGCCTCTGGGGACCAAATTCCAGGGTCCACTCCCTTCTGAGTAAGGGCAACAATGGGAGCCACCAGATCATAAAAAGCACGGATGAATCTTCGGTAGTAATTTGCGAAGCCCAGAACATTTGGGTATTTTTCAGATTGATGGGTTGTAGCCAATCCAGGATGGCTTGAACTTTGCTTGAATCCACAGAGAATCCGGAAGATGAGATTATGTATCCCAGGAATAATACTTTTCAAACTTCAAACTCACATTTTTCAAGTTTGGCAAAGAGGTGATGATCTCGCAATCTGTGGAGAACCTGCTGGACATGGAGTTGGTGTTGTAACAAGGAGTATATTAATATGTCATCCAAATATACAACGACAAACTGACCGAGGAAATCCCAGAGAACTTCATTAATTAGGTCTTGGAAGACAGCGGGCATGTTTCAAATACCAAATGGCATGACCAAATACTCATAGTGGCCAGAATGGGTGTTTAAAGTCATTATCCACTCATCACCTTCTCTGATGCGGATGAGATTATATGCACCGCGAAGATCAATTTTGGGGTACATTACAGCACCTTTCAGTCGATCAAACAGGACTGAGATGAGGGGGAGTGGATAGGTGTTCTTTATAGTAATTTTGTTAAGTCCTCTAAAATCGATAACAAGGACGTAGCGCACCATCCTTCTTGAAGACAATGAAACATCAAGCTCCCACTGGAGACTTTGAAGGCCTAATAAAGCCTTTTTGTAAATTATCCTCCACATATTCCTGCATAGCCTTGGTTTCAGGACCAGAAAGCGAATACAACCTCCCTATAGGCAATTTAGAACCTGGAATTAACTCGATAGCATAATCGAAATCCCAATGTGGAGGAAGAGATTCAGCCACTTTTTTAGAGAAGACATCCCGGAATTCATGGGACTGAGGAGGAAACAGGTTGCAGAATCTGGAGGGGCAAATTCAAACAGGCCTGTGAACAATAGGCGCTCCATCAAATAATCTCCCATTTGGCCCCATCCACTACAGGGTTATGAAGATGAAGCCAGGGATGACCTAGTATTAATGGTACATATGGGCAATTGATAAGGTAGAAGGACAGGGTTTCTGAGTGGATGGTTCAGATTGTTAACTGTCTGGGGTTGTTTCATAAAAAATCTTGCCGCCTGGCAGCGGGCCTCTATCCAAGCCACAAACAGTAATAGCAATACTGATTTTCATGGAAGGAATCCCAAAGGAATCAGCAAATCTAATGTCCAGAAAGTTACCAGCGGCACCGCTATCTACAAAGGCCAAAATATCAGAGGAACGTGAACCATAAGTGATTTGTGCAGGAACCAAGACTGCATTATTGGAAGAGATGATCTGCAGACCTAGTTGACCCTCCCCCTCATTCCTTAGGCCTGATCTTTTCCCAAATTATTAGAGCAGAAGCTAGAAAGTGACCTTTGTTTCCACAATAAAGACAGAGACCTTGGTTCCATCTTCTGTTTTTTTTCTTCTAGTGAAAGACGTTATTCTCCTAACTGCATAGGCTCTTCAGCTTTTACTGATGCAGAAAAAGAAGCATATGAGATAAAATGAGGCGCTTCCTTCTCCTCCTTTCTTTCCTTCATCCGTCTGTTAATTTTGATGGCGAGCTGCATAAGGGTCTCCAGATATGTTGGGAAGTATACTGATAGATAGCGTCTTTGATCTGTGCTGATAGACCTAAGTGAAATTGACTGCGTAACGCAGTTTTGTTCCATTCACTGTCAGTAGACCATCCCCTAAATTCAGCACAATATTCCTCAGCAGGGCTCCGACCTTGCTTCAAGGGTCTTAGATGAGACTCAGCCAAGGCCATCTGGTCCAGATCATCATAGAGCAGACCCAAGGCATTAAAGAAGGCATCCACTGATTGCAGAGTTGGACTAGTTGGAACCAGACTAAAGGCCCAGGACTAAAGGTCACCCTGGAGAAAGGAGATGATGATTCCGACCTTTTGCTGTTCTGAACCCGAGAACCTGGGTCTTAAATGAAAATAGAGCTTGCAGCTCTCCTTTAAATTGCAGAACAGGGCCCTGTTCCCAGAGAATCGATTCGGCAAGTTTAACTTTGGTTCTGCTCCAGGTGCCGGGATGGCCTGTGAAGCTTCTTCTTGCGCAGACAGAGGACATGGCAATCCCTGAGCCATCTGAGACAGAGTTTGACCAGCCAGCACCCGGGCTGATGTTGGATTCGTCCCGCTATCGTCCATCAAGGCAAATTCCCCCATAAAGTAGGCCGATTATAATGTTAGGCTAACGGCTATTGTCATGAACTTGCAGAACTAGTGGTAGAGGTCTTCGCCTGTAGCATCCCGCTTTCCCGTACAGCTTGATGTACCTACAGGTACTTGGATGCTCCCAGGTCTTAATTCTAATGTGGTGCATGTTTATGAACAATTCCACAGCGGATGGGTAGGTGGAGGAAATCCAGATGGTAGTGGGTAGTCAGAGGGGAGGCTGAGGTCAGGGAGTCCGTAGCAGATAGGATGGTCGAGGACAGGTAATAAAGTCAGGCTGGCGGCATACAGGAAATCCAAGAAACCCGTCCAGAGGTCAGGGCAATCAGAAAACAGCCAAGGTCCAAGGAAGGAAGAGGTCACAACAATAGGTTAATCCAGAGTATTTGCAGACTACACAAGGTACAAAAGCACAGCAGGTCAGCAATTCCTCAAAAAGACAGTATAACCAGCCAATCAGAGCCATGCCCAACAATACAACCCAAGGCCTGCCTAATAAATAAATGCAAGTAATTAGCCCGCAGGCTATTGTTTACCTAATGCGCACATGCCCAGCTGGCCAGTGTTGTCGGGGTGCGGTGCTGATTAGTAAGCGTCCAGACTGTTTCCATGGTGACGGTCGGGACTGAAGAGAGGGGAAGTGATGCAGTTGGAGGAAGCGAGCTGCAGATCGCCGTGGCTCATTACAGTAACATTATTTTCAGCAGTGTTTGTACTGATATTCTTTGGGGCTATGAGGATAAGCATATTATTCAGTCTCAATAAAAAAGAGGCCAGAGAGCTGGATGTAGGTGATATCAAGCTGCAATGTTACAGTGCTTTGCTGTCACTTATAGGTACCGGGCCAAATAAGGTGTGGATATGCGGGTACTCATACATATATTGGGCTGTATTAAGTGCAGCGGAGAGGCAGTTGGGAGAGAACCTTGGACTCAAATTTAAACAGGTGGAACTGCATTGGTTCACAAGTAGAGGCATGCAGTGAGCCCAGCTGATCCCAGAATTGGCAGGAATTTTTTTGGGAAACCATGGTGGCGGTACTAGAAGGGTTCTCGACCCATGGTTTTGCGTTATTATACCTTGGTTTTGGACTGTCACCAGTACAGGGAGTTGGGTAGTCAGGTGATTGGGCACTGTAGAAGTGACCCTTGGGTTTTGGTATCGTATATCTGCTACATTATATATGGCCTGTAAGCGCTATCCCTTCCCCTTCTAAATTCAATTTCAAGAGTTTTAAATAAAAGGCTGTGTTTATACTCTTTCCATTACTGGATGTCGTATCTATTATTGCATGAGTCAGATTAGGTAGGTAGGGTCATTAGCACAGCAAAGAAACTGCAACAGGTACGGTTGTTGTTAGTTGGGTGAGAGATATCTTGCATGAATAGGTGAATAGTTGGATTTCCTTGAAGTGAGTATGGGGAATATCACAAGATTAGGCAAAGGCAGTTAGTAGGAGAAGGAAGGGAATGAAGAGGAGGTGAGCAGAGCATGTCTGGTGGGAAAGATATATATATATATAAAAGCAAAAGGCATGTTCACCTCCCCCTCTCTCCAGAAGACTCTGTGCAAGCTTCACTGGTACCAGCACCCCAGGTTGGCTACATATCTTTCAAGAGTACATATGCAAGTTTACAAAATAAATGCAGTAATGTGACATGGCAACATTTCAGAACCTGGGGGGAAATTCCATCAGTTTTCTTTCTGTCTAGAGGCAGTCAAACCCACAAATTACATTAATATGCTCCTTCACACACATTACATTAATATACTCTGTCAGCCCTCACATTACATTAAAGCCTCACTATATAAGCTTAATATCCTCCCCTACACATATTACATTCGTTCCCTCCCACACACACATTACAAGAATATCCCACCACTACAGTTACCTGATCTGCAGGGCATGAATGTTGTATGTGGCAGACTCCTCTGTGTGCCTCCTATAAGGTCTCTGCACACTGAGGCGCCAGTACCAGCCCACTGTGTGCTGAAGGGTAGAAGGTAGCTGACTCATATGTAAGGGAGGAAGTGGCAGGAGAAGGGAGAGTAAAGAACAGTGATTGCAGCGCAGGCGTCCCTCCTCTATGCTGCTCTGTGCTCCATTGCTTTAGACTGACTGAATGCCGGGTGTGACATAATCATTCAGTCAGTCTGGAGCAATGGAGCACAGAGCAGCAGAGAAGACAAGAAGGAAGACAGAAGTAAAGGTAAGTGAAGGGAGGAAAACGGGGGAGGGGGGTTAAAAAACGGGGGGGCAGCATGACACAGAGGGGTTAAAGAAAGGAGGGACAATAGCAGCATGACACAGAGGGGTTAAAGAAAGGAGGGACAATAGCAGCATGACACAGAGGGGTTAAAAAAAGAGGGACAATAGCAGCATGACACACAGGGGTTAAAAAAGAGGGACAATAGCAGCATGACACAGAGGGGTTAAAAAAAGAGGGACAAGCAGCATGACACAAAGGGGTTAAAAAAAGAGGGACAAGCAGCATGACACAGAGGGATTAAAGAAAGGAGGGACAATAGCAGCATGACACAGAGGGGTTAAAGAAAGGATGGACAATAGCAGCATGACACAGAGGGGTTAAAAAAAGAGGGACAAGCAGCATGGCACGGTGTTAAAGAAAGGAAGGAGAAACTCAGAGAGGCACAGGGGGTTAAAGAAAAGAGGGACAAGCAGCATGGCACAGGGGTTAAAAAAAGAGGGACAAGCAGCATGGCACTTGGGTTAAAGAAAAGAGGGACAAAAGCAGCATGGCACAGGGAGTTAAAGAAAAGAGGGACAAGCAGCATGGCACAGGGGGTTAAAGAAAAGAGGGACAAGCAGCATGGCACAGGGGGTTAAAGAAAGGGGCAAAGGCAGCATGGAGGGCGCAGTGTGATCATAAGGGGGCATAGCATGGTGATGATAATGGGGCACAGTAATGTAGTGTGTGTGAGGTAGATGGTGGCTAATTAATGGCTGCTATTTTGTTGGCGGGGTAATGGGAATACTATTTTAATGTTGGAGTCAATGTTTGGTGAGCCCAGTGGGCGCAGACCAAGACTGAACTCTTTCTGTACACACTGCATTCTTCCTATACTACACAAGGGTGCTAGATGTCCTGAAAGTCAGGAGTGCTTGGACAAATGTCACGCTCCGTGGAATTCAGGACCTAGTGATTTTATTGTGTTAGCCACGCCCCAAACGGCGCATTGCCACGCCCCCAATTGTGTGACCATATGCATGAAAAATTTTGCGCTGCCTTAAGGCGCCACAAAATTTTTCTGCTTACTCAACTATAAGGGGGGCCCCATGAATTTGTTGTACCGGGGCCCTGAATTCCTCTTGGCAGCCCTGCCAGCCACCAGGAAGCAGACTATACCAGGATTTGCTCCTATAGGTCAGGGCCAGCCTTAATAAGCCTGGGACTATAGACCAATGCTTATTGTCCATCTCCCCCAATGGCAACGCAAATGTGACTGCAGGTTGTGTTCATGTGCATTATATACCCTGCCCTCATGGTGGATACTTCCTGCCCCTACACACAGTGGAGGCATTCATTTTGTGTTTTTCAGCATATTATGGCAAGACCTTCTTGGGCATGCAAGACATGGGTGTGAAAGCATCAATCAACACAAAACTCTGTGGTTTGTCAAAAATGACTAAACCCCCCCTTCAAAACAATCTCAAAATCACTGTTAACCACCAAGTACCACCGCCATTAAGATTTAGTTCAAGAGCTGAGAGTCTTCAGTTACTCCCTGACTTATCAGACAAACTAATTAATCAAAGTTACTGTAGACCATAAATGTAGCATTCTAAAACATCAAGCCTATATGATACAATAATTTTTTAAGAACACAAAAATATTAACATTATTGAAAGTGATTTAATAAGACAAAAAAGTCACAATACTTATTGAATAAAAATAACAAGTATACATACATGCAGTGGTCAATGTGGAAATTTAGAAGTGGCTGTATGGAAAATGTAAGTGATTGGAATTTGACAGTTTTACAATGAAAGCAGTGTGAGAAGTGACGGTATGACATACTACCACAAACCAGCCCACTTTGACTACTGCATCCTTGAAATAAGACAGAAATTATAGTACCACACTTACAAACACTTTTGCGTCAACTCAGGAAAGCCTAGAAGTTTTGGACAATTCTCAATAACAGACTGATCACCAAAAACTGTAATTTCTAAAATAATTTCACTAGTTTTAAACTTTCTTCTTTGCTTAGATCCCCCTCCTCGGCAACATCACTAAAAGAAGTGTGCTGGTTTTAAAAGCATATAACTCTCTTCTGGAACTTAGCAGATATAAGACATTCATTTTATTAAATATAGTATGATTTTTTGTGGTTATACATATCACCATCAACATCATCAACATTTATTTATATAGCATATAGTATATAGTATATTCCATATCATTTTACAATTAGGACCAAACTCAATAATAAACAAAACTGGGTAATTCAGACAGAGAAGTGAGAGGGTCCTGCTCACAAGCTTGCAATCTATAAGATAATGGGAGTTTGATACATGAAGTTCATTGCTACATATTGCATATTAGTCCAGCCAGATTGCAAAGGTAAAAAGTGCTTAGAGGGCACATAGTCACACAGCAATGCTGGTCAGGGGGTCAGAAGATTGTTGTAAATATTTTATATTGGATTAGGTAAAAAGCAGGCAAACAGTGTAGAAAATGACAGAGGATCATCAGTGTAAGAAAGACTAGCAAGGAAAATCAATCTAGCAGCTGCATGCAAAAAAGATTGTAAGGATAATAGTCTGATTCTGGGAAGACCCTTAAGGATGGTATTGCAATAGTCAATGTGGGAGATGATGAGTGCATGAATTGAAGATTTTGCAGTGTCTTGTGTGAGATATGTGCATATTCTTTACATGTTTCTTAGATGTATATAACAGGATTTAGATTAGATTTCAACACTTTCCTAGTTCCTGGTTCCAGACTACCACAGTTACTGCTTGTTTGCTGCTTCATCCTGTTTGCTGTATACAGATCTCAACCATCAACCTTTCATGTGAATTCAGCTTCATCCTATTTTCTGCTTTATTCCACCTGCTGTATACAGATTTAAACCATTTACCCTCTGAGTGAATTCAGCCTCATCCTGTTGCTAATACATGGATTTCAACCATTTACTCTCTGAGTAAGTTTAGATTCATCCTGTTTGCTGTTATATTGATTTCAAGCCATTAACCCTTTGTGTGAATTCAGCTTCATCCTGTTGCTGTTATATGGACTTCAAATCATTAAACCTTTGTGGAAATTCAGCTTCACTCTGCTTGCTGTGATACAAACTTTAACCATTAACCCTTTGTGTGGATTCAGCTTCACTCTGCTTGCTGAAATAATAACTTTGGCTATTTATTCCTCGTGTGGCTTCACCTTCATTCTATCTGCTCTTGTACAGTTTCCAGCTGTTACCTTCTGTGTAGGTCCTTCTCTCATCAACCTATTCGTGCCTCCCCCATTGGCTATCTGGGGTAGTATGTTGTTGTTCTGAGTCATCAACTTTCTGGAGCCATCTCTGTGTCTCAGGGTACCGACTTCCAGATCCAGACCTACCTCTGGTTCTGAGTTGTCCAGGGCCAGCTCCGGGCTTATTCTGTTCAGGAGGTTGCCACCCACTGTATAGCTCCCTCCCTGTTCCCACATCCAGGTTCCAATCCATCAGGTCCAGATTCCATTTGTTTATTCCAGTACAGAGTCCAGTCCAGCATTCCTCCTCCTAACATCTGGTATACAGGAATAGAGGTACCCCTCTGTGCAAGACACTCATCCGGCCTCCCAGTTTCCACTACATCCCTGCCATAGCTAGCCCCAAGGGTCCAGAGACAGATCCCAGAAACCCTATTGCTGTGACACTAACCACTGTGACACTGGGCTGCCCAGGTACATTTCTGTTTTTGATTGCAATGATGCTTATAATTTGTTTGGTATTTTACCTTGCCTGACTTCTGATCCAGCCTGTTAGCTGTTTTCACAGGCATTGTTTTTGGATTTGGACTACTGGTTTTGGATTTGGAGCAATGATTTGGTATTGTATTTGCCCAACTGTTAGTAATCTCAGTTTGACCCTGACCTTGCTATTGAGTTCTGAAATGGAACTGTATCTATTAGTGTGTTTCTGAACCTATCCTTACTTCAACTTTGCTGTTCATGTCTCTGAACTTACAACCTGCTTTATTCCTGTGGTGTCCTCGACTTGATACCCTGTACCAGTTGCCAATAAACAACTGAGGCAATCAGTACTGGTAAGCACAGCCTTCAGAAAAAAGGGACTGCTATAGGTGAAGATCATGCTAACCTGGACACTGGTGTTTACTGATGGAGAGTTACAACAGATATGACATTAATGTAACATGGTCAGCCATATATACCCAGACACATAAAAATCACACAAGTTGCATTTATTTCACATGCATGCTGCATAGTAAACACTGCAATTAAATGAGTTTACATGTATGAGACAAACCATCAGCCTTACAGTATTTGAATTTACATGGCCAGTCTAATAGTAACTATGCAAGGTATTTATTTGTGTCTATGTTGTTAAACAGCAACAGCCCTCTCCCTACCTGACACCAAAATGTTTTAGGAGCTGACTTCAGGGTAGCTATCTTTTCCCATGAGTTCATATGCCGCAATGCTGTAATATCAGCAGTTGCATTTAGTCCTGTATGTTCTGGAATTTATGTGAGAAAGTGGCTATACCTTCAAGGGATCAATTGTTGTTAAACAAATGAGGTCCTTGTTCAATAATGCAGGTTGTTTCCTAGTGATGCTTATGCTGTAAAGTTGTAGGACAGGATTAACATGTTACGTGATCAGATATTTGCGGCTTTGTAACGTCATTGGCTAGGATACAAACTAGTTATCTACAGGTTGGGTCTGACACCACTTGGATTCTAACTCTCTATTATACATGTTGATGGGGATAATACTGGAGTCATCCTCAGGGAGTCAGGAACAATCTGTTCTACACTTGATCCTGCAATTTATATCACAACATCTGTCTACAACTCCACTGCCCTCTTTCGTCTGATAATTACATAGATCCTATTAATCATCTCTTAGAATATTTTTCCATCTGGATGAACTGTACACTAGATTTTCGTGTCTCACCTCATTTCAAGTGAATGTGTGAGGGCAGCCATATTATGTGATGAAACAAAGTTCATGATAATGCAGGCGATTCACATTGTTCCTAAGTGATGTCACTGTCTTCTAGTGCATTGATATGCTGCATTCTCATTAATATTGCTTCAGAGCACAAAATGGCTCCTGTGTCGGTGAACTTTAAGGGGCAGCACCATACATCTACAATACTTGTAAATATTTATACTGTTATTGCATTTTTATTTTTTGCTTTAGCCCACCTTAACTTGCATTACATTGGGATGGGAAGGACTGAGCTACATCAAATGGTCGACATTCTGGCTTCACAGAGGTGTCATGGACGACATCCTTCCAAGCAAATGGGGCTTTCAAAGCTTGGGACTCGAAGAGGAAGTATAGGAGAGTGGCATAAGTTGGTTCTGTCTGGAGGGAAAGGACAGTAGAGCTGTGTTTGTTACTTTGTGTAATTCTTCTTGAGAATGGGGGAAGCGCAGAAGAGGGACACTCTGAAGGAGGCCTCATCTGGAGGTTGGGTAGGATAGAGATTCTTCGGAGCCAGTCAAAAATCTATATTGCAGGAAACTGTTGACCCAACCCTTCTCTGTGAAACGTGAGCACTTTGACTAGAGTTAGGTTCCATGATGGATTTACACTGTCCACCAGGAGGAAATTTCTGCAGATACTTTGTTGGAAGTGTGAGCTGACTGGACCCCCTGTTGTGGGAGCCCAATAACTGCAATGTGACTTGGAATTGTTACTTCATAGAGGGGAATATGATCATCTAGACAGGGTTGTTGAAAAGGTGTTGCCAGGCCCTACAAAGAAGATGTAGAAAGATGGTTAGAGAATCCATCTCACTGCTCCATCCTGTGAAGAAGGAAGAAAGACCATGAAATCATTCATCAGTGAGACTGTACCCACTATAGAGAAACCCACCAAGGTTAAGTTACTTCAGGGCAGGTGCTTTTACCTTCAAGTGCAGATGATACCCCAGAGGAGCATATGGTGGTCAGTCTTGAGCAGGTGGAGCCAGTGGTGAAGGCCAAAACTGAATCAGTGACTCTGATTAACTTGGAGGCCATAATCAGACAGACCCCAGAATTATCTATGGATCTGCAAGAGACAAAGAGGATGAGGAGACAGAGGGGAGTGAATTAAAGTCAGACCAAATCCACAAGGCCTATACCCTATGGTAGTAAGTAAAGAACTCCATAGCCGAAGGCAGGAGGAGCAATAATATGAAAAGGCTACAACACCGCCTAGGCTTGTGCCAGAAGCAGAGGTGCAAACGTCTAATACACAGTGCTATCCAGGCTGGAACTATGCTCCCGAAACTTTAAGGGAGAAAAAGGGAAGAGAAGCATTTTGGATACTACCAGGCATGCCCATCAATAAGGAAATAATAACCTTGAGCAATGTTAAAAAAGTGGTACAGATTGTGGTGCTGAGGTGATGGGACTTTCACTACTCAGCAGCCCCAGTGGTTTTTCAATAAGGTAGAGGGCCACTGGCACAATTGGTTTAAGATGAGGTGATGGATCATCTGCTGTCCCAAAAAGAGTATCACCCCGTGGCATCACTGTCCTGAGATGTCCAGTTGGATGAAGGTGGGATGAGCATCTGTTTTCAAGTCAGCGGTGTTCTCAAGCACAAGATTATCTTAGTAATAATGTATTAGAGATTGAGCATTTTAATTTCTTCCCTGGCCCAGATGGATCTATGATCCAGAAGTCGCATTGGGGCCTCGTAAGGATACTGTTTTCAATTTTTTCTTTTTTACTTCAAAAGAAACACCAATATTTTTACAATTGATAAATCATTGGAATCACATTTTATGAATAACAGAAAGGGGGACAACGGCTATTTTTTTCGTAAAAGTCTCAAAAGACAATGTGGTGCCTTTTATTTTTATCATATGTGTTTATGAACTGCTTCATCTACCTCATCTACATCATACCCGCACCCACAGGGGCTTCTGTTACCCACCTTAACCCACATTACCCTGAGATGGGAAAGACTGAGCAATAGCTATCAGGACAACCTTTGAACATCACAGAGTAAGTTTCAAGGAAGACACCAATTTTAATTTTAGACAGTAAGCCTGATAAACCATTATTTTAATAATAAAAACACCATATTAAGGCAGCATAGGCTGTCGTGGAATTACTAAACCACGTCTGCGAACCACAGATTGCCTGAGACTTTCTTCCCAATCTAGTCATGACACGTTTTATGTTAAGAAAAGTGATGTGAAAAGTTTGGGGGGGCTCTAAAATAATGTGCTTTAACTGAGGGGTCTATTTACTATCGTGCAGTGGTAACATTTATTATGTATTGCTGTAAATTGCAGTGATACATAATGCAGTACCACTGCTATTCACTATGCTGCAGTTGTTCAAAGAGCCCCGGCGAAGAACCCTTTTTACACAAAGGGATTTTACTGTGCACCAGCAGTCTGTGCATGTGCATAGGATTTGACCCAGCGGGGGCATAATCCAAAGCCTTTCTGGCTCCACTGGACCCCAGAGGAACAGGTAAGTAGTTTGCAGTGAAATGCAATGTTTTTCTCTGCTTGGAAAATCACTAAACCTCGCAGTCACCACAGCATTCTATTGGGACTGCAGTACCAAGTGAAAAGTAGGTTAATTGTCTGAACACCTTCATAAATGAAGTGAAGTCCTGCGATAGACAATCTCCGGATTTCTGGGTTATCACAGCTTGCTAAATAGACCCCTAAATCATGATCAAAAGGTTAAGATGCTTCTCATATATATATATATATACTGTATATTGAATTCCCAAGCAAACAAATAAAAGGACGTTTGGACTTGCTGTGCTTTTTCTGCTTGTCCTACTAATCTGTGATCTGGATCCACATTGTGATGTAAACTTTAGAAAGGAGTTCAGGATACATTTCTGGAATCTATCCTGCTCCAGTGTATAAATAGAATGTACTATAGGTGTGTTAAGGAAACACCCTTCACCAGGACACGCTATTTATTAACCCTACAATTTACTCCACATGAAATTCTCAGTGACAATTCCTTTTTTATGTTAAATTGTGTAATAAAACCACATTTTTGAATCACTGTTAGTTTACTATATTCAGATAGGTACGTGCCTAAGACAACGCTGTACAGGGTGAGCAAATCAATGATAAATTATTTACTTCTTTTTTACCACTTATTTATATCACTAAAACTAATGGCATAAAGGAATTTTTATAAAAGGACTGAAATATATTGGGTGTGTAATTATTTAGGGCATAATTATTCACCCACCCAAGACCCAACTTGCCGATACATGACTGCAAACCTAGTAGTAGCGTTGTCATTTTGTTTGCGAACTCCTGAGCCAATAATTGCAAAGGGAGACAGTAGCTCTGAAGCCTGTTGTTTGCACGTGTTCTAGCCACTAGAGATTGTGCTCTGCGTAACCCCCTGTCCCGGTGTGTAATGTTGAGGTGCACAGGTTCGGTAGTGCACCTCCTTCTCAGCCCTGGCTAGCTCCAGGTGTGGATGAAGATGACCAGAGGGCCCCGCACATGCAGATTATCTTTACAGAGTCCCTGTGAAGATGTTGGGACACAGGTGATGTAACTGGGTGGTGCAGTGCAATCAGCTGTCTCAATAATGCGGGCGCCAGACCATCTCTTTATTGCAAAATAAACTCTTTATTTACACTCCTTCTTCACTCCAGCACATTCTTAAACTGTTGCAGTGATAAAAATGTACAGTTCCTATATATATCTCCTGTCTCCCTCCTGTCCTCTGCGGGGGTAATATCTCCCTCCCGTCCTCTGCGGGAGTAATATCTCCCTCCCGTCCTCTGCGGGGGTAATATCTCCCTCCCATCCTCTGCGGGGGTAATATCTCCCTCCCGTCCTCTTCAGGGGTAATATCTCCCTCCCGTCCTCTGCGGGGGTAATATTTCCCTCCCGTCCTCTGCGGGGGTAATATCTCCCTCCCGTCCTCTGCGGGAGTATTATCTCCCTCCCGTCCTCTGCGGGGGTAATATCTCCCTCCCATCCTCTGCGTTAATAATATCTCCCTCCCGTCCTCTGCGGGGGTAATATCTCCCTCCCATCCTCTGCGTGAATAATATCTCCCTCCTGTCCTCTGCGGGGGTAATATCTCCCTCCCATCCCCTGCGGGAGTTATATCTCCCTCCCGTCCTCTGCGGGGGTAATATCTCCCTCCCGTCCTCTGCGGGAGTAATATCTCCCTCCCATCCTCTGCGGGAGTAATATCTCCCTCCCGTCCTCTGCGGGGGTAATATCTCCCTCTCGTCCTCTGCGGGAGTAATATCTCCCTCCCGTCCTCTGCGGAGGTAATATCTCCCTCCTGTCCTCTGCGGGAGTAATATCTCCCTCCTGTACTCTGCGGGAATATCTCCCTCCCATCCTCTGCGGGGGTAATATCTCCCTCCCGTCCTCTGCGGGGGTAATATCTCCCTCCCGTCCTCTGCGGAAGTAATATCTCCCTCCCGTCCTCTGCGGGGGTAATATCTCCCTCCCGTCCTCTGCGGGGGTAATATCCCCCTCCCGTCCTCTGCGGGAGTAATATCTCCCTCCCGTCCTCTGCGGGAGTAATGTCTCCATCCCGTCCTCTGAGGGGGTAATATCTCCCTCCCGTCCTCTGCGGGGGTAATATCTCCCTCCCGTCCTCTGCGGGGGTAATATCTCCCTCCCGTCCTCTGCGGGGGTAATATCTCCATCCCGTCCTCTGCGGGGGTAATATCTCCCTCCCGTCCTCTGCGGGAGTAATATCTCCCTCCCGTCCTATGCGGGAGTAATGTCTCCATCCCGTCCTCTGCAGGAGTAATGTCTCCATCCCGTCCTCTGCGGGGGTAATATCTCCCTCCCGTCCTCTGCGTGGGTAATATCTCCCTCCCGTCCTCTGCGGGGGTAATATCTCCCTCCCGTCCTCTGCGGGGGTAATATCTATCTCCCTTCCTCTGCGGGGGTAATATCTCCCTCCCGTCCTCTACGGGGGTAATATCTCACTCCCGTCCTCTGCAGGAGTAATATCTCCCTCCCGTCCTCTGCGGGGGTAATATCTCCCTCCCGTCCTCTACGGAGGTAATATCTCCCTCCCGTCCTCTGCGGGAGTAATATCTCTCCCTCCCCTCCTCTGCGGGGGTAATATCTCCCTCCCGTCCTCTACGGGGGTAATATCTCACTCCCGTCCTCTGCAGGAGTAATATCTCCCTCCCGTCCTCTGCGGGGGTAATATCTCCCTCCCGTCCTCTGCGGGGGTAATATCTCCCTCCTGTCCTCTGCGGGTGTAATATCTCCCTCCCGTCCTCTGCGGGAGTAATATCTCCCTCCCATCCTCTGCGGGGATAATATCTCCCTCCCGTCCTCTGTGTGGTAATATTTTTGTTCCGGGAACTGCCAGTAGGAGGTGGGTGTGTAGGGGTCGGGGCCCCGAAAATCCCGTCATTTTAGCCCCACCCCGTGACGTAATGACGCAAATCGCGTCATTTTGCAGCGAATCCCAGTGAATCGCGGCGTTTGAACCGAATTCTGCCCACTTCACTAGGAAGTTTGCCACACTCTACCGGGAGTCCGGGAGACTCACGCGAAATGCGGGAGTCTCCCGGACGTACCGGGAGAGTTGGCAAGTATGGAGTATATGTGGGGGTAGTGTTAGGTATAATGTGTGAAATGTAATGGTGGGAATTGTAAATTATCTGCGTGTGTGTTGATGGGAGGGTTTAGATCAACTTTGCTCTGGTTCCTAAATTAGTTTGTGCCGCCACTGAAGGTCATTTACAAACAATGAAATGGCTTTGAATATGCCTTATGATACTTAGATTTGTGCAGCGCAGGTGTGCCTAGATTTCTGCCAAAAGACATGGCTTTGTAGATCAAGGTGTAGTGTTTGCAGAGGAACAGAAGTTTGCACCAGCCCATGGTTTTGCAGAGCAATATTCTTGAAGTGACTGGGTGAAGAGCAGGCTAAAAGTGCTTGGTTTGTTGTTATTCTCATTTCTGACTTTTAATTAGAGATAGACAAATTGATTTGTCTGAATCCAGAAAAATAACCCACTTTATATAGACATTTTAGTGTTCCATGCTGTAAATGGTCCATCCTTAAGCTGGGTACACACTACAGAAAATTTTTCCTAATGCAATATCTTTAACAATTTTGCCAACAACTGAAAGTTCCGATCAGCATGCTGATTCATGTGTATACACTATACACATTTTATCTTCAGATCTGTGTTCTTCATCTGTCATAACCATCGGCTAAAAAGATTCTGACTCTGTAAACTCTATGGAGATCTGCCTACTCTGCTGGTCGTTAGTGTATACACACTGCAGAATTTGCCCAACATTGTTTCATCGTTCATAGTGATTTTTAGTCAGTTTTATCATATTAAATCAAACAACGTGATATGCTTTGGTACAGTAAAACAAGATTGTGTGAGCGTACACACTAATGCAATATCGGACCTATCAGTTATTTATCGTGTGATTGCCACAATAATCGGGTAAAAATCCTGTAGTGAGTGCCCAGCTTCAGTTCTGATCTCTCTGCTCTGTGCTACAGTCTGTTAACGTTAGACAGCCAGGCACAGGTACCTTATCCCCAGTCAAAGCATCTTAGATCTACTTATAAAATGCAGGTGTATTACTGATCATTGATTCCTATGACAACCTGTTATGATGCATTGGAAACATTGAATTAATATAAATGTGCTGAACTTGAATGTGTGATAAGCTGTGAGCGGGCAAGAGTGTTATCATAGGATCTAATAATCATCAGCAATTTGTCATTCCTGACATCCTCCCTTCTAAATAGAGAGTGCTGCAGCCACATTAACCATATGAGTGCCAAAACACCAGAGGCTAATCTGGAGTGACACCAGGGGAGATGCAGAGCATGTAATGAGCCACTGAAGTACTGACTGCTTGGAACTGTCCAAAAAATCAGGATAGTTGGCAGACTGTGCTGCTCTATTATATCTGTTCTTGCAGTATTGACTAATACAAAAATGTCAACTTTAAATGTCATTGTACAAATATGCTATAAAGTAGTTGTGTGCTACATGAAAAAACAGTCAGTATTTAACTTATGTGCAAAACAGAATACTAATTTGCGCCCCTTGCATTGTAACATGGTTTTGTCCAGGAGACTGAAATAAGAAGTTTCTTAAGTTAAGATCCTTAATGAATCAGGCCCCTAGTTATCAATTCTCATTCATAGTTGATGATGAGGTTGAAAAAAGACACCAGTCCATCAAGTTCAACCTATTTTGGATCTCCTGCGATCCTGCACTTATATTTGAAATTAATCCAGAGTAAGCAACCGCCAATCTGTTTCAATTGTGAAAATCCCCCCAGACTCAATATTGCAGTCCTATTTTTACCCTATATCCACTACTATCCTTCATTTTAAATTAACGGTCGTATCCCTGGATACACCTTTCCGCTAAAAATTTGTCTAACCCTTTCTTAAACATATCTATTGAATCTGCCATCACAACCTTCCCTGGCAATGAATTCCATATCTTGAGGGGCATTCACTGGTACACATTTCTATATATGTTTTCTTTTTTTTTTACACTTGTTTTTAGGAATAGATCCTATAATAAAAAATTACCCGTGTGAATCGTTGGCTAGATACTCTAACAGCTCATGGTCTCTCACTGCTTACAGTTTCCATTGGAAGCCTGGTAAGCAATGGAGGAAGGGATATATGAGAAGCCCTGGGCCTGATTCATTAGAGAACATAAATGTCGATATGTGCCATATTTTTATGCATTTACATAACTATTCCCATTCATTTCAATGGAAAGCTTAATTACTAAATAAATAAATAATGAAAAAATCAGGTAGCATGCACCCCCCCCCTCATTCCTCAAGCTCTACCAGGATTATACCGCATAGGCTGGTATACCATTATAACACAGTAGCCTACTGTCCCGGAAGGTCCGGGAGACTACTGGGAGCAGGGCAACCTTCCGTTTCCATTCACGGCAGTAGTTAATTGGCATGGGCGGGGTTTAGTGACGCGATTTGCACATCATAGTGGCCCTGCCCTCCACTGTATTTGGCCATATTATGTGATGCACGTCTGGGGGTGGGGGCAAATGATGCAATTTCCCGGGCACCGCCCCCAAACGCCCACCTGCCCCCCGAGCATCCCGGAGATGAATATACCAAAGTTGGTAAGTATGCATTATAACAGGGAGACTCGTGTCATAGTGAAAACCAGACTGCTTTGTGCTGATGTCTGTATGGGAGGGAGGGGGCTGGGAAAGTCTGCAAAAATCAGTGTGCATTTTCCCTTCTAAAGACTACTAGCCATATACTAAAAACTAGAGTGGGTACTTCCAGCCATCCTTACCTCAGCCCCCTGGACTGTGAGGTCTGGGACAATAAATAATATTTGGACCCCTTGAGCGGAATCTTTGCCACCCCAATGGTATCAAAATCAATCCTATCGATTTTGAAAGAAAATCTAGATTAGAGAGTTGGATCATTGAATTCACAATTTTATTTTAGCCAGTTATTGCAATTTTGTAAATTGCTAAACAAAACTGACTTACTACATTCTCTCCTGGATATTCAGAACCCTCAGTGATGACAGGAGAATGATGTGGTAGAGGCAAGTTGCATATACTCATTTCTTCAATTTTCAGTTGGCTTCCTATAGAAACAATTTGTAAATAGTGACGGAGCAGGACCTTATAGATATTCTATTTTTATACATGGGAACTTCTCTCCAACATACCTTTACACTTAACACCTGTAGGCAGAACTAGGACAGTGTAACTAATAATTAAAAAAACAACCCTTGAGGGGTTTACTGTCCGAATTTCATATGTCACAACTGTACAGTTTGAAATATCCCACATATTTGCACTTTACAATGGAATAAGTGCACATGCGTTATATTGAGGTAATGGAGCACCAGTAAAAATGGCTGATAACATCACCTCCGCCAAAATTAAAATCATGTTTTCTGCAGTGTGAAAGAACATAGTGCCACCCTGTGATACTGACAATTCCTGTATCCTTTCTAGCTCATATTAGTATGTTGTGTGCGTAAAAACACAGTGTTTTAGTGATTTAGGTGCTCAGACACTTGCATATTAGACATACTTGCCTACTTTTGGCAAGTTGTATCCGGGAGAGGGGCGTGTCTAGAGGGCGGGAGGGGGTGGGCCCTAGGCCAAACGGGCCATTTTGGCCCCACCCCCGCAACAAATATGCCAGTTTGAAGCGGGTAGTGGGGCCAAAATGATTTTAGCCCTGCAATTGCGGGATGGGGGACTTGCCAGCTCTCCCAGGAGTCCTTGAGACCAACCCAAATTTCGGGAGTCTCACAGGCATTCCGGGAGAGTTGGCAAGTATGATATTAGATTGTCATGAATAAAGAGCACCAAGTTCTGTGCATCATCAATAACAAAAAATTGCTTAAGTAAGTAATTCAAAGAAACCACAGCCTGCACAAATCCACAGGGTGCCCTTACCAAAAACCTTTCTAGAAGGGTTGAACTTCCCTCACCAAATGCTTGATTCCCTCCATAAACTTCAATGTCTTTCGTCCTCCGCAGCTAATTTGCACAAATCCAAAACATTGTCAGTCAGTGGCCAATAGAAGTGTGGTGCCCCAAAGCCCTGGTGAACAGCACAGAGGAGTGCATAAACGCTTTTAAAATGCAGGGCTACAAGGGGTTAATTGTGCTCCTGAAAACTTGTGCCCAGGAGTGATTGACAGGAGGAGGATGAAGGCCCTGATTGGCTGGGGGAGTAACAGGAAGAGGATGTGCAGTAAGGGGAAAAGAGAGAGCAGCATGGTAGAAGGGGGAGGATGTGCAGCCGAACAGAGAGAAGACTGAGCTGCTGCCAGAACTGGTAACATTGCCAGCAAAGCGAACGGAGAACAGCTGGGGACACGCAGCGGGGCGCCAAAGATAGTCTCCACTAACTGCAGAACCCTCTCAAGGTAAAACCCTAGCCTGCAGTGTATTGCACACACCCCAGTGTCAGAGGGAAGAGTGATGAGAGAATCTACCCAAAACTGCCATTGCATTCTTGTACAAGGAAGGATTGTGAGAGTTTTTCCCCAGATCATACCTTTACACAGGCTGCAGGGAACAATTAAGACTGTTGTTTCAGCTATATCCTATGTGTTGCTGATATCTAGACACTATCCCCTGTTGCAGAGCAAATGTGCTAATAAAGATTCATTGACTGTTGAGAGAACAGCACCATCTTGTGGCTGAACTGAGCAACAGCCCTGCTTTTTACTATAATACTTAACCCTTCTGGAAACCTCTGCAGGACATTGGAACACTACCAAATTCCTGTGCACAGGTCAGCCCAGGACTGAGTGGAAAATATGGTAATGTTACCGGGGATAATATTGGTGCACCAAATGTTTTAGATTATGTTAATGTTATGTGAGTTACCTAAGAGTTGATTTATTGATATTGAAGGTGTGACATTCAGCGTTAGCAGTACCGCTGCGATTCAAGCTAATCCAGAGGAAATAGCACGATACCCCAAACACATGAATAAGAGGGAGCCCTCTAGTGGGCGCGGTAGTGACCGTAAGAGTCTTGATGGGTTATTATTGATTTTTCTTGCATCATCACCAGTCAGATATTGTTAACTTGAAAGTAGTAACTGTGATTACCAGTGTGCCTTATTAGACAATGTGCATTGAAGATGTTATCGCTATTGTGCCTTATACTCACCAGGTGTATGTTATATGTTAAATGCTATTGTGCTCTATGCTGATCAGACGCATTATTTTGCAAATACTATTGAGCTGAAGGGGTCAGTGGCGCGGTGGCTTACCAAAACTATCCTTACCGCATTCTCAATAAACCCAAGTTGTTTGACCAATCCAGTTTTCCTGGTCACTGTTGCGGTCACTCCAGTTCACTAGCCGTCTTTTTATCTGTTATCCTGTATATTCTATTTCAAATAGCCCTCTCTCTATTACTCTGCTTCCTTGAATCACTGTCTCCAGAGTCTCATCATCTTTCCTGTCACACAAAACACAGAACCTTCCAGCAGCCTTCACAGACTGGACTTTTCTGGGTCTTAAAGTTTCTCATGTATCCTGCTGTGAGACAGTCCTGTTCCACTGGGTCCTAGTGCCCAACAGTTTCTGGATATCACACCTGCACTGGGGCCCACAGCTCGCTAGTTCCACCTCTGGTTGCCCCCTCTCTCCTCCATTTTCAGCAACCCACTCTTTCCTCATTTTCTGCAGCCCCTTCTCCCACTTTTCCAGCCACCTCTCCATCCGTTTTCTCTGTATTAATGTAATTACCTTACCTTTTCATCTTTTCTCTTCTTGTCCGCATCTCCGCTTCTTGATTCTTCTTTCTGCTTTCTTCTTTACTTACTGGACCCTCTCAGCTTCTCTCTACTGACAGCGTTGTGACATCACAATACTGTCAGGAGCCAGGCGCTTAGAACTGCGGCATGGGGACCGAAGGACAGTGATATGGGAAAATAGCGTACGAGTGATCTTACCCTTGCACCGCCCTGGCCGCCTAACTAACAATGTCTCATTCAGAAACATGGTTATGTGGGTACCTGGCAACAGTGCCACACCCCCAGAGCCAGGTGTCCTAGGCGGCTGCCTAAAGCTTCCTAATGGTGGCGCTGACCCTGCATATGTAGATATATAAGTCCCATCAGAACGTATAGAAGAAGAAAACAATTATTAGACATTAATACCTGTTAAAACTATAACCATAAATGAAAAACATTTTTTAAAAAAACATGAGATATATTTATCAGGATGTTATTAATATCTACTGTACATAAAATGCATTTTTCAGTTGCTCTTGATAGCAAACACATGTTTTAGAGTGTATACTAGAGATGCTCACTGACCCCCGTGAACTGGTTTTGGTTTTGGATCTGGATTAGCTTCCAGCTTTGGTTTTGGTTTTGTTTTGGCAAAACTGCCCTCGTGTGTTTTGGTTTTGGTTTTGGATCTGTATTTTTTTAGAAAAATTGCTAAAATATGCTAAACTCACACAATTTTGCTCTCTTTTTGATCATAGATTATTATTAACCTCAATAACACTAATTTCAAGTCATTTGCAGTCAATTTTGAGCACCTCACAGGTCACAATATTATTTTCTTACACTTTCGGACAAATACTGCAGCGACCTGGCTGGATGGTGAGCAACAGAGCAATGACTCAAACAGAGGGCAGTTCCTAGCACATCTAGGACACATTGGCACACAGCAGTGGCAGAAAAGAAAAGTTGTGCAAGATGGAATTGTCTTTGGGCCCTCCCACCCACCCTTATTTTGGATCTTAAAAAGGACGTGCACACTTTAACAAACCAAGCACTTCAGCCACAATAGTGCCACTCCTTGTGGCTGAAGTGCTTGGTTTGTTTGGGCCCCCACAATGCAAGGTAACAATAGGCTTAAGGCACCTAAAGTAACAGTGCTGTTAATGAACTCTACTGTGGCAAGATGTTGTTGTCATCATCCTCAGCCTCATCCTCAGCCTCATCAGTGTGTACATCATCCTCACATATTATTAATTCATCACCGCTGGAATCCACCATTACAGAAGTCTCAGTATTTTGATGTAATTGGATGGAAAGGCCTTCCTCGTGGAACTTGAAGTTCATTTTTATGAACATCATCTTTTCCACTTTTTGAGGAAGTAGACTCCTACGCCGATCGCTGACAAGGTTTCCGCCTGTGCTGAAAACTTTTTCCGGGTACACACTAGAGGGTGGGCAGCTTAGGCAGTGCAAAGAGAGTTGGTACATGGGTCTCCAAATTACCTTTTTTCCTCCCAGTATGTAAAGGCACTGTCTGATGTGTCTATTTCTATGCTGTCGTGAAAATAATCCTCCACCATTCTTTGGATGCTGATAGTAAGATCAGATGGAGTCACTTTTTTTGGCCAATTCTTTTAGACCACACCAGGGGGTAAATTTATTAATGTCCGGATTCTTCAACTCCGGCGCCTTCAGCGTCTTCGGCGATTAAATTTAAAGCGGTGCTGCATTGCAAAGGGAAGTTTCCCTTTACAATGCAGCGCCGCTTTAAATTTAGTCGCCGAAGACGCTGAACACGCCGGAGTTGGAGAATCCGGACATTAATACATTTACCCCCAGATGTCAAAAATTGGTGCTGAGTCATCTGCATCATCCCTGGGTCTCTTTGGAAAGCTAAGCTTTTTCCTAGCAGCAGTTGAGTGAGAAACTGAAGGAGGAGACGCCGTCCTGGCACGTAACACTTGAGCTGTCATCTTGCTCACCAGGAGCTCCTTCCATCTATCCAGATCTGTGTCAGTTGGAAACAAAGAAAAGACATAGCTCTTAAACCGAGGATCAAGCACAGTCGCCAAAATGTAGTTATCCGATTTCAAAATTTTGATAACTCTTGGATCCTGGCGAAGCAAATAAAGTACTTGATCTACAAGACCGACATACGTAGCGCAATTGCTTTGTTTAATCTCCTCCTTCAGTTTCTCAAGCTGCTTTTCCAAAAGTCTAATTAAGAAAATCACTTAACTCAAGCTAGCAGTGTCTGAACTCACTTCACAGGTGACTACTTTGAATGATTTCAGCACCTTGCACAACACGGACAGTATACTCCACTGCGCTTGACTAAAATACATCCCCCCTCCTTTCCCAATGTCATGGCTTGTGCAGTAAGCGGGGATGGCTTTTTGCTGTTCCTCCACCCACAGAATAGAATTCCACCTTGTTACCACCTCTTGCTTCAGTTGGTGGCAAATTAAATTACTCTTGTAGCTGCTGCAATCTCCTACATACTGTTGCGGAATGCCGGAAATGTCCAGATATTTTACAGGCCGCAGACAGCATCTACTGCATGTCACTGTCAATTTTTAAAAAGCTCTGTACTACCAAGTCTATTGTGTGAGCAAAACAGGGAATGTGATGGAATTCACCTAGCTGTAATGCTCTGACAATATTGGTGGCGTTATCAGAAATGACACATTCTGAGGAGAGTCCAAGTGGGATTGTTACGTCTTACTGGAGACAACTACCAACCGGTATTGGCACTGACCTTCCCAGGGCGCGGAGTCTAACGGACCCCCCGGTCTTCTCCATGAACCGCCGCAAGGCGGGATGGTTTTAGCTGCCGGAGGCCCGAAGGTCGCGGCCCCTAGGTTAGCCCACCAGCGTGGTAGAGAGATAGTAGTAGGGTGAACGGTTCTGGAAACGCAGTAAAAGGCCTCGTCTAGCTGGATATTGAACAGTTTAACTGTAAGAAGTAGGAAGCCAGACGTTCCTTGCTGTCTAGTAGAGAGGCACAAAGAGACAAACACGAGAGGAGTCAGGAACTGTACACAGAAGATCAGCCAGTTCGTGTTGCCAGAGATTCAGCAGATGCAGAGTTAAATAGACAAGCCGGGTGAGTACACAGAAAGTCAGCCAGTGCGTGTTGCCAGGGATTCAGCAGATGCAGGGTTAAATAGACAAGCCGGGTCAGTACACAGAAAGTCTGCCAATATTCACAGGGAAAAGTGCACAGGGAAAGCACAGGGATCAGGAGCAGCCAAACACTAAGTACACTTGTTGCTCTGACATGGGAGAGTTTCAGAGTGAAGACTAAAATAGTGGGGAAGTTTGAATTCCCCGCCTCTCAGGTCACGTGATCAGACGGACCTAACAGGGATAAGCCATGTTGCAATGACATCCCTTAGTTTTTTTAACAGATTGTCAGCTGTATGGCTCTTAGTGAAGCCGGTGATGCACAGAATAGCCTGCCTCTGACAAATGTGACGTACTTGGGTACATGGTGCTGCTGTTCCTGCTGGTGAAGGCGAATCAGTAACCCAGTGGGCTGTCACAGTCATAGAATCTTTAGTTTGCCCAGTTCCGCTTGTCCACATATCTGTGGTTAAGTGTACAGTGGGTAGAATGGCATTTTGTAGCCCAATAATTAAATTTTTACGAACCTTCTGGTAGAGGTGAGGAATAGTTTTTCTACTGAAAATGGAATTTGGTAATGGGGACTCAAGACCTCAAGTAACTGTTTAAAACCAGCTGCATTAATATTGGATATTGCACGCAGATCTAATACTAGCATAGTCGCCATGGCGTCTGTGATCCGCTTTGCGACTGGGTGACAAATTTCATACTTGCTTCCTCTTGCAAAGGACTGTTTTACAGTCAATTGTTGTAAACTACTAGTAGTCTTCTTCTTGGTCTGCTTCTGGGATGAAGATTCACCCCAAGCAGCAGTAGCAGCAGCAGTGGGCCTAACGCTCAAGAATTCTTCTGAGGAATCCAGGATAGTGGTGTAGTCATCTAGCCTTAGCAAATTGGACGCAGGACTAACTCCGACCGCTACTGAGGATATTGATGAGGACGGTGTTATGGCTGTAGATTGCAGGCGTCGGGGTGTAGGTGAGAGAAGTGTCCTAGCTGATGATGGACTGTTTGCTGTTATTTGTTTCTGAATTTCCTAACAGCTTGCCATGAACTCACTTCAAATGCCGTAACATGGATGAGGTTCCTAGATGGTTAAGGTCCCTACCTCGACTGACTGTGGCTTTACATACGCTAAAAATGGCTAGACAACTGTTCTCAAGATTTGGGTAAAAATAATGGCACAAGTAAGAAGTGGATTTTTTGGTCTTATGTCCAATGCGGAACAATAGCCTTCTTATTATCACGTGCCAGAACTGCTTCCACCGGTGCAGAACTTACACAAACAACATCATCCTCATCAACATTCTCATTAGCGCCCTCGTCGACTACAAAAATATCCCCCTCATCCTGTTTCAATTCCAAAGTGGCATCCTCAATTGGTGTATCACCGGCTACACTCTTTGGGGCGTATTCAATTGTTTGTCCGGCCGCCGGAAAAACGAGCGTGTTAAAACTATTACCGTTTATACGGTAATATTGCGCGTAAAATCCGTTAATACGGTAGTTTACTCGCTGAATTTCATCTTGCAGCTCAGGGAGCTGCGAGATTAAATTTAGCGGGTGATTACCGTATTAACAGTAATAGTTTTAGAGCGCTCGTTTTTCTGGAGGAACAATTGAATACGCCCATTTATGGGTACACTATCAAAATGGTCACGATTACACATAACACTCGTGGATGGACTCTCCTCAGGGATTTGTGTAATTTCTGAATCTGAACATACATTTTCCTCTGATGCCTTATGTTTTTCTTCCAGCTCGGCTTTTACACGTAAAAGTATTTTGACACCACTTTTGGAGTCCGAATGACAAGGTCTTGCTTTGTCACGACTGACCTTACAAGAAGATACCTCAGTAACAGTTACAGAACTCGCACTCATAGAGAAAGGTGAAGGCCTTATTCTTTCGTTGGCAATTTTATTTTTTTCTGCAGATAAGTTTGCCTGGATTACAGGTCTTATTTTCTTGACCAAAGTGAAAGGTGTTTTTTTTTACGTTTTTGTTTCCCTGGCTTAAAAACACTATGCACTTTTAAATAGGCTTTACCAGATAGCGTAGAGGGATTACTATCATCATGACTGGTGCCAGCAGCTGCTTTGTGCTCTTGCTCTTCTGTGTACTGCTGTGAATCCATTTTGATAACACCATACACTTTGACTGCAAATTCAGAAGAAAAGCCTGCCAGGACTAGTATTTGTATTTCAGCAACGATACTTAGCAATAGAGCACTCCTCTTTGTGTGTAACCTATATAACACCGTACAATTTGACTGCAAATTCAGAAGAAAAGCTTGCCAGGACTAGTATTTGTATTTCAGCAATGACACTTAGCAATGGAGCACTCCTCTTTGTGTGTAACCTATATAACAATGTACAATTTGACTGCAAATTCAGAAGAAAAGCTTGCCAGGCCAATGTGACTGCAGATTTACAGTTTTACACCAAGCTTGCCAGGCCTAGTATTTGTATTTCAGCAATGATAATTGGCAATGGAGCAATGGAGCTCTCAAAAATGTCACTGTAGATTTTGTTGAACAATGCTACCCCCTCCTCTTTCTATTATATCTAGCTTGCTGCCCAACTGCTCTACAGACTGTGCCCCCCTTCCGTGTCCCTCTGTGAAATGGAACTTATAGAATTCAAAACTCGCGAGATCCGAGATTCGATGACGTAACAATGAAGTTTTGCCTCGTTTTTCGATTCCGATAAGTGCAAAAGTACCGATCCGGCTCGGCTCGGTACTCGGATATGCTAAGTTCGGGTGTGTTCGGTTCTCAGGGAACCGAGCCTGAGCATCTCTAGTGTATACTCATCTGTCATCCCTATCAATCAGCACTTACACCTGTCCTGCAGCTGGTGCAAGTGATACGGCTGAAAATTACGTACCTGATAGATGCCCAAAGCTTCAATCAGACATATGTGCGTGAGCTCAACCTTGGTATACCTTTGCTGCACATTGCCTATGTGCATACGCCCCTTCCCTACCCTGTTCCGCCCTTGAAATCGTAGGCTGTCGGAACTATTCTTTGCGTTCGAAGATGAACTGCATACACAAGTGTTTACTTGTATAGTCCATTATTGAGCATGTGCTGAGCAATTTAACGCAAAATACGGCACATATCTGCTTTTACGTTCCTTAATGAATCAGGCCCAAAGTGATTATATGCAGCTGCCTAACAATGTTTACTGATACAGAACTGCCATTGTGCAGTGTACTCAGCAAATGTTCTTGTTTATTAAAGCATAGGTTAATTAGATAATTTTGCCATGAATGAGAAGATACAAAAATGTTTATTTTTATGGATATTTTTTTATGTATTGAAAGGGCCATTTTTTTTTCAAGTCGACTTTGATTGTGTGTAACTAACGGCTGGGGTCCTCTGAGCTACAAGAATATATGAGCTGCTAAATGACTTGGCACTTTTGAGACCGTGTAAGCAATTTAGGAATTGACTGCACACACCTCTCTTTGTTTGCCTGGCTGGGATAGAACCCAAAACAACTCACCCATAAATATCCCCTATAAATCTTCAGAACAGAATTTTTGGCTTCTATTCAGTATATAGCAATGTGAGCTAAAGGTACAGTTTGCATTCATCCAAATTGGAAAAGTTAAATAACGGGGTTACATAGAGTAATAGGAGGAGTTACAGGAATAGATTGACTTAGGAGGTTAGATAAAGTAATTGCAGGAATTGTAAGGGAATGTTATATGGAGTAATAAAATGAGGTATAAGAAGATGTTATATGGAGTAATAGAAGGAGGTATAGAAAGATGTTATATGGAGTAATAGGAGGAGGTATAGGAAAACGTTATAATGAATAATAGTAGTTATAGGGAGAAATTATATGGAGTAATAGGGAGAGTTACATGGAGTAATAAGGGGAGTTATAGGGAAAGACTATATGGACCAATAGGTGAAGTTATAGGGAAAAGTTATAAGGAGTATTAGGAGGAGTAATAGTGAGACAGTATATGGAGTAAAAGGATGAGTTGGAAAAAGAAGTAATATGGAGGAATAGGAAGCATTATAGGGAGATGTTATATAGAATAATGGGGAACAAATAGGGAGAAGATATATGGAGTAATAAGAGGAGTGATAGGGAGAGGTTATATGAAGTAATAGGAGGCATTATATAGAGAAGGTATATTAAGTAATAGGAGTTATATTAAGAAGGTATATGGAGTAATAGACATTATTGAGAGAAGGTTATAGGGAGAGATTATATGTAGTAGTAGAGTGATATATAATAAGAGGTTATATGGGGCATTAGGAGGAGTTATAGGCACAAGCAATATTGAGTAAAAAGAGTTATCGGGAAAGTTTATATGGAGTAATAGGAGTAGTTATATTGAATTACAGAGTTATAGGGTGAATTTTATGAAACAATAAGAGGAGTTATAGAATGAGAGTATACGGAATAGTAACAGAAGATATAATAATAGGAATACATGTGTTGTAGGAAAAGTTTCTGTTGAAGTTATGGATATGGCATTATGGAAATAATATGAGCAGGTATTGGGGCAGCTGCATGACAGAAGGCATATAGAAAACTGAGGGTTTTCTTTTGTTAACTAGCTATATAATTTAAGCCTAAATAAACTCACATCATACAGAATAACCAGCCTGTAAGTGAATGGTCCCCCATGCGTCCCCTCAAGAGAAGAAAATAAACTTGAAAAGACCACACCTGGTTGTGTGCACTTTGTTTTATGAGAGATAAGAGCAGTTCCCTGCTAGACATTCCACCTCCAGATGTGAGACAAGACGCCACTCATCTCTCCGCAGGTCCTGCTGATGTGAAGCTTTTGAAGTATTGACATCTAAGAGATAGACGTACAGTGTTTTCCTCAGATCTTGTGTTTTCTGTAGCCTGTTAACTATGTGAAGTTACCTGCACTTCCTCTAACGTCACAAATCTTTACAGTCATGTTCACAGAAGGAAAATTCAGTGTATTCACTATGACATGGTTTGTAATATACTGATTTATACAGAACTTCATTTTATGAACACAATGAAGGAGCTGGTTGTCATCTCTGTTGAAGCTCAATATATCACTATGGGAAGAATCAACAGAAAGAATTACTCAAGCAGGAATATGTTATATAAAGTAATAGGAAATTTTATATTGAGAGGTTATATGGAGAAGTGGAACGTGTTAAAGGGAAATGATATAGGGAGTAAAAGAAGTTATAGGGAGAGGTTATATAGAACAATAGGAGGGCTTATAGGGAGAGGTTATATGGAGTAATAGGAGGGATTATAGTGGCGTGATATATGGAGTTATAGGAGGCGATATAGGGAGAGGTTATATGGAGTAATAGGAGGAGTTATAGGGAGAGGTTATATGGAGTAATAGGAGGAGATATAGGGAGAGGTTATATGGAGTAATAGGAGGAGATATAGGGAGAGGTTATATGGAGTAATAGGAGGAGTTATAGGGAGAGGTTATATGGAGTAATAGGAGGAGATATAGGGAGAGGTTATATGGAGTAATAGGGAGAGGTTATATGAAGTAATAGCAGGGTTTATAAGGAAAGGTTATATGGAGTAATAGGAGGCGTTATAGGGAGATGTCAGAGTAATAGGCCTTACAAAGAGAGATAATATTGATTATTTATGTATGATCCATCTGTAAATGTAAATGGAGTAAAGCAGTGGTGGAGAGTGGAGTATAAGGTCACTCACAGCTGTTCTCTGAGGCAATCCAGGAAATGGTGTAGTAGTGTAGTATAAAACACAAATGTTAGAAGAATGGGTGCCAGACCTTCTCTCAATAAAATCATACTCCTTTATTTACTTCTCTAGCAGCTTACTCAGTTGCAATGAATAAATAAACTTGACAGTGGTTTACAAGATTACATTAGAGGTAACAGTCCCTCATCTTGACCATTGTCCCTCTGCTTCTTGACCTCTGCACTGTCTCTCTCTGTCCAGGTGGGCAATACATTTTACATGCACCTGGGATCTTGACATTTTACTCAAGTTGCCTGTCTCTGCTCACTCTGCTCACTTATTATTATTATTATTATTATTATTATTATTTATTTGTTAGGTGCCACAAGGTATCCGCAGCGCCGCACACAGTACTAACAGTAGACTATACAGGGTGAAACCATACAGAACAATGAACAAAAAGTACCAATACTTCAGAAACTCCGGCCAGTCATATGCAGTAAAGACGGAGCTGAAGAACAGGTATGGAGACAGGAGGGGAGGGGGCCCTGCTCATACAAGCTTACATCCTAAGGGAGGGTCAACAGACCAGGCACAAGAGGAGCCAGTTGAGGCAAGAGGAGAGAAGGGAGGATGAGCAAAGGGAGGAGATGGGGGTTAAGTTGATGGTTGGTAGGCTTTGAGGAAGAGGTGAGTTTTGAGTGCACGTTTGAAGGAGCACAGAGTAGGAGAGAGACGGATGGAACGAGGGAGGTCGTTCCAGAGAAGGGGCGCTGCACGGGAAAAGTCTTGGATTCTGGAGTGGGAAGAGGTGATAAGTTAAATTGACAGTGTCGGAATTTGAGCACTTTCAGTCTCCAATCAGCTCCACACAGTTCTCAATAAAACCCAAAGCCTCCCTCCTACATTTCAGGCTAGCTTGCCTCTTGTTTACCATCCCTACAGTCTTAATGGTAAGCTGTACTTTGAGTCCACTCATCTACTGGTAAAGTCAAGGCTCTCTCACAAGGCATAACCTTGACTGTGTTACTCAATTCATGTCCTGGATATTAGTACTCAAGGGAAATGAAACAGTCAACTCAACGGAATTTGAACTTACATTCATGATAGCTCCTGGTGACTTCCGAGGCATAGGAGAAGGTATTTAAATACTTCGATGCCACAAAATCATATGACACACCCTGGGGTACCACCATTGTATAAGCCAACCACGAGTGCCCTGATTGTTTTGGGAGGAATTTTGCTTGAATTTTATTTTTATTTCAATATGTAAATAAACATTGCTAAGTTTCCAAGTTTGTAGATTTTATTCACAAAGAAATAGTGCTGCTGCAATGTTAGCCACCATTCACCAAATATAGGATCCAAATTTGGGTAAATTCAGCTCTGCCTATACATAGAAAATATATATATATATATATATATATATATATGTAAAAATATTAAACATTTACGTACATATTTGAAACTCTAAGCTTCATCATATTCTACAAGTCACACTATTTAAAGAACAATATGTAGCCTCATAATACTTGCCACAGACCAGCTATAGTGGTATTATTATTTTAACAGAAGCTCACATCAGATGAATTTTCCTTGCTGATGAGGGGGGAAATTTGCTTATCTATGCCGCAAAATACCTCAACCGTAACCTCAGCCATCCCCGTCTGCGCCAAAAATAAAAAAAACAAAATAAATATATACAGTTTTATTATATTATTTAAGACAGTTGTGAATTAATGCTTTATTTACAAATTTTATTAACCCGTACAATCATTCCATACAAACCATTTGAAAAAAATATGATAAAATTGCAAGGCCATACAATATATTTGTAAAAACAAAAAATATTTTTTACCAAGAATATTTTTCCAAAAAGAACAGCAAGTTGTGCTGGTATTGTGAATACAATAACAACATTTCTTTATAAATAAAGTGTTTTAACATTGTAACCATAATAAAATTGGTTAATATTTAGGAAGAAAAATAAGTTCAAAAACAATATGTACATATTTCTGTAGCAATGTAATATTCTTAAAAAGTTCTGTAAACAATTTATGTTGCTTGAGATTTTGGTCACAAGAAGGAAGAAAAAATAGTTAGTCATTAAACTATTTTGGCATTTCATTTTCCAATATTAAATAAAGGTCCAGAAAGTGTTTAATGTTGACAACTTTAACTAGTGCAGATCTCGTTATTCATTGTTGGGAAAAAGACTAAACACGTCTTAGTTTCCTTATGTTAAAGCAAGCCCTTGATTATTTACAGCCTTTCCAGCCATTAGGCAAAACGAACACTTTGCCTCAGGAGGCAGAATAAGGGGGTGGCAGGGACCCCGTAAACCAATAACTTAAAATGTTACTTTACTTTTTGCCCCAAATCACTTTCATATGACCTAACCACCAGCTCTTCCCTCTTCCTCCCACCGCTTTCTTGCTGATGCTTTTGCTCTTCCACGCGCAGATATCATGGAGAAGCATATGCCAGAATACAGTGAGAGAGCATCCCGCTATAACGCTCCTCCATAGCGCACTCAGGGACTCATGTTAAGTTGAGTGCACATTGCGTTCTTCGCATATAATAAGCTTTTTTTTACTTCTAGTCTAGCACAAAAAACACTTGTTACAAAATTACTGGTTTGTGCGCGCGCAAGTTCAGGTGGAAAAAAGCGTATTTATTATACGCCATAAATGCAATTTGCGCTCAACTTAGAATGAGCCCTTTAATATACTACAACAGGAATCACACAATGATAATATCATACATATAACCTCATGATGTCAGTGTGGGGCAGAGTTTCCACTTGTTAGTTTTTTGACTCTGATCAGGAAATTTCAAGTATATTGGGAAATACCTGTAATTATAACTTGTTGTTTTAAATTGAATAAAAAAAATCATGGCTGCTGTCATGCTTCCAAGACTTTCAGCAGTGCACGCATGGGTGAGAGAAGACTAGGGGCCTCAGCGCTATTTAGTAATGAAGATGTCATCATCATGACCACCTGACCTGGTTTGGCCAATCAAAGTAGAAGAGGACCCTAACAATCATCTTGTGGTTCTTATGTTCCACAAGATGATGAACAATGCCTGCAGCAGTCGTATCACTCTAGCTGAATTGCGGACTAAAAGAACAAAAAGAAATAGCACAGGGAACTTAGTTTAATGTTAAATTTATAATTTTATGCATGTACCCCAGTGATTTAACTGCAAATTTTTATAGGAATTTTACCAGACATTTTGAGTTTGAAACCAGGAAATCCAGAATTTGAAAGTGGAAATACTGGTATGAAGTGACCATGAATGAAGTGAAGAGGAACACGCTGGTGCCACATGGGGCATAATCATGTTTACCAACTTGATTTTTTCTCTTGATGGGCAAAGACAGGGCACCCACTCTGCGAGCTCCAGACAGCTTTAGGGCCAGGAAAGGCCAAGACAATCATGCAACAAGCTTAAAATACAATCCACCTAACCAGGGGAGAGCTGGCAAATGTTAGCTCAGGGGGAAGACTCGACTCAACAGCCTATTAGGAACATTTTAAAGGTAAAACAAATGTAGGTGGCCCACTATGGGACAGGTCCAGGGGGCGGACGCCCCCCTGCACCTAACAATTGTGGAAAGACATAAGCACATAGTTCATGTTTACACAATCCTTCACACAAACCCCAGATAATGGTTGTGTGGATCTGTATTTTGCATTGAAATGCGTAAATAGGTTATTTTTTGTTTTCACCATATAGTGCTATGGGGAGTAAAGTTTAAATCACTTTTAATTCCACCATAGCCTCTTTTTCCTGCTAAAAATAAGCACATTTTGAGGAAGGGGTGGGGACAGTAAGATGATGGGGGTAGGAGAATGAGCAGAGTTGATCCACACTACATTTGTTGTATGAGAAATATTGGAGAACAATGCTCTTTTCATTTTGATCTCCTTTACATTTTATACACTTATAATGGTTATAATGATGAATTAAACAATCTGCTTCATTTACTATTTTTTTGGGTGTAATTTAATTGTTTATAAATGCAACATACAATGATCAAGTCTTGGTAGTGCAAGGTACTTTGCCACCCAATCTTCTCTGTTAAGACAGATTTTCAAGCCAAAGAACATGTTAAACCCAAATAAGCTGGCGATAAATTTTGTGCATCCAGACCTGCAAGCTCAAGACTATTCAGGCCTGCACCCTCAAGACTATTCACACCTTAGGCAACTACCTCTTCTGCCTAGTCTTTGTCCCAGGCCTCTGACCCTGAGATCTAGACAATAAAATATAGTTCATCAAATCACCTCATTGTTCATTTGCTCTTGACAGAGGTGAGCAGGTTTCTGCAAATTAATTTGTTGTTTGTCCATACCTTTGTTGAATTATTCACTAAAATGTTGTATCTTAGTTCAAACTGTAGAGCTAAGATCTTTGAAAACCCAGAAATGCTGCACATTAATGTGTACCTGTTGCTTACACACAGGGAACAACCACTCTGTTTGCTGAACCAAACTGAGTGACAATGCAGCCTATTAATGTACTAGGAACCACAGCTCTGTCTGGAATATTTGGTCATGAAGTGTCTTATTAGTGAATGAATAGGCTGCATGCTGAAGAATATTTGGTTCATCCCACAAAATGGCTGTCTGCATTGTGTGAGATGATAAATGCCCTTTGTTCTTTCTTCCCAAAAACAAAGAAGTTGCAAGAACAGTAATGTTCAGAATGTTTTTACTAATCCCATCTTTTTGTAAGAAAGTCCTGATTTTCTATGGATAAAGGGTAAGTTTGAATAAAAGATGGCTAGGGTGATTTAGACGAACCAAGGGTATAGCTAATTCATACTAGCCCACTCTCCCAGAATGTCCGGGAGCGGGAAACTCCCGAATTCCCGGTAGGTCTCCCGGACTATCGGTACCGAGAGAGCAGGCAAGTCTCCCGCATCCTGCAATTCGGCAGCAAAAATAGCGTGAATCGCGGTAAATTGCGCCATTTTGGCCCTGCAACAAAATGGCGATTTTGTCACGGGAGTGGGGCCAAAATAACGTGATTGATGGCAGCCCCACCCCCTCCAGCCATCCCACCACACACCCTATCCGGCATCTCCCGGAGGCCTCCAACTCAAAGTAGGCAAGTATAAGCTAATTCTACCACTTTTTTAAAATTCAGAAATGTTGGAAACTATTACATTATTGTGTGGTGAAGGCATCATGTTATGGGTATATTAGAAGTGTTATTAGAATGTTACATTTTAATGATGTTCAGTATGAGGGAACAGCATTTTGTTCTGCAAATTAATTTATCATCTCTTGCTGTGCATACATAATTATGTATGTCTCCTTCATCACATAGATAGATCACTGAGACAATTGTAGCCACCTAAACCTATCTACCCTTTGCAATTCACCTTCCCAATGTCCTTAAGTGTGAAGTTTAGGAAACACGTGCTTGGTCTGTTTTTAAGAACATGACACAAATACAAAAACTCATGAAGGCCGTATACATTCCCCTCACCTGCTTCATTCATCTCTCAGACCTGCTTTATTCATTACTTGTTTTCTTTTTTTTATGAAATGTCCATTTTCCTGATATAGGCCTGATGAATATAATTGTGCAAATTCCTACAATATTTTTCCCATAGAGAAGGTAGATTTTTTTGAAAGAGATGGGCCTTATATTCGACCATTTGTGTCTCCTTGCAAGAACAAGTTTCCACATTATACACATCACCTAAACACACAGTGGAAGCAACTATTCTGTGGGCTGAACCAATATTTCTGAGAATGCAGCCTATCAATTTGTGATTCATGCCTCAATGCTGTTCTCAGTCACTAGTGAATTGATAGACTAAACATTGGTTCAGCCCATGAAATGGACTGTGGGTAGATTACGGGTACACTTAAAAAAAATATGAAGGATTCCATGGGTTAGCAAACAGTATGTATTCAAGGCAAACATATACATGAATGTATAGTCACTTCATTTGCAATTAAAGCAAAAGAAACATTTGGTTTGATTTAGACTGAGCAAAAAATGTTGCCACGAATGCCTTACTGTCCTCCTTATAGTTTAATCAACTTTCTGTCCACTTGTATTTATTACTGTATTCCGAGCAGTAAATAAAATAAAAATTAGATTGTTTCAAGCACATTTCTTCCATTAAGTGTATATTAATGCAAGATGTCCACACAGTCAGGCTACTGCCTCATAAAGCATCTAGAAGATGGATAGGTCCGCACCAAAATTTCCTTTTCTTATTTACATGGAAGACCGTATTTGGAGAGGAACGACCTGTTGTAAACTATAACCGTGACCCCTTTTTCATAGGATGCCCAAATTGACACTTGTCATCCCTTTAGATATTGTGCAAGATAAAGACTGTAAAGGACTGATCTTAAATCACTTTATATCATCGGTGGTCTTGATAAAGCATCTGGAGTCTGGTACCAAGGATTGTAATTATTCAAGTAATTGGAAGGAATTGGGGCAGTCTTTCCAGCTGAAGGAAAGTCCCAGTGGGGGGTAACATTAGGGGAACATGGAGAGAGAGAGGATGAAGTGTGAGCCTGGTCTCCATCTGGAATACTAGAACCTTGTTTTACGAACTTTTTGTACTTGGACCTCTTGTTCTGAAACCATATTTTCACCTATCATGAAGAAAAAATTAAAATACAGGTTAAGTTCAATTGATACAAATGATACAGAACACACAAAGGAATAAACATATATTTACATATATTACATAAACAAGACAAAGATTAACTTTTCATAATTTCCACCCGTACGGGGTAGATTCAATTCCCCACATTGTTCTTTGGAACAACTCGGGGCACGCATCATTGCCGTTACTACGGTAATTGATGCTCATCATTACTGTTAGTACAGTAACTTTAATGGGCGAATTTCTGTTTGCGGCTCGAGCAAATATCAGCGTTGAAATGAACGTACTAACGGTAATGATGCGTGCCCCGCATTGTTCTAAAGAACAAAGTGGAGAATTGTATCTTCCCCTAGGTGTGGTTAGCATTAGGACTAGTAATTAATGGTCTTCCCATTCCTCAGTTCTAAACGTAGCCATATGCACTGTCATTCTGACAGCCAAGTACACATGCCTAGATGTAAGTGTGTACAGGCTACAAATAGTGCTATCAGATATTGATATGTACTCATGGAAAAATTGAGTTTGGAGGACAGCCATGGTCTGTACACACATATTGCACCACATAGGGTCCAACTGAGCGCCAACCAGTGATGTCCTGCTGTATTGCTGTGTAGGGTGTATTTAAGACTGAGGCCTCACCAGGTGTTGTTTATAAGAGTGGTGAAGATTTTACTTTCCTGATTAAAGACAAGTGGGGTCACTGTTTGGGCTTCCTGACAACTTATAGTATGTCACTGTGACTGCCATTGTGTTCATGACCATGCTGCTTAATATATGCCTCTACCTGTGCTTTAGAGATCACAGTAAGCCTCCCAAAACGTCTATTCCATTTTTTGTATTTACTGTGTTTAGTGTCACAAACAAAGTTTATGCACAAAAAATAAATAAATAAATGCAAATGAGTATGGTATCGATAGAAACGATGGTCTATAGCAGAGGTGTCCACACTCAGTCCTCAAGATCTACCAACAGTTCATGTTTTCAGGATTTCTTTAATCATGTACAGGTGAGTTCATCTATTTAGCTGAGTCAGTAATTATCCAACCTGTTTCTACAGACAGAAATCCAGAAAACATGACCTGTTGGTAATCCTTGAGGACTGAGTTTGGATACCTCTGTCCTATAATATAACACCCATTTATATGCGTTTTACAAATATTTAACACACATTTAACAGACACCAGTGAGTATGAGGTTTTAGTAACAGAGAAAACAGACAAAACATACATAATAAACTGCTATAAATATGTTTATACAAATTGCCTAATTATTAATGATATCTGTACAGTACTTATCCAGCTATAGTTACTTTTATGAATCATGAATATTCTTATTATGCACTTTCAGATACCTTTGCTTTTACGTTCCTTACTGGATATGCCTTATTTTAACTAATATTACTGAGCCTGCTTTTACTGATGAGGCTTCTGTTCTACTCACATGTATTCATAGACATGGGGACTTATTAAAATGAAGAATCCTAATAATTAATCTGAATAGCCGCCTTTTCTATTTATATAATTAATGGCCCCTGCCATTCTATCAGATACATGGGAATATGTGGAAACATACTTTAACTATTTGTAAAGTTTCTGATTCGTTGGCCTTTCTAACCATTCAGATGAGAGCCCATGACACACCCAGTTTGAATCGTTTAGCAGTGGATGCGCAAGAAAATATTAAGGCTTATTTTTATTGGGGCAGCACTTCTGCCTCACAGCACTGGGGTCATGAGTTCAGTTCCTGACCATGGCCTTATTTGTGGGAGTTTGTATGTTCTCCCCGTGCTTGCGTGGGTTTCCTCCGTGTACTCCAGTTTCCTCCCACACGCCAAAAACATACTGTAGGCTAATTGGTTGCTATCAAATTTACCCTAGTCTCTCTCTCTCTCTCTGTCTGTGTGTATGATAGGGAATTTAGACTGTAAGCTCCAATGGGACAGGGACTGATGTGAATGAGTTCTCTGTACGGTGCTATATAAATAAATGGTGATGATAATGATAGCTTTTTCTTTCAGGATATCTTTTTTGAGCTTGTTATATTTTTATCCTGTTGGACTATGTCATGTCTGACATTTGTGCTGTAAGATCAAATAGTGAGGTAAACAAATGTTACATGCTATACATATTTGGGGAGTTAAATACCTCCAAAACATCAGAAAAGTTAGCATTTTTTTTTTTAAATCAAAAACTCACTGGTGGATCAGACTGAGGTCAGGGCCAATCAGGGGCATTGTGCAAAGAGTTTTATTTGACAAAAATGCGGTCGCTTATTTGCTCCTATATGTTGAGAAAAATGCAATTTAAACAGCGAGTTTATGCTATTAAATCAACTTTCCTTTGCTCCTTACCTGAGTCTGTGTTAGGCCGAGCTGTGCGGCCAGCTCAGCCCTTTCTGGCAGGGCTAAATACTGCGTTTGTTGGAACCTCTGATTTAATGCCTGCAGCTGCAAACTGGAATATATTGTTCGAGGTTTTCTAATTTTCTTCCCTTTTCCATTAATCCGTATTTCTCCATTCTCTATAACTGTAGATTTCTCCAGCTCTGAAAAAAATAATATAACATGAGTGAGCCTACCCCAAACTAACACGAAAGTAAAACACTGCACATTCCAACAATAATAACATTTATATATATATATATATATATATATATAGTGACATAAGTGGAAATTTAGAAGTGGTGGTATGGAAGATATAAGTTAATGGCATTTAGATATGTATATATTTTTTATATACACATATTTGAGCTACTGACTTTTTTACAGAAAGTATATTTGAAACATGGTACAGACCGAGTTTATTAAACCCAGTCCTCAGGACTCCTAACAGTGCAGGTTTTACAGGGGACAAGGGAATAATTAGGACCACCTCTGGATCTGTTACAATGTGTCAGTCAGTAATGCATAGACCTGTGTTAAAGCGAAGGAGATATGGAAAACATGCTCCGTTAGGGGTATTTAAGAAACACTGGCATAGACTACCAGCAGAATTCATGTACAGTTAATCCTTCCGTGCATACTAAATAGAGAGTCTTTGCCATCACACCTTGGTGCACACTTTGTCAAAATAGAGGTTGCAAACCAAATGGGTGTAGTCATTATCATCATTTATTTATATAGCACCACTAATTCTGCAGCGCTGTACAGAGAACTCACTCACATCAATCCCTACTCCAGTAGAGTTTACAGTCTAAATTCCCTAACATACACAGACAAAGACACACGGGGAGAACATACAAACTCCACACAGATAAGCCCATGGTCAGGAATCAAACTCATGACCCCAGTGCTGCGAGGCAGAAGTGCTAACCCCTAAGCCACTGTGCTGCCCTATAGTCTATATTGTAAGTACTCGGGGACGTATTTTACTGATTGACACAGTGGTAGATCATAATAACAGAATTTGGGAAGTTATACCAGGGCTGAAAAGTCACTGAAAAGTTCCCTATTAAACCTCAGTGTTGCAAGCATGACTTTGGCAAGAATAAAGTGAATTTGGGGTAAGCATTCTGCTGTACATTCCAATGAAGATAGAGATGTGGTTCCTGTGGCTTACTGAAGTATAAAGCTTGCTGTGTATACTATAATATTAATTCACTAGTGAAGTTAATGAGTCAGTTGCTTAATAAATAAAAATAATAATGAAAAAGATCCAATAAAAAAACCTTTGTGTAATTTATGGTATTTCTAATCAATTACTGCACCCTATAAAACTGATGGATGTCTGTCATCTACGCACACGGAGACTGACATTTGTGGGTGGAAACAATAATAATTAGGATAGAATTGTGCCAACTATTCATAATTTACTGGGATTGTACCTGGTTTGGAACCTTTTTTTTTTCTAAATTTAAAATCTACAATTTTCCTGTATAGCCTAAACACACCGTGTGGATCCATTTATTCTATACATTTGATGAAATTCTCAGGGTTTAATTATCATAATAGTTATTGATGAAGACTATTTAAAATAAACCTTAAAACAATCCCAAACGAATCCCAAAAACAGACAATATAGTACATGATATACTTAGACGAACCAGCTCATCAGAAAGGTGTTTTTGGAATTTATTTTTCAATGTTTTCAAATAAGTGATTGCAGTCTATCTACGTGCTGAGAACACATGTACCCCCCTCCCCAAAAAATCCTCCCATAATATGTCCAACCTTTTCCCCATTACACCATATAAGTCTGCTAATCTAGTACCTCTGTCCCCTCTGGCTGCCAAAATTTGTGTTTGCCCTAGAAAAATGTGGACTGTTCAGTGACATCATTGGACTTCAGTGATGTCATTGGTTCCTAATGTATTGATAGGCACCCTGCGTGTCTCCCATGCATAAATGCATATGCCAATAAAGTTGGTTCTAAATATTAAATAGATTGCACCAATCATTTTTGGAAAACCATTTAAAATGAAAGTAAACACTACTTATTTAAGAGCGTATTTTCCCTCTAATTACCTGCAATTAGCCTGCAAATAAAAAAAACAGTAATAAAATGTATTTCACAAGGGCACAGCATTCCATAATGATTTTTATTATACAAGGGTATAATCAAAGAATATGATAGCTATATCTACTATCTTCACAACACTCCTCAGTTTTATTTATTTGACACTTTCTATTTATTGATGTTTTCATATGGATGAGAGGAGGGAACGGAGAAAGCATCAGTAAACCGTCAAGGATGAGTTGCAAACCCCCCCCCCCCCCTATTTGTGATTATTTCTTATAAATAAACAGATAGATAAACAGATAGATAGATAGATAGATAGATAGATAGATAGACACACACACACACACACACACACACATCCTTAGCACCATTTCATTTCAAGTTCTAAAGACTGATATAGTAGAATTGTTTATTTATTGTTATCATTTGCTAAATATATATGTACCATAATTAGAATAATTGCTGACATCTATATATAATAAGTAATAATTGTAATAACATTTAAAACATTGTAATAGTATATTTAAAGTTGTACTCATTAAAAAACTGTATAATTTGAGATACTGCTATGATCATACCAAGTAGGCAAATTTATTATATATAAATTTTTTCCCATAATACTGTGCAAATACACATAGATATATAAAACATGTATTACATATAAATAATATTTATGCAGATATAGCTGTTCAATTTCAAATAGAATTCCAATAAAATAGTCTATAGCAAAACAAAGCCTATTTATAAAAATAACGTTTTATCTATATCCCATTTTAATATATGTCTATTTTTGTCATTTTTCTAAGCATGTGCTTTTCGTTTGTGTCATTCTCATATATGACCAATTCCTTACATCTATAGCCCCCAGTGCAGAGATTTTAAAAGGAGCTATAGGAGAATTTATACATCAACACAACCAGCACAAAATACATGGACCGCGACTAATTAAGGCTCTCTGCTACTTTATGAGCAATTATATAAATAGATGTAGTAAACAATGTGTGTACAGTACAAATAATGGCAGGTAGAGATCATATATATCTAAGTTTGCTTTAGTATTGTTCAATCATGAGCACTTTGCATTTTGTTCTATGTTTATCAAGTGGAATAAACATGGTATTAAAACATATATAATGTATATAGATTTCAATAGGGTAAAATTCATTTTTAGTTATACACATATGTGCGAAATATACAAATGTATATGATTAGCGTTTTACTGTTAGGTAAATGTCCTTACATGGTGGAGCTACAGTTATAATCTATGTAGCGTTTCTCCTAATCTTGATAGTTTGTTACTCTACCCTGCCCTGCAAACAATAGGTATCATCTGCAATGTGATCCCTGTGCCTATGGATTTATCCACAGTAGAAACCGGACTCGTGCCTGATCTAGTGGATCCTTTTATTTGAGGTCTGATTTTTAGCAAGTAAGATTTTCCAGGACTACAACTCCCAGGTTGGTTCTCTTCTGCAGCTGTATAACTCGTCCTGTCAGCACATGATTAATATGCACATATACAAATAAACACGTGAATACATGGTCAGCAGGACTCTGCGATACCTCTATAACCCGAGGTGTCACTATGCCCCGTGTTTCATAAATAGGGAGCGAGGAAACAAACTGATGTTAACTATAAAAGTGCAGAAGTGCAGTCAGTAGATATTTGCAACCAAGTAATCCACAGGATCAATAAATAAATAATGAATTGGGTGTTGTATTTTTGGTAAAACCGAGTACACATCACTGCCCATTATTTTAAAAACTCTTTTCATGCCCTCCATTTACATAACAGAATTTTTTAAGACTCATTATACAATTTGATGATATAACATATCTACATTTAGCATGTGCAACACACAGCACACAGCACAGACATATCGATACAAGGTAACGACATAAGGTAATCATAGAGTTTAGAATCAGAATGTATTCCAAAAAGTACGGGCCAATGAACCCATGGAATAACGTATGCGAAAAGGTGGGCTACATATTTAAAGAAAGGTGGGGTACAAGGTGCACGTTAAATGTCATTAAAGCGCCCCTCAGAACAGAAATACATTATTTTGCACTTGATAATTGGGTTCAACTTACCGAGGTCTTCATGATGTCTCCCACCATGGCTAATTGTGTTACTGTAATGCTGATAGTCTAGGTAGGGGCTTCCGTTGTGATGGTGATTGGTTGAAGACGATGAATAGGGGTATAATGACCTGCCTCCATAGACTGATGCCCCTGGAGAAAACAGACCCTCATGTCCAGTCGGGTGGAAGCCATGCAATGGGTAATGTCCATGTGCCAAAACTGGAGAGTGCTGTCGTGTTTGAGGAGAAGATGCTGGTCCATGGCTGAACTCTAGGAAAGCAGCTTTAGATGGGTCCAAGAAAGTATCGGTAATAGAGGTCATGTCTAACTTTAGTGATCAATCGGTCCAAGTTTATGTCAAACCTGGTGGTGATCCATAGTCATCCTCCATTTCATGCCTTCTTCAGCCACCAGAAACTTAGCCAAACGTTACTATCCTGTCAATTGCCAAATGCATCTGGAAGTAAGCTCTACCAAACTCCGGGACCCGCCCCCCAAATCGTAATGGGTAGGCACTACTCCTGATGTCACCGATTCTCCCCAGGGATACCCTCATTAATATAATTATCTCTTGGTGCAGGCAGCTGTTTAAATGAAAACTGCTCACAACAACCTGAGCTGTTCTGCAGGTTACAACTTGCTCCAGCAGTCTGATCAACAAGAGAGGACGACATGAAGGAAGGAGGAACATTTTCTGCAAAGAATTAACTATGTACACATTTACAGTGTGAGAGTATCCATTTATGTATGTATTTGTACTTGCTGGTGTTGCTGTTATACATAATATAAACATAAAAAAAAATATGCTGCAGTCCAGCATATTCTCTAACTCAGTGTAATTATGGAAAACCACAGATGGTAATTTAAAGAGAGGGACAGAAATTAAATCTGGTGCACAAAAGGTGCTGTAATGTATCATAAGTAGAAAATAATAGCAAACGTCTGGTTTCTAAAGGTAACATATCTATCAATGTCCCTCAAGAGGTTGTAACTTCCACAGTACTGGCAATAAGAAAAACATCTATACTATAGAGCATAAGCAAGCTATGATGCTTTATCTGTTGTGAACTAAAAGCCCCATGTCGGTATGTTGGTACTTGTAGTTCATTACACATGACTCACCACTGGTACTCCAAATCTGCTATAGTGACTATTACTAAATAATATAAAAATTAAGTGAAATCTTAGTATGTCCAACACTGAAAACCCCATCATTGCTTATACTTATGTCTTTAGCATACAGTCTGACTGGGCCCATGACATCATGTATTCTGATATTAATATCCTACCTTATATATTAAATACATTATTACTACATATTTCCATTGTTCAATAAATATTGACTATATACTAAAATAAAATGTATAATAGATACTGTTTTAGAGATAACATTATAGACATAATAATGAAAAAAAAGGGATGTGCTGTGGACTTCTCCGGAAATGGTGCACATTAAAAAGTTGCTGTAATTCACTGAAGCCGATTGTATTGCAAATGTTATTTTTCTACCGCAATTTCAAAAAATAAAGCAAGTTTCTTATTTGATGATGCATGTTACAGTACTATTTTCTTGTGCACCTGTTTATATAAATATAGCCCTATAGGATTAGTCAGTGTTGAAGGAGGGGGCAGAACTGGGTGGATGGGCATTTGTTTTATAACACTATTATTTATTTGGTCCAAGAGCACTTTTCTCAGAAAGTGGTAATAAGTAATAGTTTTATATAAATATCTAATGGGCTCATGCAATGGAGGAGGGTAGCACCTTTGTATAAATAGAGGTATATTTACTAAATTGCAGGTTTGAAAAAGTGGAGATTTTGCTTATAGCAATCAATCAGATTCTAGCTGTCATGTTGTAAAATGTACTAAATAAATGACAGCTAGAATTTGATTAGTTGCTAGAGGCAACCCCTCCACTTTTTCAAACCCGCAGTTTAGCAAATATACCCCATTGAGGGCCTCATTTAGAGGCGGACGCAAAGTCCATTTCAGGACTTTCGTCTGCTTTTCAGACACAGTATACATGTGGGACAGCTTGGGTCTCAGTACGAGGGAAAGGGTGGAACACAGAGTTATGTAGGCGTGACTGTGAAAAATTTAGATACTATGGGCATCTACCCGCAAAAACAACCCTAGACGGATCAAGAAGCAGATGGAACACACGTCAAAAAAGACTGAAAAAGTGCGACAGGAATTAGGTGGCACAAGTAGTTAGCTAGCTGCGGGAACTGGTCGCAGATTGGTAGGGTATTACTAGTGGGATGTAACTGTGGTTGCATGCCACCCGTAATACCCTACCAAGCTGCGGCACACTCCCACTCCTGCTCTTGCATGTACATCTTAGACACATTGCGTCCGACTCTAAATGAAGCCCTGAGTGTGCACTTTATTCAAATCAATGAAGTCTGTTTAGTGATAGTTTGGTGTGTAATGACACATATTCCCATTGGAAGCAACCATTTTGTGGGCTTAGCTGATGTTCATGATGACAACTCCGGGGTATGAGGTGATTTGTGTCTCATGCCTCAGTGATGTCACAAGTTTCTAATGAATTAATAGGCTAGATATTGATTCAATGTTTCCTTTAAACAAGGTAGTACCTTCCCTAAAACTGGTTAAGGGAACATAAACTACCAAAGTATGTGATAAAGTAAAACCCACTGTGGATTCAAGGAAAATAATATATATTTGACTCTAAGTTGTTGCTTTTACTTATAAACCCGTAGCATAGTTTATGTGCTCACTTGTTGTTTTGAAGATTTAAACTAATAGGAAATAAGTATTACAGTTTTTTTTATATTTATGTTTGGATCTACAAATATTATGTTTATATAACTTTCTTTTATATTTCATCTAGCAATAGTAACCCAACCGTTGTCTTGTATAAGATCCTGTTATCCAGATCTGATATATGTAGGGTAAATACTGTGCAGCATTTGCAATACGCAGCATTCACACTACTGCAACAGTTATCGCATTACAGTTAATAGCTGTGTGTCATACTGCAGGCTGTCAGTGTTTCTTATTTTCTTCTACTGTTCTAGAAAAGGGCAGGGGCTGGTGTGTCTTGGCGATTCAGATGAGCAGCCTATTAGGAACATTTCAAAGGGAAACCAAAAGCAGGTAGCCCAGTGACCCAGACCAAGGTAGCCAACTATGCGACCAGCCCAGCCAAATATGCTCCCCTGCCCCCCAGCCCAGCCAACTCCTGCATCAGGGAACAATTATGAAATACACAATAATCTGCAGACTAGCTGTGTTAGACAGCAGCATTTTTGAAAAAGTTGAGTTCTATACACAGTGGGTCATTTATATAAAACTAGAACTGTTTATATATTTTTTCAACAGGTGAAACATTAAACAGTAAATGTAAGATGCTGCTAGAAGGACATTTATCTGTGACTACAGTCTTTTTTGTTTTATAAATATGGATTTCATATAATACATTTTTTTTACTACAGCTTTTTACTACACTGTAGAAATTGTGGTAGATATCGTAGCCTCTGTATTCTTGGATTCTAATTGGATCACTGTGCGGTGATGTAATCACTTAAAAATGAACTGCTAAGCAGATCATATTGGTACTGCAGTGTCCAAAGAAAATAAGCGACCCTGATCATTCATTCCGTATGGGTCTGTCTACTGGGTCCTTAGTACCTCGGGGTCCAATTACTATTGTTACCACAGACACCCCCATTTCCTAGGCACTTGATCTGTTGGTTTATTTTTTATAGATCGACATGAAGCTAAGGTTATTCAATGAATAAAAAATTAAAACACCCCTGTTAACACATTTGTAGAAGTGTTATTTAATAAGGAAGTTGAAAATACATTTTTTTTGCCATGGCTTACCTGCAGAAAAAGCAAAATGGTGCGTGTGGGCCCAAGGAATATAATTATTATTAACCTGCCTATACCAGTATGGTCTCCCTATGGGATGTGCATCCTGTGTTGGACACCTTAACGGCTTATGCCATACTTGCCAACTCTCCCGGAATGTCCGGGAGACTCCCGGGAGAGTGTGGCAGTCTCCCGGATCTGCCCACTTTACTAGGAAGTACCCCACTTCCTAGTGAAGTGGGCAGAATTAGGTCCCAAATGCCCCGCCCCCGCTGTCAAATGACGCGTTTGCGCCATTAAGTCACCGGGGGCGGGTCCAAAATGACACGCATTTTGGAGCCCCATCCCCCTCCCCCCCATCACGCCCACCTCCCCCGGCAGGTTCCCGGAAACCAACTTTCTAAAGTTGGTAAGTATGGCTTATGCTAGTTTGTTCACTCCTGCTTTTACATATGACATCTGTAGACAACCATTCTTATTGCCAAAGCCTGCTGAGAACTGTAGTTCCACCAAGAAGTGGAGAAACTTGAATTGGCTAAGCATGGTGTAACCTTTTAAACTGTCATTAGGTCACTTGGCTGTCCAAAGGAATGAAATCTTTATGTGTCCGTCTTGGACAAACACGGTAATAAATTCTTCTTTTTCTGCAGCTGTTTGCTTCGGAAAGATAGTATGATACACACCAATGTTAAACACCATTCCAGTCCTCCCTCAGATGGAAAATACAGTTGACTAAATACTCATTAAATGACGTTTAAAAATAGCTTTTAAAATATCTATGTGACTTTTATCACACTTTATATATCTCAGTGACAGCCCAAATGGGGTATAAATAGAAACCTAAAATAAATGCCCTCACCTCAGTAGAATTGAGACATAATAAATACATGAGTCAACCAAATATAGGAGCAAAGTGGCATATTAAAGGTGTTAAAGCAGGCGGTCTTTAGGTAGTCACTCTGTAGTCGTTAACATAATACAACTACATTTTATAACCTGAATCAATACTGATGAGTATGCATCTCAACATTTCATTCAGAATCTCATAGGGGCAAAAAGTCAGATTATCATCCCCAGTGCAGACACATTTCAAAAAGTAAACTTTTACAAAGCAAATCAACAGCAGTGGTATTTGTGATGATACCAGGTAAATTTTTAACTCTTTTACCAACTGTTTGGTTTGCCCATAGGCAGATTTATGTACCAGTCTGATGTACCCGGCAACTCTGTCGGTACAAAATCACCTAGGCAAGTAACTGGATAATGTAATGTACTTTTATTGTATAACACACTGGAATAATTAAAGCACATTCCCATGAACAAGTACCAGGGTGGTTAGAACTCTAAACCCCATAGACGACCCTATTCTAACAGAGCTATAATCACTGGTCCTGGAGTGCTAATCATGCTTATGGTTATTGATCCTTTTCACTCTTTTGTCAGCAAGACAGGGACAAAGTTCAATGTCACCCTGCTTTTCGCAGGCACACAGAATATCAAAGTCTGTGGAGGCTTGCAGTTACGATCCACAGTTCCTTCCAGTGATTCTAGACCAGTCCAACAGGAGCAATAACCACTTGTCAGCACTGTCTAAACATAAGACAGATATTATTGGGGAGAGGCCTCTCTTTATCACCAGTCCAGTTACTATGGTGTTGGGGCTTTCCACAGGTAAGGTGTTACATAAGGAAGTCTCACTATATTCTGACCTATTTTGTCAAGGAGCTGTCGCCTGGCTCCCACTTATCCTTCAAATAGTCAGCAGGCCCTCTGCTGTGCTGGGCTCTAGGAAGTTTGCTTGGCAGTAATGGAGGTCCACTTGTCTATACATAGAAGCATGATTACCCTGGTGTCTGGGCATCTGGAACTACCTCACAATTTAACCCTTTCTAGACTGTTTTTGGTGAAATCATGCAATCAGCTGACCGGTACTTCCTGTGAAATGTGGCCAATCGATACCAATGTGCCCAAGTGACAACAGCTCTTGTAGTCGCCATGGCACACATTACAAAGGTGCCTAGAGAACCTACCTGTTGACATGTAAGAAGAGTGAACTGGTATACGTTATAACACTTAGGCACATAACATTGATGTGGTCATATAAAGTTCCATACACTGTCAATATAAGTTGTTCTGGTGAGATGGGATGCCAAGTGGACTTAGCCTTTAATTACAATTAGCCTAATAGCCTGCTCTCGCCACAACACTACTGACCATATCATTTAAAGGGGATGTAAGATTTGAAATACTCACTTTTTATTTTCAATATGTTCTTCCTTAAAGAGCAGGTAAAGCTACCAATCCACACAGTGCATTTCTGCAGAGCAAGACTGCAAGCTTGCCAGGGGTGTAATACACATTCGCTGGGCCCCAGAGCTAAGTTTTGAAGGATGGGTCAATAAGTGTCCATCCCCACTGGAAAACAGAAAAGTAGAATGGGGGCCAGTGTAGTGAATTAACTGGCATGGCCGGGTGTCAGAGCCGCTACCCCCATCCAACACCTATCGGTCTGCCCCTGAAGTCTGCCACTCACATAATTCTACAGCAGATTGAATAGCATTTTCCTCCTAATATTGCAGTCTGCTGTAATCGGGTGAAGGACAGCATGATGGACATATCTTGTTAAGTATAAAAACTTCAGTTACTTCAAGCATATTTTATAGCCTACAAATATAAAATCTTTGATATATTTAGGGAAAAATTCAATTATCTGTGAAGATCCGGGTGTGTCTATGGAGACATATTGCCGTAATGTTTTTTCTCAAATTTTCCTTTGCATCCCATAAAGATGCAATGAGAAAAGGAGAGGAGATTCTGTACCATATTGGCCAGCAATGTCACCTCGCGGTTAATTGAATCCCCCCAAATATTAAATAGTTGTTCTATTAGTTTCTCTTTACTTACCTTTAAAGAGGTGCAGAAATATTGAAAATAAATGCAGTGCAAGGTTTGCAAATCTAACATTTCCTTTAAAGGTAAGTGTTGTATTTGTTTGATGTAATCCTTTTATAGCAGGCTTAACATTGCAGTACAGTAGTGTATAACACACATCATAGTTTAACGGTTGTGTGATACCTGACTACAACTCCAAAATAAACAGAACACCTTGCACTTTTAAAATCTACTCCAGAGTAATTAAAAGTTGTTTTTTTTCACTTTCCAAGTCAATTTTGCCAACTCAATCTTCATCTCATAGTGAGCTTTCAAAGAAGTGAGGTGAGTGAGACTGGAATGCAAATGTAACTCAAGAGATGCTGGAATATCCAAATCTGAGTTTCTGTCTGTCATCTCATTGATGTTGTGTTCCTATATTGTGTCCCTATTACTAAATTACTATATAACAATTCCTATTACTTTTATAAGCTCCCCCTATAATATAACTCCTCTTATTACTGAATATTGCATCTTCTATTAACGCATTCTATTACGCCACATTTCGCTATAATTCCGACTATTACTCTATATAACCTCTTCCTTTAACTCTTCCTATTATTTAAAATCATCATCATCATTATTTATTTATATAGCGCCACTAATTCCGCAGCGCTGTACAGAGAACCCATTCACATCAGTCCCTGCCCCATTGGAGCTTACAGTCTAAATTCCCTAATATAGACACACATTCACACACAATAACACCTCCCTATAACTCCTCCTATTACTTCATATACCTTCTCCTTATAACTGATATTATTTCGTATAACCTCTTTCTATATATCCTTCTATTTCTCTATCTGACCTCTTCTCCCTTAAAGGGTTTATTTGTGAAACTGTAAAACTCTGCTGCCATATAAATCAGGTTATGTAACTACTCCCACACACTTTCAAAGCCTTTCCTATATTGCGAGGTATTTTATTTGGCAAGTGCTGAAGGGGTTCGACATACATATTCCTCCCTCGTTGATTTCCAAATCTCAGCATCATAATATTTATCATGGAAATACATTTTGCTTCCTGGTTGGGGCTATTAAAATTGAAACTTATTTGTTGGGGAACAGAACCACAATTGTTAGAGGGACATTAACGTACTGTAGTTTAGTACATACATACAAGTGTTAATTTACTTTCTGTCCAACATGGGCTTCTTGCAACAGTGTTTTGATGAATTTACAAAATTGTTCTTCCCATTAAATTTCAAGTTGCCACACAATTTACATGTAAAAACGTGTTATGAATTGGGTAATCTGCATCTATAATATGTGATTATACTTTCATGTTGGATTAGAATTTATGCAGATAATATCCAACATATTTGTGTTCCGCATGCCAAGTCACTGACTTGGATCAGTAAATAAACTTGACTGTTAGTTGCAGCAGATTTATGGAGTAGACAGTTTCCTTGGCAACAAGCGGCTCCATGAAAAGCAGGAAGTTGTTGCAGCTACCAACAGGTAGCTGTATTTTTGAATTATAACTAGCTAGGTATGTACTTATTTGGCATTATTGTACAAGCTAAAACTCAATCAACTAACGTGATATCCTTTTAAAGCTTACATTTAATTCCCACATCTGGCAACATTAATATATTTAAAACATCAAATAAGGACTTGTGTACTCTAGATAATTGCATTAAAAAGACAGAGAAATTAACTTTTATCATTACCCTTTCTATTCTCTATCAGAGGCTACTGTGGCTGGAGCCATCTTTCTACATCAATAAATAGCAGGTATGATAGCAAGCATTATATATAAGCAGTACTTATTCTATTGAGCCATGAACTAATAAATCACTAACACTAAAATAAATAATATATTTTTTAATCAACTGTGCCCAATAACATATCCTTAACCTTGTTCCCTGCTCTACAGAGTGTCTACAGAGGAAATAACTATTTGTGTTCTGAACTGGCATTTGAGCAGCATCTCTGCAATGCTGTAGGACCCTTCTGATACAGCCCTGTAGTATTATAATGCAGCACCCCCTGACACTGGTTCCCTAAGGGGTGTTAATCAGTAGTATATACAACAAATTATTCTCAATTTCTCTCTGCTGTTCTCCACCTGGTTCAAGAACTAGGGCTACACTCTTCCCCTGGTGGACTGACACAGATCCACTTAAAAGGCAATTGTGGCTCAGTGCATCCTGCTGAGCACCAGACACACACATTCCAATTAAGTCAATTTACCACAGGACTAAAGTAAGGCCATGGATACACAACACTAGGGTAAATAATGCTAAGGATCTCAGATGCTCTCCCGAATTTACCATTTGTGAGCATCATGGGGGGCTTAATGTTTCGTTTTGGTCAGGTGTGGGCCGAAGAGTTCCCCTCATCTAACCATGATATATTTTTCGCAGCTGATTGGTGGCTTTTACCTTTCCCCTGCTCTTCCAATTGGTAGACCTCATGGGGCCTTCATTACTTCTCTGAGGGAACCAGGGAAACTAACCGCCTTATCGGTAGCTAATGCTGTCGATAATGTGTCCTCACTGGACCAGAAACTCCTTCAGGCTTCACCTGATATGCTGAAACACTTGTGAGCTTGTTCACTATCACATCACTTATGCTTCCCTGGGATGCTCAGAAGTGATATAAGAACTTGACGCCTAGGTTGCAATGCATATTCTTGGATTATTCGATCATAGTTTATAACTTTATCCAGACTTTTTATATAGGTTTCGGCCAGCCGGTACACATCTTGCAGCTCTATTTTCAGCCGTGTCACATATTTGAGATGTGACCTTGGGGTTTTTCTTCCCCAGATGTTCCAAAACATATATCAATGGGAAGATGGGCCTGTCTTCTGAACATGAGTGAGTAGGGCGAATAATTGATTTGCTCTTTGCACAGTTGTAAGCATGTACTAACTGACTGATGTGTCTGCCTAATAGAGAGTTCTTTTGTTTCTGTCCAAAGTGCTCATGATGTTGAGGAGTGTCTGGTTGAATCTCTGTGGGTGGAATGGGGTATCTGGATTTTTTGATCCTTCAGATGAGATGACTCTCAAAATCTTTCCCATGGTATGGACTTGGAAAGGACATGAGCTGGTAGCCCGGAGTGTACACTGTAAGAGTTTTTCACACAGGGTCTTTGCTACAGTCATTGTCCTTTGATCTTGAATGGTGTAAGCCTGGACAGATGTAGTGGTTGTTTACTACCAATATATTGCAGATATTTCCTTGATCAAATTCAATATACCAATACACAACAGCTCAGTGGCCCATTACTTGATATGCTCACTAGGCATACTGTTGTAGCCAGTATAGCCTTCCTCTAGACACAGGCCCTCACTTCTTGCAATAAATATTTATGTCATCTTTGATATTTGACCTATAGAACCAGTTGGAAATCAGGCCAATTGTCTTCTATATTCCCTTTTGGCCATGACCATTACCACGGGGCAATGTTTTTCTGGCAATACCAATTGCAACCCGCCCATCCTGCCAAATGGTCTTTCAATATAACATTTTCCCTTTCAGTGTCAGGAAACCTTGCTAGCGTGCCAACAGAACAGTTTTGTCTGTCTTTAGTGCTCCTCTTAAATGCCTCTGTCAGTGCTTCACAGCCCACCTCATCACCGCGATCGATGGGTCATGCTGCTGATCTTCTTTCACTTGAGCTCAAACCAGCTTGTGAAGACTCTTCATTTCTAAGCGAGTCAACCAGCAATATTGTGTGGAAGCGCATCTTCTATTGCACCTAAGGCACTCTCAAACAGGTGGCACTATGACTCAGTGATTCTGACACATGCCATGTACTTCTGAGGCAGGGATCCAATCCTCCTCCTTTAGCCCATGGGGTCTCCCTGATGACAGGGACAGGGTGTCTTCCTCAATATTTCTTTTCCAGGCTTGTATGTTAGATTGAAGTTGTAAACGGTTAGAGCAGTGAGCTTCACCATAGTCAAAGGGTTATTGTCCTTGCAGACCTCAAAGTGGGCTCCATAAATAAATTCATGTAGTTTGTCCATGATGGCCCACTTTAGGGGGCCATAACTCACTCAGGAATCACCAATTCACTTCACTTAAGGTCATTCCTTATTTTTTTATAATGTGGTAGATCAACTTGTCCGGCCAGTACAGGTATCAGGATAGTTTCTCTCCAAGTTCCTGGCAAATACTCCATAGCTGGTACAGAAAGTCATTTGCATCCTCAGGGGTCCTGAAGGTGTTCTCCAAAGCTGACAAATAGTCTGCGGTTCGCTTCCTCAAATTCTCCTCACATTCTCTGTTCTCTCAGAGAACAGGACTTTCAAGCATAGTCGCTACATGCTAATACAGTGGCGGTGCCCGGGAGGGTGATGGGTCCCGGGCGCCGCCGGATTGGTAAGAAGACAGAAGAAAAGGCAGAAGAAATAGAAGAAAGGCCAAGTATGGTAAGTAAAGAAACGGAGGGGAAATAGTGATAGGAAACAGCAATGGAGGGGCAAAAGAATGAAGGAAGGCACAGAGTGTGTGGATGAAGGAGGGCACAGAATGTGTGGATGAAGGAGGCACAGTGTGATCGTAAAGGGTCACAGTGCGATGATTTTTGTACATGTTGTCGTTTTATTTTGTTTGATCTTATTCCTCTGAATATTAGCTGTAAATTTTTCTTTGACAGAAATATAATTGAAAAAAGTATCTATTATTCTTTTCCCTTGGATTTATGTGTATTATTTTTGCAAACAACTTACTAAGTATTTCTGTCCTGAACTAAATACTTATTACGTTATTTTGACCCAACTACTTATAAAACAGGACTGCTCGGTAATTATTTTGGAGGGGCGCCTTGAAAAAATTTGGAGACTCTAAGGGTGCCGAGAACTGCAAAAGTTTGGGAACCACTGGCCTAGGGAATTGTGAGCTGGAAATTTCAACTGACATGTATCAATAAAGTTTGAAAAGTTAATGGTCTTGACTTTCACATCTCCCTCCCTTCCATATTCATTGCTTAGATGTTAGATGTATTAGAGAACCTACCTTATCGCTAGGTCCACCACATGTAAGTAACATTTTCTATTTTGTTAGGTCCCTTTAATCTGTAGTTCTTGGTGTGAGTGAGCCTTTAAATATACCAAAGTAACCCTCCCCTCTACATCAGAAAATAAAACCAAAATACAACTGCAGTGGGAATCTGACCTTCAACTAGATTTGGAAAGTGAAGATTGGGAAGCCATTTTCACAAACGCGTTCCAAATGTCCAAATGTATAAATCACACAGAAATGATGATAAAATTAATTAATAGATTGTATCTTACCCCAACTAGACTTCATAAAATGTGGCCTTCCCAGTCTAAACTTTGCTGGCGGCAATGCAATATACCGGGGGATTTGATGCATATATTCTGGAATTGTCCCCATATACAGTCGTTCTGGGTACAAATCTTCCAGCTAGCCAATAAGGTTACTAGACAAAATCTCTCTCCTACCCCGGAGGTTGCGTTACTGCAGCATTACCCCCCCCAGTTTCCACCATATGCTAAATATGTCTTTAGTCATATTCTGATTGCCGCAAGAGCGTCCTTAGCTCAAGGTTGGAAGTCACCACAGATACCCTTGATATCGAAAGTAGTGGCCAAGGTGCAATTCAGCTTTGAAATGGAGACAGAGGGGATGCCCTACTCCACTGCCACCTCGTCCCCGATAATGAAGTGGTTCAGTTGGCATGTGTATGTTACGGACGGAGAGGGAGCGCGTCCAGATCGAATAGACTCTGATTTACTACCTGCATCTCCTACACTTAGCGAAGTTCCCCAATGTCCCTATTAGTAGTTCCATGGTGACCATTCGACCAGTGTAACTTTCACGAATTGGAAAGGATCCTATTAGGTTCCCTCCCTCATGTGTTCAATATGGCTTAACAGCAGAATTGTTTAATGTGTTCCCCCCACTATGTACCCCTTCAATCCTTCCCCCTTTTTATTTTGTGTCCTTTCCTTACCCCCCATCCCTTTCTTCTTTCTGTACCCCATAATTTTTGAAAAATTAATAATAAAAATACTATTGAAGTTAAATATACCAAAGTAATTTAACTGTGGGCAGAGCACATATTGCTTAAAATAGATAACTCAGTAGAAAGCGACGTAATGCAATATATTGATTCTTTCGCTTAACGCTACAGACTGCTTTACAATATACACTGACTACTATAGCTCACATTCTTGCCATACCTTAGTTTTAATTCTCTTTTCCTATTAGATATTTAGCTCTCACTGTTCTTGTTCCTATTGTTCATCCATGTTTGTAGTTCTTATGTTTGTAATTGTTATAATGCTCTGTAAACATTGCTTTTATAGCACATGCCCAGGATGACAGCCTGGTAATTCTGTAATTTGCCAGAAGGGCTGGTGTATTTCAGAATATTAATATAAATAATAATAATATTATCTGGATTCCACAAGGGCCGAAGGCTGCTACCTCGTCATGTCAATAAGTTGAATGATGTGAACTTGGTTATTCTCCCTGAGAGACATTCATGAAGTCTAAGTAGGCACTTGTTAGCATCTCAAATGTAGTTAAGGGTGAAGGTGGTTGAACTGGACCAAGTGTGAATGATGCAGAGCTGTAGGTGGCAGCAACTGTGTACATCAGTAAATAATAGAAAGACAGTCCCACTATGCGGGAATGTCAGCTCTTGTGCCCTTGTGCCAAAACATGTTCTGCCCAGTGTCACTATGTCAACTGTGCTGGACTTGAATTTGGAGGATTTAAATAATGTCCTAGCACATTGAATGTAAACAAGAGAGATGGTCTGGTGTCCATTCATTTAAACACTAGTAACTGTACATTGCTACGATTTGCCTATGCACTACCTGTACTTGGTTGTCATTAAACCTACATGTACATGCTGAGCTACTCATAAGGATCTGAGACAAGAGAGACTGAGCTAGAACCCTGGTGACAGCCTCATGTGTACTATAAAGCTAGGGGAAGAGGAACCAAACCACCAAGCAAGCAGGTGGCTGCATAATAAAACAATGGCTGCAGCCATTGCAAGGCCAATATTCGGTGACTCTGCCAGCCAAATTTAAAACGGCAATTAATTTAAAGGCAAGTTTTGCCTTTGAAGGGGCTCCATCATTCACTAGGGGTTACGTGTATTAACCTGCAACTCTAGCAAATCGCCAATATTCAGCAACTTTGCCACCCAAATTTAAAACGGCAATTTATTTATAGGCAAATTTTGCCATTAAACACATTGCTGTTTTAAATTTTTAAAATTAAAAATTTATATCACTGCACCAGGCCCTAAAACTACCTTACACCTTAAAAAGTACATTTACTTGGTACCTTTATACTCAGGAGAACTAGATGATAAAATGTTGATGTCAATTTCTGGAGTTGTCTTCATTGCATGAGAGTAACTATGGAAAAATTCAGTGAAAATGTACTAATTTGCGATTTTTCCAATAATTTTCTGGCAAATGTCCATAAAAAAAGACATATTTAATCCAGTATGTCACCACATGCAAACCCTATATCTTCTGAAAAAAAATCCACTATCAAATTGTTTTCATCTTTTTTCAAGCTTTGTTTAATCTTTCTTTGGCGAGAGTGTGTTCTAATAAAGTTCATGGATTAGACGCAATAATTGATATGATAAAATGAAAATATGTAGAACAATAAAATACTTAGTTTACAGTAATGTCACTTACATAATATATTTTCTCTTTCAAATGTATATATATTTTAAAAAACATTTTTTTCTGCATAGCTCCCTTTGAAGTCTACTCACATAAAATAATAGTCTGATCCATTTTACAGTAACTAAGTTACTTTACATGTACAATCTCCACCGCCCCCAGCTTTGAATGTGGAACGGTATAATCTGGAGACAGGTGTTGCACCTAGGACAATTGAAAGCAGACAGAATGTCTCCTGTACCTCCCACACTTTAAAATACACCTAAATTGCAGCGACGAAGTGTATTATAAATGTGCAGGAAGTAAAGGTTTTGTTCTGTAATGCAGAAAGCATAACTGGTTCATGTCTCTGTGCTGCTGGACGATTCTAACTCAGCAATAACTCTTTAATGTAGGACATCAGAGAAGAAGAAGATTGTAAAATGATATCTGTAATTTTTTTTCTAATAAAAAAATTATTTTTTTTACCAGCAATTATGAAAAAACTCTCACTCAACAGTTGAGAGACACTAGCCTGGATTGATAATAGTTATCGCAAGATCTTTGTAGAAGTGTGCATGTGTGAACCCAGGTTTGGACTTCGGTTCCAGTAAGGAAAAAAAAAAGATTTGTTGATTCTCAGAACAAAACATTTTGTAAATGATTTTGTACTGTTATCATAAGCAGCCCAACCTGGATGCACATAATCATACCTTTCTTAACCTTAAATTACTGCACATAACTTAACAACTAAAATAACGACACAGAGACTTGAGTAAGTTGGCAAAATTAGGTCACAATTTATTAATACTCTGCAAATTGGTGGCGGAGAAAGTGCACTGCGGGACAGCAAACGACTGATACTAAGAACCAAGTGTGGTACCGGCCAACTGGGCCTTAACATCCACTTAACAAACCAGGTCTAAACCCTAACTGCTTGGCTGGCGCTAAATCTGGCGGCAGGTGACCACCCCCCTTCTTGCTTATCAACCGTCAAGGATCCCTCCCACAAAAAGGATCCAGAGTTACATTACATCGCAAGGGGCAGTGCCTGAGGCCAATCAGCGATAGCGCCGTATTCATCAGCCGCTGTCCGCAGTGCCCTTCCTCCTCTGAGACGCAGAAAAAAGAGCATGGTTAAAACACATGTACAACCTACCAATCCTTAATTTTAGGGCGGGTGGGTGGGATCTCGTTTCGATGACTGTACAGTGCCCCCTTTCCTGGTGATATATATAAGGTGCCCCAGCCTTCCCACAACCCTTCTTATCGGTCGGTCTGTCCCGGAGGTATATTAACCCATTCAGGTACGTGTAAAGTTAATGATAAGCACAAAGGCCTGCTGCTTAAGTGCTTTTGTCTTCAGGGACTCTCTTGTCATCATCTTGATATGACGATAACAGAACAGGTACCACAGTGGTACAAGTGTCGCCAAGCTACTTGTAAAATAGGCTGCCCCATGCAAACACATACTACCAGCAGGATTATCGTTGGCAATAAGAATGTTATCACAGGAGGTAACCCATTACAAATATTGAACAATGCAATATCGAGCCCTGTCACAGCCGTTTTGCCAGCAATGTCTTCACACGTTTATAAATATACTCTATAGTCTTTCCTTTAACTCTTTCTATATAGGTCATTTAAGAAGCTGAAAAATGCGGGCCTCCAGCTAGAGATGCTCAGGCTCGGTTTTCTGAAAACTGAGCCCACCCGAACTTAGGGGATCGGAGTAGACTTGCGAGCCGGCTCGGTATCTCCACGGGTCCTCGGATCTGAATCGAGGCAAAACGTCATTGTTGCGTTGTCGGATCTTGCGGGTTTTGGATTCCATAAGTATCTCCCTCTCCAGGAGATCCAGTGCTATTGCGCACACAGAAACAGGAGGGGTAGCAGTGTTTTTGTCACTCTCCAGTCTCCAGTGCCATTACTCAGTGCCATTGTTCATACAGAAACAGGAGGGTTAGCAGTGTTCTTGTCACTCTCCAGTCTCCAGTGCCATTGCTCATATTCTCATGACTTATTAAGATATAAATAAGGCTCCAAGGGCAGTATTTTAGGTAAAAAATAGAAAAACTTTTAACAAATTAAGGGATGGGGAGGGGGGGCTGTGGCCCAAAAGTATTACTAGGAAGTGATCAACATCAAAATTTATTTATATAGTGCCATCAAATTCAGTAGTGCTTTACAATTGGGAACAAGCACAGAAATAAAAGAAAACTGGGTGATACAGGCAAACAGGGGCTAGATTTACTAAGCAGCGGGTTGGAAAAAGTGGGAATGTTGCCTATAGCAACCAATCAGATTCTAGCTTTCATTTATTTAGTACGTTCTACAAAATGACAGCTAGAATCTGATTGGTTGCTATAGGCACTAACATCCCCACTTTTTCAAACCCGCAGCTTAGTAAATCTAGCCCAAGATGTTTCACTTTGTCAGAATGCACATGGAACTATGTTCCTGCAAATGATTGTGCAAAACATCTGCACAGAGACCAATCCAGAAGCGGAATGCGACTGTGCGTCTGTGTGAGTGCACAGCATGTTCGTAGATTTTGCGGTTATTAAATGATCACTAAAGCATCTAAGCATCCTGTGACTATACCTAGCTGTTACCAATATTGAAATTTCGGCTGTTCTGTATATGCAATGTATTGTGGCTCTTTCAGTGAATATGAACGTTAATTCTGTGTATAAATAGATGTCTCTGTGCTCCCCACTCTCTATCCCCTCTTCTGCCTCCCAGTCTGTAATTATGCTTTCCATCTGACATTTCATGGGGGAGGGTAAGGGACAGGCAGAACATACTGAAACAATTACTCCCTTTTTCATTTTCTAACCTCATCAGATTCCTATAATAACATTTATTTCAGTGTACTAACCAGAATAGAGAGCGATATAAAACATGAAAAAAAGTAGACTACAATTTAGTTTTATAACTTATACGAATGAAAGAGTAGTAGAACCTCGGAACAAATCTCCAGCAGATGTAGAAAAGAAAAATAATAATAAAAGCATAAACCCACTTGAAACAATCTATGTTCTGTTAAATGTCAGTAAGGCTCATTTATTATAATGTGAAAGTACCAACTTGCAGCGCAAACGCTGTTTTGTGATGCCACGTGCCAGCCAATTTTATTGGTCAGTGCATGGGTTTTTGGGTGCAAAAATTGTCACAATCTGATGATAGGAGTTGGACGGATCAGAAGGATTCCTTGGCGGGTACTGATTAGGGAAATAAGTGCACCTACTCTGCAAAAACAAGATTTTCTTAAGAGGGAAAATATTATTGAAGTGAAATAAAGGGATGGGTAGGGTGCACTCTGGGATTGTGTCACATACTATGATTTTAATCATACTTGCTAACTTTCTGGTATGCATTCAGCATTCTGGATGCTTATGGTGTTACCATCCAGTCCAATTTGACTCCAGTTTAATTTGCTCCAGTTCTTTTGTATTTATTTGGGTTTCAGGACCTGTGAGTATTGAAGTGCTAGCTCAGGTTTTAGGTGTCAGTTTGAACTCCAGTTTTATGGAAAAGGCTATAGAGACTGTGGTTGGATTTTGTGAATTATGGGTAGGCATTGGAATTAGAAACAGAAAATTAGGTATTGAGCCTTGAATTGGAGACTTGGAGATAGGTGTGGGATTGGGATAGATACCAGATCTAGGTATTGTTTTTAAGGATTGACGACTGGTTTTAGGAACTGGTATCATAATCATCATCACACACACTCACACACAGACAGAGAGGGAGACAGACAGACAGAGAGGGAGAGACTAGGGTCCATTTTGATAGCAGCCAATTAACCTACTAGTATGGAGTGTCGGAGGAAACCGGAGCACCCGGAGGAAACCCACGCAAACACAGGGAGAACATACAAACTCCACACAGATAAGGCCATGGTCGGGAATCAAACTCATGACCCCAGTGCTGTGAGGCAGAAGTGCTAACCTCTAGGCCACTGTGCTGCCCCTTGGTATAGGAATTTAAGATAGAGAACTGGGGTTAAGAAATGGGGTAATTGATAGAGACTGGGATTAGGGATTGGATTAGAGGTTGAGTACTGAGGTGCGGCATTGTGCTAAAATATTGGGGCTAAAGACCGCCTGAAATGACATTGATATTGCAAGTGGTAACTTATTTGTTGTATTGGGCAAAGCAATAATAAGCCCTATCACAGCTGATGTTGTCAGCAATAAGGCTCTTCGTTCTTAGATAAATCTACCCCAATCTCTCCATAAGTGCTTTATCTCAGGTTTACCACATTTTTGCATTACTTAGTAAATTAATACAGTATTTCTTTGGTTTGTTTTTTACTTATTACCATAGTTTTCTGGTAACTTAGTTTGCAGTATGTATAATAAGGAGGATGCCACTGACCTGGTAGTTAAGGGTCACTGTGCATTACACGTTCCATTGGACATAATCCCAAAGTGACCTGATAAAGACCTTTTACAAAGGTAACTTGAGACTGCTACTAACTGATTTAATATACATACCTCAATCATTCCAGAAAGCAGAATTGTGTTGTGAGAGGGATATAAAGTGAATGAGGAAAATATGGGAGAATAACAATAATTACTGTAACAGGAGGACCGCAACTGGGTTATACATAACGGGCCTGATTCATTAAGGAAAGTAAGGCAAAAAAAATTAGTATGTTTTCTCCTGGACAAAACCATGTTACAGTGCAAGGGGTGCAAATTAATTTATTACTTTGCATATACGATAAATACTGGCTGTTTTTTTGTTTTTTTTTTAAACTTTTTATTTATAACAGCAGATATGTGTATAAAGCACAACAGTACAGGTCATACATATTATCCAGGTACCAAGATTACTAAATGTAGAGACAACAGATAAGAAAAATGAGAAACGCATAAAAATAGCAGACAAGCTATATATACATATTCCTCATCCAGGTACATTTCAAGAGGAAATTAAAGATCTACAAAGTGAACAATGGAAATAGATAATTTCTCCAATACCAGAGGTGCAACCTGTACTATTGTACATATATATCCAGCGGATAGAATACACTGCTATGATTTTTCATTTTTTGGGGAGGTGCGAGGGGAAGGGAGGAAGGGGGAGGGACAGAGGGGGAGAAGTGGGTAGAGGGACCAAAGCTGGCTTTTTTTTTATGTAACACACAAATACTTGATAGCTTTATTTTTACACTGAAATTTAAAATTGATCTAGAATATGTCCTACCCCAACTATAAATCTAACATCACATTTTAAATTTGCCTCCCTCTCCAATGCAACATGGTTTTGCCAAGGTGCAAAGTTACTATTTTTTTTTGCTTTACTTTCCTTAATGAATCAGGACTGACATCTTTTGGTGCTTTAAGCCCTGCCCTATGGACTTGTCAAACCTATTCTGTAATCTTACTGCTCCTGAAATAAGTTAGGCTATAGCAACTCTATTGGATGCACTCTCGTAAATATTGTTCAGACCACAAAAAAGCTGCCTCTTCTGTGTAGATTAATTTTTTATCAGATTTTTCAGATACATTTTTTCTGATTCCTCCATTTTTTCCCCTTATGATTATTATTATTATTATTAGTATTTTTTTATTTATTTATAGGGCGCCACAGGGTATCCGTAGCGCCGTACAGCAACAGACAGAATCACAGTACAGGTTGAGACAGCACGGTACAGTTAACAAAATAGCACAGTTACTCGGAAGCTCAAAGTACAGCTAGATGACAGGTGAGAGCAGCCTCTGACTGGCCTGCCGGCCAGCCGGGCTATAGACCGGTAGGCCCGGGCGCGATTAAGCCCCGCCCCCTCCGACATTGGGGCGGAGCTTGCAGGGAGCACCTCGTAGACGGTCGTCTGCGGCGGCAGTGTAAGAAACACACTACCGCGCAGGCGCAGAGAGCCGTGTCTGGGATCTCTGCCCAGACACGGCTCTCTGCGCCTGCGCGGTAGTGTGTTGTGAACTTCAGCAGGGGAGGAGGAGCTGTCAGTACCCGCGGCCGCACAGAGGAGCATCGCCATTATGTAAGTTTTATGTTGCCAGCCCATGATTGTTTGCTATCCTTACTGGGGTTTTCTTTTTAAAAAAAACAAAAAAAACTTTAAGTCCTGTCTGTGTTATTTGTGTGTTTTATGTGACTGGTGTTATAGTTAGTTTTATCTTTTTTTTGTGTTGGAATGAGGCTATAGAGAGAGGAAAGAGTGTGGGGGCTAGGACAAGTTGGGGGAGTCAGAGTGCTCCCAGTGAGAGTGTGGAGAACCAAAGAAAGGAAAGTAGAAGAGGATGTCGTAGAGAAGGTGCTGGAGGAAGCAGGGTGATAACAATGGCCAGGTTATAATAAAGTCTGGCTGCCATATTCATTTCTCCCATGATGAGACTTGTGCTCTCATAAATAGTATAGTAGCCTGTTATACACAGATTTTTGGTAGTGACGCAGCAGACACCGCTGAGTCACAAACACCAGTAGTGGAATGGTGTCCGCAATGCTGTAATGCAGTAGGCCCATTAAAGCACAGTGCAATAAACATTATTCTGATATAAACAGGTGACTGAAAGGAAAATATCTGATGGAAAAAAAGGTTTGCTGCAGCAACAGGAGGGGGCCCTCCCCTGATTTTGGAACTGTTATTGTTTCCATGCATCCTTATTAGCAGTGTCGGACTGGCCCAGCGGACTACCGGTTAAACCACCAAATACTGTACGGCCACACCCCCTTTTACCAGTGGACGGACCCGGCGTCCCCGCTGCTCAATTGCGATCGCAGCTGCGATCATGTGACCCGCCCCCTCCCCCTGTCAGCTGATCTTCCCGCTGTATGAAGAAGGGAGAAGGAGCAGAGCCTGCCCTGCAGCAATATCAACATATAGGTAAGTTCAGTATATTTTTTAACCATTTATTCATACTATAGTGTGTGTGTGTATTGTGGTCACTTGCGTGGCATAACATTTGGGGCACTACTGGGTGGCATAACTTTGGGGCATTACTGTGTGGCATAACATTGTTTTGGGGGCACTACTATGTGGTATAGGGGGGCTGCCTATCTATACTAAACTATAGGGGGGCTGACTATACTAAACTATAGTGAGGGGGGGCTGCACAGAGAACACTATAGGGAGGGGGTGATGGGACCTTTAATGCTGAGGTGGTTTGGGTCTATAATTGAATGTGGGTGCTGTTGATTTAATGGCAGGGTTGGTTGGCGTTTCTAAATGTACCCATTATTTTTTCCAAATAGGGCCCTCAACATTCCTGGATCCAGACAAGCCGCAACTAAAGAAACCAGCAGCCACAGGTGGTAAAAGTGACAACAACAGGTAGGACAGTCTGTCAAATGTTCTGAGTCTAGTGCAGGCTTGGCTAACTTGTGGTACTCCAGGTGTTGTGAAACTACAAGTCCCAGCATACCCTTACAGCAATAAGCTGCTATATATTGGCAAAGCATGCTGGGGCTTGTAGTTTCACAACACCTGGAGTACCACAGGTTAGCCAAGCCTGGTCTAGTGGGACAATCCTGCTTTTTGGTGACTGTTCTGCCCAATCTAAGGGGCAGGTCAAGACTATATTCTTTATACACACACTGTATGATTTATATACTACACTAAGGTGCTAGCTGTCCTTCATGGACTGACCATTCCCCCTCTAGTATCAGGTCCCGCCTCTATGATGGCTGACCACACCCCCTCTGGTGGGCCCCTAGTGTTGCAGTCCCCCGGTGGGCCCTTCATGCCCCAGTCCGACACGGGGTGAGAGCCCCCAGCGGGGTAGAGTGAGTAGAGAGAGGGGTAGAAGGGCAGAAGGACCTCACGGAAGAGGCTAAGTAGCTGGAGAGCAGAGTTATAAGTGGTGGAGAACAGGAGAAGAGGTGGCCCTGCTAGAAGCGTACAATCTAAGGGGAGGGTAGAATGGACAGAGACACAAGGGTAGGAGGAGGAAAGGGGGAGAGCGGAGGCAGAGACGGGGAAGGGGGAAGAGGGTGAAGAGGGGGAAGAGGGGGGATAGGAGGGGAGAGGAGAACGACAAGGAGGGAGGAAAGTGGGAGAAGTGGGATGAATTTCAAAACAAGATTGATACTGTTCTGTCAGGAAAAAGTTGCTTCTCAATTCTTGTCACTCCTACTCTGCTTAATGTTAAATGCATCCTAGTGAAGGATATAGCTATTCCTTCGTTTTTAAAGAAGTGACCTGTAGATAGGAAGGCCACTGAGCTCAGCTATTACTTCTATTTCAGTCTTTCTTCGACAGGTCTTATATCACAGACAGCAGTAGCGCATATCACCAAACTACTAAGTGAGCGTATTATATACCAGGGGAAACCAACGTTTTTATCTTCAGGTGCCAGACTTGAACATTACAAGCCCAAAAAAATTCTGGAGTGCCACCACCATTACAATATGTATCAACTTTTACAAAAATAATAGGTACTAAAAATGTTAGTGTCTCCCCTGTCCTTCCTTTATTAAATCTAGTTGGTTCATGTTAGGTTGATAATTTGTAGTCTGGAGATGAAGACAGGCTTCAGAATTTTGTATCATTAATTGGCAGTGAGTAAGACTATGTAATGGGCTGAAAATCACTGCAAAGCCCCAATATGCAGGACAACATTTTACCGTGCTGGATGCTTTTGCCCTCTGTGAGGTGAGAGGTGGAGGAGGATGAGATTCGGGTTGAGATGGTGCAAGGATTCTAGGTGCCCTAGGCAGAGCTTCAGTCCCCCAATATGCAGGACAACATTATACCGTGCTGGATGCTTTTGCCCTCTGTGAGGTAAGAGGTGGAGGAGGATGAGATTCGGGTTGAGATGGTACAAGGATTCTAGGTGCCCTAGGCAGAGCTTCAGTCCCCCAATATGCAGGACAACACTATACCATGCTGGATGCTTTTGCCCTCTGTGAGGTAAGAGGTGGAGGAGGATGAGATTCGGGCTGAGATGGTGTAAGGATTCTAGGTGCCCTAAGCAGAGCTTCAGTCCCCCAATATGCAGGACAACACTATACCGTGCTGGATGCTTTTGCCCCCTGTGGTGAGGTAGGAGAGATTCAGGCAGAGATGGTGTAAGGATTCTAGGCGCTCTAGGCAGAGCTTCAGTCTACTGTTCCTCCTCGCCCAAGTGTCGACTTCGCAGTGCCTCACATGCTGGACTTTAATAAAATAAAAATAATAACCTCCTCCTGGCTGACTGTCAGGGCTGCAGTCTAGATGCAGTGATGGATAATATCGAAGGCTGTCCAGGCTGCACTGCTGTCCAAGCGCAAATTCAGGATTTCTAGAGGGGAGGTTCCAAATGTTAGATTTTGGAACAAAGTAAAAATAACTTGCTGCAATAAGCCAGCAACAAATATGCTTTTTACTTAGCCTATACACACTGATCATCACTAGATTACACTGATATTGCACACCTGGTACACACTGATCACTGTACACAGGTCACACTGACATCACACACCTGGTCAGGGCCGGACTGGGACTAAAAATCAGCCCTGGCATTTAAAGTACACAGGCCCACCTCAGTTCCAGCAGGAAAGAAAATATGTGCCGCTGAACAGGGCGTGACCTCATTGTGTTGTGGGTGTGGCCAACATGGGGCATTGATACATACATTATAATAATACATTACATTTATCATTTTAGAAAAATACTCAGGCACTACAGTTAGAAGCACACAGCTTTGCCTTCACAAGCAGTACGTTGTGAAGCGGGACATACCTCCCAACTGTCCTTGCAGTCGGACCAAATCCTGACTAAGGGAGACAGTCACCCAAATTCAGGACTTCCCACCAGATTCAGGACAGTTGGCAGATTGTCCTGCTCTCTTCTACCTGTCTTGGTCACTTTCACCACTTGTAGCAGCTGGTTTCTTTAGCTCAGTTCATTCTTGTCTTGATCCTGGAATATTGGATGCCCTATTTTAAAAAACAAAATGGGTACATGAGATTTAGAAAACTCCAACCAGCCCCGGTGTTAAAACAATAGCACTCACGTTTTATAATTAGGCCTCCCTCCAGTCCCCACAATAATAATATTCACATTTAATAAGTAGACCTATTTCCCTCCAACCAGCCCCAACATTAAATTAACAATATACCCATTTTTTTTTTTTTTTTAATCCAGTATTTTTATTGGAATTTTTCAAGGTACAAACATACCAAATAACAAAAAGAAAAGAAAAACAATCGCATACACATCAGAACAGTATACCCATGTACTCAAAACATATTTCCCTCCCTCTAAACAGTCCCAGCAATAAATTAAATAGCATTAAAGTTTAATAAATATAGCCATTTTCCACAACCATCCCCGACAATAAATAATTCATATTCACATTTAATAAATAGCCCTCCTCCCCAAAATCAGCCCCAATTTCAATTGATAGCCCTAAACCATCCCAGAACTAAATTAAAGGTTCCTTCACCTCACCTTAAATAATTAGCCCCCACCTACATTCCACCATTAAATAGCCTACCTCCCACACTGTATTAAAATCCTCCCTTCCCTCACATATTATATTAAAATACTGCGCGCGCACACAGACGCTATATTTAAATACTGCACGCACACACTATATGAACATGGCCAAATGCACACTATTGCAACATGGGGCCACACAGAAACACTATTAACCACACACACCAACTATTTGCCACACAGCCACACTATTAGCCACACAATTTGCCACACAGCAACACTATTAGCCACACACACAATTTGCCACACAGCCACACTATTAGCCATACACACTATTTACCACACACATACTATTTGTCACACAGACATATTACACACACACACACAGACACTTACCTTTGTACATCCAGCAGCAGCATCCTGCGCGCTGCCCGGCAGACGGAGAATCAGTGACTGCCGCCTATGTGAGCAATCACATGGGACGGCACCACGTGAATGGTGCCGTCCCATTTGATTGCTCTCGTAGGCGGCTGTCACTGACTCTCCATTCGCCGAGCAGCGCGCAGGATGCTGCTGCTCGGCGGGCATGCGGACCGGCCCATCTGCCAGATAGCCAGTCCGGCCCTGTACCTGGTACACACTGATCACTATACATAGGTCACACCATTATCATACACCTGCCCACCAGCTTTTTCTCACGCACGTCCTCTGCCCACCAATGTTTCTTACACATGTCCATCTGCCCACTGTAACAGTCACATGACACCGAGATCAAGAGAGACAGAGCAGCTTTGTAGGTGAGGAGTTGAACTGGATTCTGAATGGAACAGGGAGCGACAGGCTTGGGACAGGGTCTGGATATGGGGAGTAAAGAAGATGGTGGAATCTAGTAGCATATTTATTAAAGGGGTGTAAAGCCCTGTTGCTGGAGAAAACAAATAAAACACGTAATTCTGACACATCAGTCCCTGCTCCCACAGATACACAAACATTCACCCAATACATTCTATCCCTAAGTCAATTAATCTACCAGGATGTATTTGATCTGTGAGAGGAAACTGGATGACCCAGAGAAAAATCATGTAATCAGAGGGAAAGTAAAGTAACTATGCCTTACCACCCGACAGGTGATGTGATGGCATGAAATGGAAGAGTGCCAGAATGAAAGTAAGAATGTCTGACTAAGGTGGCACCTGTCACATCCCCCATGATACCAGAACATACAGCCCCATGCCATAAAGACAACCACATACAGTCCTATGATACCAGCATATACATCCACTAAGGCAACCCCAAGTCACCATAACAACCTATTCCATTCCTAACACCCTCATGCCATCAATAACAACCCCGTTCATAGGCTATCATTGCCAACCAGATCCAGGTATGGCTCCTATAAGGCATATAGAAGCATCACATTGTGTAAGAGGTTAAGTAACCTTATAGTGTAATGCATATGCTTGGTCTGCACAGTCATCTTAAAACCTAATATGCTCAAATTAAACATTCTCTATTAGCAAGCATTGTAAAAAAAAAAAAAAGCCAGATTCCTGTTTCCCAGAGAAGTAGTCTTTACAAATTATATCTTAAAGTTAAAGGAGACCTACACTTACATTTTTTATTTTTCCTAGAACTCTTCCTAAACTTGATTATATAAGCCAGATGCACAAGCCATACTTACCCTGTTACTGTGGTCCAGAGCTGGCCGCTACCCCTGCAGACTCTGCACTTCCTGGCTGTAAGCTCTCATACTTTCAGAATTTGCTTAAGCTCATGGGTTTCAAATTCCCTGTGCCTGAGTGCCATCTACAACTGATTATTTGTGCTATACTATGATACAAAAATAAATGAACTATACTATGCTGTTCTATGCAATCATTTAATATAACAATATACAGTACAGTATAATAATTTGTTGGTGGCAGCAGAACATGGAACTTTGTCAAACGCTGACTTGATACCAACTTATGGTCAGGGCCCAGCAGAAATGCATAGCCTTCAATAGTAATTGGTCTGCAGTGGACCATAACAATAGGTTTCTCATTAATATAACGTAAAGTCGTTTACAAAAGGAGGTAAGGTATAAATATTAGATTCAACTGCGGATTCCCTTTAAGCTATGCCTAATTATGTAAATGTATGCATGTGTACCTGTGAATGTTGCAAAGGGATTTTACACCTGGAATTTACGTAACACTTTTATTTGCAACAAATGTGAATCTGGACTTTCCAGGCTATAGTCCAAGCAGACACTGCAGAAAGTGTGGGGCGGGAGAAGAGAATAAATAGCGCCTGAGACTGAGAAGTCACCAGAGAATGGAGGAGAAATGATGGAGCAGATGGGAGAACGAAAAAAAGAGAGTTTAAAGTGAAAGAAGAAAGAATATTGTGCGTGCAGAATATTCCTCTTTGGAACCTGTGCATTCTGGTCTCTGACTATTGTTTGGCAAGATGTTACCTCCTATCACCCAGGAGACGGGTCACCTCTGATTCCCACACACATGGTGTCCCACCTGTCAATAGGTGTAATTGACTTGTTTCTGCTCTGTCGCTCTTCAAAGGACCTGCAGTCAAAGCTTTAGGGATGTCCCTCATCAATTGTTTGAAGGACACACCTGGGTGACAAAGACCATCACCCACACAGGTGACACCTCCCACTGCTACATCAAAGGAGGCAAAGTAAATGAAATGACTGTACCTTTAAGTCTTTAGTCTAAACCCTGTCATTGTGTGTTCCTGTACAATCACCCAGGGAGAGGTCCCACTGGTTTTTGGGCATCCAGGCACCTTGCTAGTCACTTGTTACACATCAGTAGTCCTGGGGAAGGGGGGAAGACTATAGTGTGTAGTATTCTTTTCTTTGAAGTACTATAAAAGGACAGACTAAATAAAGTGGTATATTTTGTCTAAGATATATATTAAAATAAATGTTTTTTTAAATTTGATTTTGAATAATATTTAACACAGGTTAACTCAATTAAAGTCAACGCTATACAGACAGAGGGCACATTACCATCCCAAATGTCATGTTAGAAATCACAATACAGCTCTAATGTATTTTAAATAAGCTTATAACATTTTTAATTGACACAGCAATGTGAATAAGACCAGGTTGTACACTCACTGTAATACAAGCAGATTAAGAATTGATACTGATAATCATATCCAGCGTGCAGAACAAAAGTCGGGGTCCTGTGCATTGTCCATACTCACAGAATAAGAGGAGATAAGGTAAGAAATGCATATGACTTACAGAAGAAGATAGTGATACTGTCCACTGGTCCTTACATGCTGAATAAGCATAGATACTAAGAAATACATATAACATTCAGAACAAGATAGTGGTACTGTAAACTGGTCTGTACATTCTGAAAATTAACATATACTGAAAAAAATCTAGAATCTAGATTAGAGAAGTGGTACTGTGTAGTTGTGGTATTAAAAAGTACAGACAATGGAGGTCACAAATGCACCTTTCTAAGTAGTAGGTGCATACTCTGGTGCAGGCTCTGATTCTCCTTTTTGATTTTCCTCTATACATGCTTTATATATGCTATATATATTGCAGACTGCAATGCCAGCAAAAATAAAAATATAATTTATAATTTTGCCACTAACATTTTTGGACCACCCCTTAATAAACTACATACTTTCCTTTTCCCCTAAAATATTGGTTTTTGGAGCTTGATTTAATTCTTTATTAAATCATGAGTTTATGGGGCCATAATAAATGGCTTTATTTCATGTATTAAAATTTTATATTTAATATTTTATTTACATTGGTTCATGTGTGAACATAAATTTGCTTCCTTGCATAGCCTGCACCCTGATGTCGCAAAATGCATCCTATTTAATGTAATGGCCATATCCCCATCTACAGCCTTAGAGTACAAACAAAATTAGGTCCTTTTGCTGGGAATAAAAAGACTGGCTAAGAACACAACCCAGCAAAATACAAAGGCATCACCCCTAAAAGTTAATTAGGGTGGGGTCTGTGTAAAACAAAATCTAGGGCCTGATTCATTAAGGATCTTGAATGAAGAGGATCCTTATTTCAGTCTCCTGGACAAAACCATGTTACAATGCAAGGGGTGCAAATGAGTGTTCTGTTTTGCACATAAGTTAAATACTGACTGTTTTTTCATGTAACACACAAATACTTGATAGCTTATTTGTACAATGAAATTTAAAGTTGATATTTGTGTGCTACATGATAAAACAGTCAGTATTTAACTTATGTGCAAAACAGAACACTCATTTGCACCCCTTGCATTGTAACATGGTTTTGTCCAGGAGACTGAAATAAGAAACTTCTTAATTTAAGATCCTTAATGAATCAGGTCCCTAATGTTTGTCACTTGGGAGTAGAATCCAGCGATTAGAGTGGCGATCCAGGATTCAGCCTGGAATGCCCCAATCAGCCCATATCCGGCCAACTCCTTCCATCAGAAGTACAAGGTTCTGCTCTCCTCGTAATAGATGTCACTAGAAATAAACAGAATTTTCCAAACCGTTCCACCAAATACTCATCTTGTTCCTTATTTAGTCACAAAATTTCACACATTTTACTGCCGGAATTTGACCTTTAATGTTTTCAGTCCTATTCCAACAACACCACATGGAAGAATGAATTTACTGTCACTGTCACAGCTCTAGTTTTAGACTAAAATTCAGTGAAACTTACAAATACGGTGTTGGAAGGCATCCTGTGGAATGATGTATGAAAAGTGGAGCGCAAAGATTGTATCACTGGAAATTCACAACTCTGTGAAACGGCCAGGAGAGTAAGACGCAGAGAGAGGCCCCGCGGTGTAGTCCATCCTCCCGCGGTGTAGTCCATCCTCCCGCGGTGTAGTTCATCCTCCCGCGGTGTAGTTCATCCTCTCATGACCGCTTCTTAGCATGTACTTTGTGAAGTCCTGTTTCAACTTCACTGCACTTGCATAGAATTACTACGGGGCCCCTGCTCATCTCCGAGACTGTGTAGACACCATCTACATGCGCTCACACATGTACTTGCATGAGCTTACCTTTAAAGGCTGGAATAGTCCTTGGGAATAAAGCACTTTTGACATCTAGAGGTATATTTACTAACCTGCGGGTTTGAAAAAGTGGAGATAGCCTATAGCAACCAATCAGATTCTAGCTGTTATTTTGTAGAATATACTAAATAAATGATAACTAGAATCTGATTGGTTGATATAGGCAACATCTCTATTTTTTAAACCCGCAGTTTAGTAAATATACCCCCTAGACTATGATTTTGAAGGAAACTCTCATGAAAAGAAACTATGTTTTTCTTTTTATCTTTTTCTTTCAATGAAATACTTGAATGAGGGCCAATTGTCCTCTGTGTTTTTAGCAGCATTGCAACCCAGCAGCCGTTACCAAGCAGCAATGTAGTACAAAGCCCCAGGTAGAAAAAGTTATTTTTAAAGGAGAAAACAGACAGAAACTGAACCTGAAAATGTAATAGTAAACATTGGTGTGATCAGGCGTGGAACTGTTTTTCACATATTCTGGTATTTAATCTTCTCATTGGACTGTTACACCCAATCAGGTGCCACCATCCCTGTAACATATAGTTTTAGGAAAAGTCTTACAGTAAGCTTTACTGAACCTTCTAAAAAGGAAAAGTGGAGGTGTTGCCTATAGCAACCAATCAGATTCTAGCTACCACTTATCTAGTGCATTCTAGAAAATGGTAGCTAGAATCTGATTGGTTGTCATTTACAACACCTCCACTTTTCCTTCTTAGAAGGTTTGATAAAGCTACCCCTCATTTAATGTCTACTCCTCTTGCATAACTGTAAACTAGCAACTAATGTTGGTGGCAGCGCCAGTGCCGTAACTAGGGCTGTGCGACAGGGGCGATCGCCCAGGGCGCAAAGCTGAAGGGGGGCGCAATTTAGCAATATTTTAGGTTAATCTGGTTAAAATTGAGTGCTAGGGGGGCGGCATTTGTCTTTCTCGCCCCAGGCGCTAGAATTCTAAGTCACGGCTCTGGGCAGCGCTGATATAAAGTTAAAGGGGTATGTTCCAAACTGCTATCCAACAGGATGCAGGTTAGGTGTCACCTGCAGGGCCATCTTAACAACATTATGGGCCCTGGACAAAGCAGTGCACGGGGCCCCTAGATATAGATATAGATATATAGATGTATACAGATACAGATATAGATATAGATATATAGAGATAGAGATAGATAGATGTACTTGCTCAGTGACCCTTGAAGGTTTTTTTTGCAGGTTTTTTTCTTTTGCAGGATTATTTATTCTCATTAAGAGCCGTGCCTATGGGGCCCCCTTGCCCGTGGGGCCCCTGGGCAGCTGCCCATTGTGCTCAATGGAAAAGATGGCCCTGGTCACCTACATACAGTCAATGTCATTTACAAACCAATCCTGTTCTACATTTCTTACAGCCAGAACTATTGTCCCCACTAGTGGGAATGTTGGATGGTATGTCCACTCATTACAGGTATGTGCCACACTGTATTGCCAAAGAGCATCAATGCAGGGGTCATTTTGAGGATGGGAGGGGGATCTGGGAGGGCTATTGCTTCAGGTGCAGTACCCATGTCTCCATGATGAGTATGCATTAAATGTACATGTTATGGAAAATGGTAAAAAAGTATATCATTTACATGATTAGAAGAGCACCCCCCATTTCAGAACAGAAAGGAGGTTACAGCGGCATCCTTGGGCCTTGGCGACCACCCTAGTTCACAACCCGAATCGCTACTATAATAGTAGTAAGGATATATCCATAAAGCTAGCACCGTGTCTACTGTACTATGTCTAAAATTGTCAAAATGGAGCTGCACATGTGCAGACTGGAGAGACTGAGGGCTAGATTTACTAAGCTGAGGGTTTGAAAAAGTGGGGATGTTGCCTATAGCAACCAATCAGATTCTAGCTGTCATTTTGTAGAAAGTGCTAAATAAATGAAAGCTAGAATCTGATGGGTTGCTATAGGCAACCTCCACTTTTTCAAACCCGCAGCTTAGTAAATCTTGCCCTCAGTCTCTCCAGTCTGCAGTGTCAGTGGGTTGTAATAGTAAAAATAAATTAAAATAAATAAACTCTATGATAAATTTAATATGAGCTCTGTGTTCACTTATAATAGTAAAGATGCACTGCTGGTAAATAAATATTTTATTCATAAAATAAGTTGTACATTTGATCTATTACTAGTTTTTTTTTTAACATATGCAGCATCTATAATTTTCTAAAAATATATAACATATTTACTAGCTGTGCATCTTTACTTTTATTTATGCACACCTGACGTAGAGTAAAATTATTAGAGTTTATTTATTTTCATTTATTTTTCTTACCAAGTATATATTTTTCAGTCTTAATCAATTAATTGTATTATTATCAATACGACTTACTGAAGGAGATACATTTATAGCCATTCTAGCCCTACTTTGTGTTTTTTGCTTTGTTACAAAATAAAGCCTTTGACAATTCCCTGGTACCCACACACAATTCTTAAGCTTAGGAGATCTAGAAATGCATGCACAAAGTAACATGTTGAAATTAGCTCTAGGAATTAGGATAAAAGGTGCTTTATACTCAAGTTATTATTTATTATTATATGAATTTATATAATGTATTTATTTTTAATTTGTTGCATTGCCTGAACGAATTGAGAATAATGGCTGAATTTATTATACAATACTTTACTGATAATAATTTATTTATTTGTAATATTACCAAAGCACATTGTTGGAAGGTGCGTGGAGAAGGGTAGGCAAGACAATTGATACACATGCAATATAGGTGTCCACTCCCTAAATGCTAGAATTACTTATTTGCTTCCAAATAATTTATATATTTTATATCTAAATATGTGCCTCTGTTACAGGATTCAGCTATTTGCTAAACTCCAAGTACTACAAGATGTATTATTATGTTTATGTTAGCTTTATCTAATCTAAAGCACAATGTGTATATTTTGCTTTAATTACTTACATAGTATATAATTGTTGTCTGTTACTTTACTTATATTTTTCTTATAGTATTTTACTATTACTATACATTACTTACATCGGGCCGCAGCTTCTCTACCCCGTTACGCCCTTTAAGTTGTCAACAGTTGTAAGTGTCATTTGCATTTGGTCATGCATTGCAAACAATTGTGTTAATTTGTGTATGGTCCATTTCTGAGTATGTGCAAAGCTATAGCCCGCAAGATACGCTACACAAATGGATGGACGTCCGAACATGAATCAGACCCAATTTTTATACATATACATATTTACATATAACCAAATGGACTCTAAATCACCTCTTATATCTCTAAATTTATTTTAGACACACGGAGACTTATGTAGAATTTCATGTATGTGCGCCCCAAATGTACACAGGAAAAGACGATCACATGAAAATGTGCATTTTTCGGGCATATGTTTAGTCAGACGCAACTCCAGCTATACATCACTAACGTTTGTGCACCAGGGGGTAAATGTATTAACATGCGGGTTCTTCAACACCCGCGAGTTCAGCGTCTTCGGCGATTAAATTTAAAGCGGCGCTGCATTGTAAAGGGAAATTTACTATGCAGCGCCGCTTTAAATTTAATCGCCGAAGACGCTGAACTCGCGGGTGTTGAAGAACCCGCATTTTAATACATTTACCCCCAGGAGTAACAACTGTGTATCCTTGTACCCCACAATAGCGTAGAGAAAGCATAGACACATGGCTTGTTAGTGTTAGTAGGAATTGTGATTTCCGCATCATCCTCTTTGAACACAATGTAACAATGTAATAAAGTGTCATACACACATCAGAGAACAGTATCTTGATAGTCATAAATAAATTTGAACGTTGCATTTATCAAATAACATGTAATTAAATTTAAACACAAATACAAAAGACAGACAGATATAGACATGGAAAAATAACTCTCAAACATCTGTTGTTTTCCCATTTAAAACTCCTTTCCTGTACCAGCCCAAAATATTGATTAAGTAATGCAAATAGACATCAACTTCATATACATATAATATGGCAGCCACAGTTATGCTTTAAGTACCATCAGCTAGGGTGGGCAGGGGAGGGGGGTCCAATCCACAATCAGTGGTGGCTAGTTAGTGCTGCTGATAGTCATCATCATCATTACTGCATACTCTTGCATTGCCCCTTTAGCACCCACAAGAGATACGACCCCTTACAGTTATATATCCTGTTATGGCTGCCGTGCTACTTGCAATGGCTCATGCTGACACTGTCCCGACAGTTGCCTAGCAGGGGGGATGCTATGCTCTCCCGACCACCTGCTTTATTATGGGCCACCTCTCTGCTCACAATGACCAGGACGCTGTTTTCCACCAGGCAGAATGCCTCTGCCCAGGGATTGCAGTCCCGTGACTGCCATCACCAGACGCGGGCTGGGAGAGGCGTGGCCGGGGGGCGCACAGGCGGCCGCATCTCTTGAAAAGGGATGCGGCCGCGTCATTGATGACGCGGCCGCATCCCCTGTCATGTGATGCGGCCGCCTGTGCGCTGACGCGCCCGCATCTGATGTCATCAGATGCGGCCGCGGGGGAAACAATTGTATTTTGCAGCCGGTCGGCCTACCCCCCGGCCCTAATAACGGCCTGACCGAGCGGCCCAGGGGGCCCATGCCCCCCTGCCCCCCGGGCCAACCCGCCACTGGCCATCACCTATTACCAGTGGAGCATTCTGGTTGGCACTCATTACATTAAATAGCAGGGAGGGCTTAGTCTCCCTGCCGGTTATAACGTTGTGTCTGCATCTCGTTTCCTGCTGTTCTAATGAATACATTTCTGATTGATTTTTTGTTGCCTGGCTTTCTGCCTTTTACTGGACATTGGTTTTTTGCTACCTGTCTTGACCCTTTGCTTGTTTCTTGGACCTTCCCTACTTGCTGTCCGTCCGACCTTTTGGCTTGTCTACAGTTATCGCTCGCTGCTTGCCCTTGACCATTAGCATCTTTACTTATTTGCCTTCTATACACTATCTGGTGTTCTATCTCACAGGCTATATACCTCATTGCTACCTGGTACTGAGATAAAGTTTTACTATGCTTAGTTTAAGTCCTGGGGGCATCTGTCTACATGTGAGAACATCGCTCTCTACGGGAAAGGTCTCTCCTGTCCTGTTCTAAAAGTTTATCTCGGTTTCCAGAGGAAGCCATTACATATGCGTCTGCATCCAGGTTTATGTGAGCAGCAATCGTGTGAACACGCCATTGTAACAAGATAATCAATGTTATTCACTTCACTTGTCAATGATTTTAATGTTATGGCTGATATTTTAAGCATGCACAGTAAGAAAATGTGGATTTTTTGTAAATAAAACAGACATCTGTCTAACTCTATATGGGCTCAACCATTCACAATATGTAATTGCAGATGTTACCAGTACTGGTGCGTAAGGTAATGTGCCTCCTTCAGATTGGTGACCAATTCTTTTAAGAATACCAATCAATATCATTAATACTACTACACCAGGTTGTTGGGTTCTCTCACCATGTTGTATATGAATAGTGCAGGGCTGGTCTGTCACTTGTATGCTTGTAACACAGTCTTTATTAATATAATCAGTAATTGATAGTAGTATAGGCTTCAAGGAAATCAATATACTCCTGAACCCTTTGTGCTGTGATATATGGCTGGAGGCTTTCAGTCTACACATTCATCTGGTTCCTAGTTGCTTATTCATTGGGGTCACTAAGACATATGTACGCCAGATTTCAGTTGCTCTCACGCTGTATCACCGGGTTTGGTTGATGCTCTCTTCACGTGGAGTTAGCTCTCCTGACTTTCCTCTCTGATCCCATCCCCTCCCTAATCCTGTCCCTTCTATGATCCTGTTCCCTCTCTGATCCTGACCCCCTCTGATCCTGTCCCCTCTCTAAACCTGTCCCTCTCTGATCCTGTCCCCTCTCTGACCCTCTCCTCTCTCTGATCCTGCCCCTCTCTGATCCTGTCTCTCTCTGACCCTGTTCCCTCTCTGATCCTGTCCCTCTCTGATCCTGTTCCCTCTCTGATCCTGTCCCTCTCTGATCCTGTCCCCTATCTGATCCTGTCTCTCTCTCTGATCCTGTCCCCTATCTGATCCTGTCCCTCTCTGATCCTGTCCCCTCTCTGATCCTGTCCCTCTCTAATCCTGTCCCCTCTCTGATCCTGTCCCTCTCTGATCCTGTTCCCTCTCTGTCCCTGCCCCCTCTCTGATCCAGTCCCTCTCTGATCCTGTCCCCTCTCTGATCCTGTCCCCTCTCTGATCATGTCCGTCTTTGATCCTGTTCCCTCTCTGATCCTGTCCCTCTCTGATCCTGTCCCCTCTCTGATCCTGTCCTTCTCTGATCCTGTCCCCTCTCTGATCCTGTCCCCTCTCTGATCCTGTCCCTTCTCTGATCCTGTCCCTCTGATCCTGTCCCTCTCTGATCGGCTTCTTTGCAGGGGTAATTATCTCTATTCTCCCAGCAATCCTAGTAGCTTTGGCTGTTGGGACAGCTCACTCTATTACCCTGCAGAATTTTTTGGTATCATATAAATAAACAATAATAATAATAATAATAATAATAATAATAATAATAATAATATAAATAATAAAATGTGGGGGACAATAAGACGTCCATCTGCTGAATGCATTTAAATTCCCATTTCACCTTAGTCTCATGATATATTTACAGCATAAATGAGGCTCATCAAATCAATATAGTAGGCAGGACATTAAAGTGATGTTTGGATCTGGAAACCCACAAAAGTTTGTGCAGAGCATTTACATAAAGTGGAATGTGGATATGCCCCTTGTTATGCACAAAGAGAATAAATAGATGTATTTGTTGAATGTGAAATGTTCTGTTTACCCATATACTTTCCAGTTAGTAAATTACACTTTTCTTGTATATAGAGTCTGAGTAGCTGTTTATCAAGTCTCAATTGCTCTTATAAACACTGCAAACTACCTCACAATGTTTCAGGCCACAAAGTTGCTACCCATCCCACAAGGTTATCAGCCATGATCACACCCACTGTCCCAGGCGTTTATAGGATAGAGCTATACTTGGGTGGTATGAAAAGCTCCAATGTTAGGTGCTAGGAGGACCCACCTTAACCAACCCTCAGATAGACAGCAGGGTGCAAAAAAAATCCCTGTTATTACAAGGCTCTGACTTATGCTGGTAAGTGGCCCATGGCTCAATACTCCTCTGGAAAGATATAGAGAGAAACACTGCAATCCGGCAATTTTTGTTCAGAAAATCTTAAAATCTTTAAAAATCATACATCCGTTTAGCCATTAATAAATCCTGCAGTTTGTAACCAAATCGCTGAATTCAGCAAGTTGGCCACATCGCTCCTTGCTAAATTTCCCTCATAGAGGTCTAAGATGCAAAATATGGAAGAAGCAGATGCAAAGTACAAAACATCAAAGAAGCATAGGTGTAATAATTCTAAGATATCAAACATAAGACACAATAGGCAAGGTATCGAACGAGCATAAAACATAGTAAATAACATACAAGAGTACAGAATACAAGGTTGCCCAGGTGGACGAGGTGCGAGTAGACAAGAGCAGGCAGGAGATACCTAATCTAATGAGAGTGTTCTCTAAAAGTAGTAGATATGCCTATATGATGCTGTCCACATAGACAAGTTAGGATTTAATGACATATTGTATTGCAAATGATGTTTGAAATAAATTTCTCATCAATTATTGAAATGAAGGAAGAAAGGTCAGGTATATATAACACCAGGGGGTAAATGTATCAAGCTGAGAGTTTTCCGGCGGGTTTGAAAAGTGGAAATGTTGCCTAAAGCAACCAATCAGATTCTAGCTTTCATTTTGTAGTATGTACTAAATAAATGATAGCTAGAATCTGATTGGGGTTTCAACCCTGCCGGAAAACTCTCAGCTTGATACATTTACCCCCAGGAATCTAAAAGAGATACAACAAAAACCAACAGCAATGACACTTCTTCACAGCTCAATACCTGTTACCAAATCTAAGCTAATGTGGACCCTTGAGTGTGTACCATTCAATCCTACCCTCTCTTACTTGGCTTTCCCCTATTCAGAGCACCTGCATCATTGAATGTCCACCCTACTTTTCATATCATATATAGTTTTGTTATTAATTTTGACTCACAATTTTGCCTAAGAACACATCCATGAATAAAGAATGGTACCAAAACATTCTCCAAGAGCAACTTCTCCCAACCATCCAAGAACAGTTTGATGATGAACAATGCCTTTTCCAGCACCTTGCCATAAGGCAAAAGTAATAACTAAGTGGCTCGGGGATCAAAATTTCAAAATTTTGGACCCATGGTCAGGAAACTCCCCAGACCTTAATCCCATTGAGAACTTGTGGTCAATTCTCAAGAGATGGGTGGACAAACAAAAATGCACAAATTCTGACAAGCTCCAAGCATTGATTAGGCAAGAATGGGCGGCCATCAGTCAGTATGTGGCCCAGAAGTTGATTGACAGCATGCCAGTGGCGGATCCAGGGGGGGGGGGGCGATCGGGGCGATCGCCCCCCCGAGCAGGGGCTTGCTGCCGGCGGCTGCACACTGTGCAGGTCCGTTCAGCAGTGACAGTGTGCTGCCCGGCTGCTCTGATTGTGTTTTAAACACAATCAGAGCAGCGGGGCAGCACACTGTCACTGCCGAGCGGACCTGCACATACTGTGCAGCCACCGGCAGCCGTAGAAATGAGAAAGGGGGCGGGGCCTAAATCCCCCCCCCCCTAAAATCGCCCGGGGTATAGCAAAAGTCTGGATCCGCCCCTGCAGCATGCCAGGGCGAATTGCAGAGGTCTTCAAAAATAAGGGTCAAAACACTGCAAATATTTACTCTTTGCATAAACGTAATGTAATTGTCAATAAAAGCCTTTGACACTTATGAAATGCTTGTAATATTACATCAGTATACCATAGCAACATCTGACAAAAAGGTCTAAGAACACTGAAGCAGCAAAGTTTGTGAAAACCAACACTTGTGTCATTCTCAAAACTTTTAACCATGACTTTATACAGAGAAGCATAAAACAGATAAAATATATTTTTAAAGTGCAAACATCAGATTGTGTTTGGGATATGTTACAAATGACTTCTTACATAAAGAATTAACCCTTATTTTTCTGTGTACAAAATGTTAACTCCAGAGAGCCATAAGAGGGCAAAAGGAGAGACATCAAAGGCTTGACTGTCTAATCTTCGATCAGTGAGTGACAGGTGCCTCCAGCAAGATGACTGTGACGCATTACAACTTGGAGGCTTTGATGCAGCCAATGACAGCCGTAAAGAAACAAGACCACGTCTCTCAGACAAAGCTAGAGACAGACAGGATAAGAGAAGTGACAAGCTTTTCCTAAGGCACCTTTAAATTCATCCGTACGCTCAAGGCCATACCTGAGCCAGGAGGAGTGTAATAATCCTGACTCTCCCTGCTGTGCAACAGGTTGATGAGCTACATGTTCTGACCAATCAACTTATAATACTGTTTAAAGGGGAAACTGTTTTTTGTGGTAGACAAAGGGCTTCATTTGACTCTCTATTAAAGGGAGTGGTCAGGTAAATATACTGAACCGAAATATAATAAACCGTATACACAAAAGTAGCGAAAATAAAGTCTTCAGTTCCAATAATTGCTTTTTGGGGGGTTTAGAACTGTCTTTATTTTTTTCTCAACTAAATAAATAGGAAAAGATGTCCATGACAAAATTTATAGCTATTTCGTACAATTCAAGAAAGATTGTTTCAGCCTAGATTAGCAAATATTAAAGCTCTTTCAAAGAGACAGCTACAAATCCTCTGCCAAATTCAAAAAAGATCCTACATACATTTTTATGGAAAAAGATATTCTCTTTCAGGGCTTGATTAAGGGTTCAAGCCACCATAGGGTAATACGTCCCCTCGGCTATCACGACAGGCTAAATGTAATAACAAACTTGTCCTTAATTTAACTTCAGGCTTCCGTCTAACGTATACATTTGTATGTGTTCAAAACTCAGCTCCAATTGGCCTTTTAAACAGGTCACAACCATCTTTGCCACTCATTTCGTTTTCATTACAACCAAAACTGTATAGGGGAATGGAGTCATGAAAGATCGCTACTGAGGGTGAAGGCATAAAGAGGAAGGCAGTGGGGAACTGGGGGGGGGGGGGCTGTAGCTCCTGCACCTGTTGCTGCCCTTGTCTTTTCTACTCCCTTATCCTCAAGGCCCCGCCAGGATGACTCATTGTGTTCATCAAGGCACATTTTTGTCGGTTTTGAGCGCATCGTACACAAAATCATTCTGCGCATCCCCAGAACTGGACCATACGCCATGAAACGTTGCCCTGTCCACTCCGTCTTTGAATGCGAAGGACACTTGCTACAGCCTACGATATGGGGAGTAACTGGGGCGGGAAAGGAGCGTTTTGCCATATGCAATGTACAGTTAGAGTGTACCAAGCTCTAGCGCACATAGCCACGTCTGAATCAAGCTCTGGACATCTCAAAGTTATGTCTTGCTCCAGCTACAGGGCTAGTCTAATTTATGATCAGTAGCGATCACAGTCTTGTATGCATGCTATAATATTTGTTTGAAATCAGGAGCAACTGTAAAAAAATTTTTATACTTTTTAGTTTTCAAGAACATCCTAATAAATGTATTTTATGGGGGAAAAAATATAAAGAAAAGTCTGTCTTATCACTAACACCTATATTATTAACAGGTGACATTTATACTATTTTTTTTTATATGTGTTCTTTTGTGAGATTATAATAGGTATTGGTTGCAGGGTATTGTCTAGTAAAGCACAGCAGACCTACACCTGAATTCCACATGATGCGTTCAGATTGGTTCCTTGATGAAGTTAGGAGTATGCAGAGTTGATTTATGTGCGCTGCGTTCAGAATGCGTGCCTTGATGAATCAGGCCCATTGTCTGCAGCCTTTACCATGAGAATACATCAAGATTAAAACCTTACTACATTTTTCTTTCATGTTTTCTATTTACTTTGGAGACAAAAATCTTGCACCCCCAAAAGAAAAACCTTCACTACCTAGCCTGCAGCCTAATCTATTGGATAACAGAGCGTAATGAGGTGTATGAGGTGAATTTTCCCTGCCACCAGCTGAAGCAAGAAATGGTACCAAGGTGGAATTGCACCCTTTATATGTTTCTGAAGATGGAGGAACAGCGAAAAGCCATCCACGCTTACTCAACAAGCCATGACATTGGGAAAGGACGGGGAATGTACTTTAGTTTAGCGCAGTGTAGAATACTTTCCGTGTTGTTCAAGGTGCTGAAACCAAATCGAAGTAGTCAATTGTGAAGTGAGTTCAGACATTGCTAGCTTGAGTCATGTGATTCCCCTAATTAAACTTTTGGAAAAGAAGCTCGAGAAATTGAAGGTGGAGATGAAACAAAGCAATTCCGCTAAGTATGTTGGACTTGTAGATCAAGTACTTTGTTCGCTTTGCCAGGATCCAAGAGTTATATAACATCTTGAAATCGAATTACCGTATATACTCGTGTATAAGCCGAGTTTTTCAGCATACTTTTGTATGCTGAAAAAGGGCACTCGGCTTATACACGGGTGAACTTACCTGGTGTCCGGTCCCTGGCTGTCAACTTCTGCATATGCGTTCCAACAACAGGAAGTTCGGCATTTGGAACGCAAACTTGCGTTCCAAATGCCGAACTTCCTGTTGTTGGAACGCATATGCGTTCCACTGCCGGGTAGGTAACAAAAAATCTCACCCTACGTCCGCTTCCACCTGTAGTCAGGAATAACGGCATAGCGCCATCTTTTGGGACACTGCCTTCTCCATTCATCTGTCCTGATCTCAGCAGCGGCAGCTCACTATACTGATGTTCCCTCCCGGCGGCTGACAGGTAAGCAGATAATGCAGTTCGGCTACATAGGTTTGGAGACACTAGATATTGCTATCATATGCACAGTATGCATTGAAAGTCAGTCTCTCTCTCTCTCTCTCTCTCTCTCTCTCTCTCTCTCTCTCTCTCTTTATTTAAGTTAGTTTGTACCCAATGATTTCATAATCATTTATGAATGTTCCTTGTCCTCTAGCTAGAAATGATTTCATAGATTGAACCTATCATTTTCATTTAGGTTTTTAATTTAGCGCTCTTTTCCACCCTAGGCTTATACTCGAGTCAATAAGTTTTCCCAGTTTTATGTAGTAAAATTAGGTGCCTCGGCTTATATTCGGGTCGACTTATACTCGAGTATATACGGTACTATATTTTGGCGATTATACTTAATCCTAGTTTTATGAGCTATCTCTTCTCTTTCTTTCCAACTGACCCAGATATCAAGAGATGCAATGAGCTCCTGGTGAGCAAATTGACAGATGCATTGTTACATGACACAACGAAGTCTCCTCCTTTAGTTTTTCAGGGAACTGCTGCTAGGAAAAAACTTAGCTTTCCCAAGAGATGGAGTGGTGATGAGTCAGCACAACATTTTGAACTCTGGTCTGGTCTAAAAGAATTGCACAAAAAACGTGACACCTCTGTCGTAACTCCACCTGATTCCACTATCAACACCCAAAGAATGGTGGAGGATTATTTTACTGACAGAGTACAAATAGACACGCCAGACAGTCCCTTTACATACTGGGAGGAAAAAAAGGCAATATGGAAACCCATGTACAAACTTGCTTTGCAATAATCAAGCTGCCTACCCTCCAATGTGTATTCAGAAAGAGTTTTCAGCACAGCTGCGAACCTTGTTAGTGATTGGCGTAAAAGATTAGTTCCTCAAATTGGGGGAAAAATTATGTTCATCAAAATGAACTACAAATTCCACAAGGAAGGCCTTTACTGCTAAAGTCAAAGTACAGAGTAATGGTGGATTCCAGCGTAGATGAATTAATATTGTGTGAGGATGATGTACACACTGATGAGGGTGAGGATGATAGCAACAACATCATGCCACTGTAGAGTTCATTGATAGCACTGTTAGCTTAGCTACCTTAAGCCCATTGGTAGCTTGTTTTGAGAGAGCCCTAAGAAACCAAGCGCATCAACCACAAAAGTGGAAGCACTTGTCACTGAAATGCTTGGTTTGTTACATCTGTCTGTACATGTCCTTTTTAACATATAGGTGGGAAGGTGGGCCCCAGGACAATTCCATCTTTCACTATGTTACATTTTGGCCTTGGTCTATCAGCTTGTGTAGCGGTTGACAATTCAGGTGTCAACTGTATTATTAGTTCGCAAATTCACATGATGGACACTATTATTAGGTAGATTATTTAAATGTGGACAGCATTATTATAGAGCTAGGGCTATGGATAATCACAAGTCGATATTGTCGATTTATTATCCTTGCTTAGTCTGCTGCACATAAATAATATTATGTCAGTCCAACATAAGGGTGGGTGGGAGGCCCAAAGGACAATTCCAGCTTTCACCGCTTTTCATTTATGCCACTGCTGTGTGGCAATGTTTCTTACATGTGCTATAAACTGCCGTGTGTTTGTGTCATTGCTCTGTCGTCGTCATCATCATCATCATTTATTTATTTATATAGCTATATAGCTCCAATAATTCCTCAGCACTGTACAGAGAATATTTGTCCCTCACATCAGTCCCTGTCCTTTTGCAGCTTACAGCCTAAATTTCCTAATACACACACACAGACTAGGATCAATTAAACTACTAGTATGTATTTGGAGTTTGGGAGGAAACCAGAGGATCCAGAGGAAACCCACGCATACACAGGGAGAACATACAAACTCCACACGGATAAGGCCATGGATGACAAATGAGCACAACAACAGAATATAAGGTTAAGAAGATGACAGGCAAGAAAGCACGACTTAAAACAATATAATCATTTATAATACACCCACAAATCATTAGTTCACCTTGGTTCTCAACTTCACACATCCCGGAAATCAGAGATTAACATTAATCTGAATCTCTCAGGATTTTATATAATCATATCATCATATCTCTTCCCAGAGCTTTGAACTGTGAGTAAGTTCATTTGAAAACTTGTAATCCACTCGGATGATAATTGGTCCTCTCTTGTGTCACTGCGCTGATGATGACAAACAGCAGTACAAGTAGATGCCACATCCCTGGTTGCCTTTCATCCTCCTGTGTAATCATACAGTATTAGACGCCTAGCCTGTAAGGAAAAGAAACATTTGTAGCACAAGTGATATTTCTTCAGCATATTTTCAACACATGTCTCTGCTAGATGCAACAAGAAACTAAAATGGAAGAAAAAATAAGGAGTTTTTCAGGCCCTATGAGAAATAAGTAACTGGTACCCCATAAGTGGCCGGCATGCCAACCTTAAGGTCCTGTACAAATATACAAGAAGTCCGTATGACCACTGTCCATTATATCTAGGAACTTATGGTCATTTCTGAAATTGCAAAATATGCTCCTCCCATAGTAAATGCCATTTGTGGCTGTTTTTCTGCAAATGCCCCAACTTAAAAGGGACATGCATAGATTCTGCATGTGAAAATGGTGTTATCTACTGTAGCCATAAAGTTTTGCATCTTGTGATAGGTTCAGGCGTTCTTTGCTGAACACATGCCTGGTGCATGAATGATGCACCCACGTGCAAAAATTTAATTGATAAAATTAAACATTTAAATTATATTCAAGGGGTTATGAAGTGGCATTTAAGTGGATTTCTCTGTTCTTTCCCCTCACATAAGTAATGGTTGCCAACTTTTAAATGTTGGCCTCTGGGAGATCTGGGGAAGAATTGGATGTGTGGGCAGGAGGCTCGGCGGTTTGCGTATTTTTGGCCCCAATAATGCAAATTTTACGTCATTTTACCACGAGTTGGGTCAAAGTGACGCAATTCCCCGAGAATTGCATCATGGAGGCTCCAAATTCTGCCTAATATCCACTAGATGCGAGAGGATGTCCTACTCTCCCAGGAGATGGTAGACGTCAGCCTCTACCCTGATGCACTTTATATGGGAATTACATTTCAAAGTGTGCTTCAGCCAATGTAAAATAAAATCTCTCAAGCACAGGAAAGTGACAAGTAACAAAGACATTTCTGATTTCCTGAAGTAGATGATTGAGAAGTGCCCACGGAGGGCCCGGGAGCGAGACCCAACCACTGAAGAAGAGCCTGCACCCCTGGGAGAGTGCGGGCGGAAATCTGACGTTCCTGATGCCAGAGGAAGAGGTGGAATGGGAAGCCCCATCGATATCGTACATTATGATCTCGTAGAACTTGCGTTACTGGGGCGAACTCCCGTCGCCTGGCCAGGGTGGTCGGTGACAAGTCCTGGAAAATCTGTATGTTGTGGCCTTCGTATGTTAGGGTGTGTAATTTTCTGGCCCCACGCAAGATCATCTCCTTGGCAGTATAGAAATGGAGCCGGAGGATGACATCCCTAGGCTGGTTCTGGTCGGTCGATCTGGGCTTTAGGGCTCTGTGAGCTCTATCCAATAGCAAGTGGTCCTCCGGGACCTCGGGAGCCAGTTGGGAGAAGTGCTTCTTCAGGTATTGGTCCAGGTGGGCAGATTCGACCGTTTCTGGGATGCCCTTTAGACGTAGATTATTCCGCCTAGCCCGATTATCCATGTCTTCTTGATGTTCCTGGACGGATGTCAGATCACTTCGAAGGCGTACAATATCTTCCTCCATTCCTGTCTGAGAGGACACCACCGTTTCCAGTCTTTGTTCAACTTGGTCAGTGCGAGCACCAATTGAAGCCACCTCCGCGCGTAGTGAGTGAAGGGCAGTTTGCACCTCTGAGTGGACGGAAGATTTAAGCTCTTTCTGTCAGGCCGTAGGCCGTAGAGGGATGTAACAGAGCAAAAACACTAACCGGTATTAGCACTACTGAACTAGTAGGTGCGGAGTCTAACGTACCCCTGGTGTTCACCAGGGACCCCCGCAAGGAGGTTTGGACTTCGCTGCACAGGGTACGCAGGTCGCGGTCCTATTAGCCAGTTGCCGGTGTAGTGTAGAAGGGTCAGACGGTCCGGGTCACACCAATCGGGAATATGCGGTACCAAGGGAAATCCAAAGGAGTAGTTGCCAAGCCGGGGTCGAAGTACAATGTGGGTCACTCAGATAGTGGGATAGTCGCCAAGCCAGGGTCACAACAGGAAAGCAGGAACAGTAGAACTCACAGGAAACCAGGAGCAAAGGAACCAGTAACACAGGCTAGTAGACCTGTTACTCTGGCACCCTAATGGCGCCAGAGTCAGGAGGACCTGATTGGCAGGAACAGGAAGCGGTAATTAGCGGAGGCAGCGGCGTCCCGTTGCCTAGCAACGGGACAGAGGAAAGGGCGCATGCGCCCGACAGTAAGGAGAACCCGGAAGGACTCCGGGGCAGCCAGTGGGGAGATCAGACGTCCGTTCCCCGACTGACACTTTCATTTCTTTGATTAGCGTTAGAAAGTCCCGTCTGGTTGTCGGGGAGGTATCATCCTCCTCTGATTCAGAGTCAGCGGAAGTGTGAGTAGAGTCTGTCCTTACCCGATGCGGGGTAGAAGTTGATTGCTTCGAGAAATATTAAAGAAGTCCTTTAGGATGAGATTTCTTACCTCCCTTAGGCATTGTGGAGGAGCACCAAGGACTGGAGTTTTAGACCGGAGTTGCGGTAAGCCCAGACAGATTAGGTGAGTAAATTACAATAGATGGACCCACGTAGGGAGGAGGGCTCACATGAATCTGGAATTGAAAAGCAGTGTAGAAGAGACTTCCCCCCCCCCCTCCCGTCAGCATTTGGAGGATTATAGGGTCATTGAGCACCCCAGGAATCCTGGCACAGAGTCCAGGAATAGGTAGAATATGGAACGAATGGATCAGGAGCCTGAAGCAACCCTTGTAGGGGAGAGCTGGAAACCTGGCAGTTTGAGGCACTATAGGGCAGCGATCCCTGTGGAGCCTGTAGGTGCTGTATTGTATTAAAGATGCAGGTAGAGCACCGCAGGGGGACCCCAGGGCCCAGCTTTACACTTCAAGGTATCAGAATAGGCCTTGTGTCTGTCGCTCATAAGCCCAGGGAGCAGTTTTAGCAGTTAAGTGTTCTCTCAGCACTTGACAAAAATTGACAATAATCATGTTATATAAGGGAAGTGTGGCCATCAGCCTCAACGAAGTTAAAATCACGTGGTTGAGTGATTATGTGTTTAGCCTATGGGCTTCTTCAATTTGTGACCAATGAAAGCAGAGGAGGGGAGTGGTTTAGTTTGATATAGGTGAATGTTCTCCTCCATTTTCCCCTCTCTGCTTCCGGATTTTCTCCCGCCCACCCGGCAGTTATTGGGTTATTTATTATGTTTTCTGGGTGGGAGAGCATTGCAGTCGGTAAGTTTGCATATGGTGCTTGGGTTATCTCGTCATAGGTCACTACTCCCCCTTTTGGATTGTGTTGTCATCACGTGTGTTGGGTCCAGTGAATGGGACTCTGGGCCAGTATGTTGAATATTTTACTGGCGGTTATAAGGGGGGTGTAGTCTTGCCGTTGGACAGATATTTTGCACCGGCCAATAGATAAGGTATTGTCCTGGGTTGGTGGTACAATGATCTGACCTTTCCACCATTATTGGTTTTGTGTTTGCTGACTGCCCTGCTCTCGTCCGCCTTTCAGCTCCTTTAGTTTAATATTAGCCATTTAATAAAAAATTTTTATTCCAACGTTATTCTGGTGTCCGTGTCTTTATTGGTTTATTAAGGTATTATGGTAAACACTAAGAACTTCCACACTGTGCATTTTATCATCTCATTCCTGGGTGCCTCATACTGCTGGATCCCAAAGTAGTCAGATTAAACTTCAAGCTGGTGGATTTTGATGGCCTATTATTATCTGAGTATAACACATAAAATGTGTTTTTTATCTTTTTAAATATATATTGTATTGTAAAGTTTTACACTAAGAGAAAAAGTGTACCATAATTTCTGGTCTAGGGGCAACCATGATGCTGTGTGTCCAGGATGAATGCCTCCACCTCGCCCAAATCTGCCCTGCTTGTTGCCACTGAGTACTGACCTGTTAGCCTATGAAATATTTTCCCTGTCATTAGGTCACTTGCCAATGAGCTATGTCCCTGACACTGTGTTGATGACACACCAGGTTTAAGGCTTTGCGGTGGACACCTCACACCCCAGGAGGAGTTGATCCTTGGCAGAAGTCAGGCTATGACACATTGCAATGGCTTGGTAGAGATGTCATCAGGTCCCACCCTACATGATCCTAGTGGAAATTGAAGGGCTTGGCCTGTCCTCCGTGGGTGTCACTGATGCCTGTTGAGCAACTTTTAACAGGATCTTCCCAGTGGCTAAATTTAGCACAGTTTGACTTTTTTCTGGACTAGTTACTAAGCAAATATTGTGAGCCAAGAAAAAGTGGTGTCTGAATATGCCAACATACCATAAAGCAAAGTGACCCTTACCACAGCGATATTTTCTTAAGCATAAACACATGAATCACGATGAAGACTTTATTACTTGTGATTGCACAAATGCTTTTTTGGGGAAAGGAATGAAAGTGAAAAACACGACTAATAATAGTGATAAACAGAAGGTTTAATGCTCGAAAACAATGGGTGTTGTTGTAAATGAATGTGCCTTGGGGGTGATTCTCAGGAGGGTCATAAAGGTTTGATAATCCTGTTACCTTTTTAAAGTATTTTTTACAGTATTTCTCACACTATTTAGGTTTTGTTTACTATGAAATAAACTGTGAAGCAACTTGGCAGCCTCTAATGTTGAGCAGAGACTCTAAACCAGTGTTGGGCAACCTGATAAACTTCGGGGTTGCATGGTGCGGCCCTCGATCCTTAAAGAGCCACCCATTACCCTTAATCTGACTAATAAGTTAAAACAATACATTTAATCAAAGAAAGAGACATCTAACTATAATAACATATCAGCAGGCATTTTAAACAAGTCTTTAAGTTTGGATTCATCACAAACCAATGCTATCACTATTTATATCAATTTACAGTTTGACTTAGGTGCCTGTGGAGACAAATGCTTTCATCGCCATCATCATCATCAACATATACTTATATAGTGCCAGCAAATTCCGTAGCGCTTTCCTTTGGCTCCTGAACCTTTAAGCAGCTGGCTTCCACAGTAGGCAGCTATGTGTTATAGATTACTCTTTGCTGCACAATACCTTACAAACTTTATTCATGAGAACGAGCCAAAACAAAACGGAACGCACAATACAGAGTGTAATATCTGTTGTCGTTTGCTGCGATGGAACAATGTGAGGAGAGCTATAGGGAAAGTTTATAAGAAGTAATAGGAGAAGTAATGGTTCATTTTTATTTATGGAAAAAACAAAGTGAAATACATTTGAACAACCGTTATCCACACATAAAAATAATTCAGCAAATATAATGAAGAAATCAATAATAAAGTCCACCAAAAACACTTATGACTAAAGACTAACATCCATTGCCCAAGCAAAATGGTTACCTTTCCAGAAAGAATTACTAAATTTTAGGGATGTGCACCGGCCACTTTTCGTGTTTTGGGTTTTGGGTTTAGATTACCTTCAGGTTTTGGGTTCTAATGTGTTTTGTCAAAACACCCCCCTCAAGGTTTTGGGTTTTGGGTTCTGATTTTTTTTTTTAAAAAAGCATAAAAACTGTTAAAATCCAGATTTTTTTTTTTTACTCCTACGCTATTATTAACCTCAATAACATTCATTTTCACTCATTTGCAGTCTATTGTGAACACCTCACACCTCACAATATTGTTTTTAGGCCAAAAGGTTGCACCGAGGTAGCTGGATGACTAAGCTAAGCGACACAAGTGGGCGGCACAAACACGTGGCCCATCTAGGAGTGGCACTGCAGTGGCAGACAGGATGGCAGTTTGAAAAACTAGGCCCCAAAGAGCACATAATGCCAAAAAAAGAGGTGCAAGATGGAATTGTCCTTGGGCCCTCCCACCCACCCTTATGTTGGTGAAATAGGACATGCACACTTTAACAAACCAATCATTTCAGCGACAGGGCCTACAAAACTGTGGCTGAAATGATTGGTTCGTTTGGACCCCCACAAAACGAGCTGGCAAAGAAAAAAAAGAGGTACAAGATGGAATTGTCCTTGGGTTATGTTGTGGAAAAAGGACATGCACACTTTAACAAACCAATCATTTCAGCGACAGGGCCTACCAAACTACTGTGGCTGAAATGATTGGTTTGTTTAGGCCCCCACACAAAAAAAGCTATTCATCTCTCCCTGTACAAAGTAAACTGGCTCTACTGAGGCAAGATGTCGTCCTCATCCTCATCCTCTGATTCCTCGCCCCCTTCAGTGTGTACTTCCTCATCCTCACACATTATCAATTCGTCCCCGCTGGACTCCACAAACACAGGTCCCTCTGTAGTCTGTGGAGGCCATTGCTGGTCTTCATTGAAGAATTCATAATTCATTTTGATTAACATCATCTTCTCAACATTTTGCGGAAGCAACCTCCTTCGCCACTGACCAGGTTCTCCGCTGCACTAAAAACTATTTCGGAGTACACACTAGAGGGGGGACAACTCAGGTAAAATAGAGCCAGTTTGTACAGGGGCTTCCAAATTGCCTTTTTTCCCTGCCAGTACAAGTAAGGACTGTCTGACATGTCTACTTGGATGCTGTCAGCAAAGTAATCCTCCACCATTTTTTCAATGGTGACAGAATCCAATGCAGCGACAGTAGACATGTCAGCAATCGTTGGCAGGTCCTTCAGTCCGGAACAGATGTCCTCTGCATCCCCGCCAGCGGGTCGTTTAGGAAATCTCAGCAGTTGACCTGTCACGGTCCTCTTCAGATAACAATCTCCTGATCAGCAGGTCTTTGCACCACTGTAGACTTGTGTCTGCCGGAAACAGAGACACAACATACGCTTTAAACCGAGGATTGAGCATGGTGACCAGAATGTATTCCTCTGACTTTAAAAGAGTGACCACCCTCGGATCCTGGCAAAGCGTACGAAGGGCTTCATCCACAAGAGCTACATGCTTTGTGGAATCACAATGGTTTACCAGCTCCTCCCTCACTTTCTCCAGCTGCTTCTGCAACAGCCTGATCAGGAGAATCACCTGACTCAAGCTGGCAGTGTCAGAACTGACTTCTCGTGTGGCAAGTTCAAACGGCTGGAGAACCTTGCACAACACGGAAATCAGTCTGCGCTTGACTCAGGCGCATCCCTACTTCTTTGCCTATGTCGTAGGTGGCTGTGTAGGCTTGAATGGCCTTTTGCTGCTCCTCCATCCTCTGCAGCATATAGAGGGTGGAGTTCCAGCGTGTCACAACCTCTTGTTTGAGGTGATGGCAGGGCAGGTTCAGGTGTTTTTGATGCTGCTCCAGTCTTCGGTAGGCAGTGGCAGAATGCCGAAAGTGTCCCGCAATTTTGCGGGCCACCGCAAGCATATCCTGCACACCCCTGTCACTTTTCAGATAATGCTGCACCACCAAATTTATTGTGTGGGCAAAACATGGCACGTGCTGGAAATTGCCCATATGTAATGCCCGCACAATGTTACTGATGTTGTCCGACACCACAAATCCCCAGGAGAGTGTAAGTGGGATAAGCCACTGCGAGATTATTTCCCTCAGTTTCTCTAAGAGGTTGTCAGCGTTGTGCCTCTTACTGAAACCGGTGATACACAATGTTGCCTGCCTTGGAACGAGCAGGCGTTTCGGAGATGCTGCTACTGATGCTGCTGCTGCTGTTGCTGCGGAAGGCGATGCATCTACCCAGTGGGCTGTCACAGTCATATAGTCCTTAGTTTGTCCTGAGCCACTTGTCCACATGTCCATGGTTAAGTGGACAATGGGTACAACTGCATTTTTCAGAGCACTGAGGACACTTTTTCGTACTTCTCTGTACATCACGGGTATCGCCTGCCTAGTGAAGTGGAATCTAGACGGGATTTGGTATCGGGGACACAATACCTCCATCAACCTTCTAAATCCCACTCCACTGATGGCGGACACTGGACGCACGTCTAACACCAACATAGCTGTCAAGGCTGCAGTTATCCGCTTTGCTATAGGATGACTGCTGTCGTACTTCATGCTCATGGCAAACAACTGTTGTACGGTCAATTGCTTTGTGAAAGACATAGCGGTCTTACGACTTCCCCTCTGGGAAGATGACCGACTCCCAGGAGCAACAGCAGCAGCAGCAGTAGTAGGCGTAGCGCTACAGGATCCTCCGGAAGAATCCCGGATTGAAGAGGACTCAGTCATGCCGGTGATATGGCCTGCAGGACTATCTCCGATCCAGATTGAGGAGGAAATTGACGAGGAGGGTGTTGCTGATGTGGTTACAACGGGACCAAGGGATTTAGGTGTCCCTGGACTGCTGACGGTCCTAGCCACAGTTCCTGAACTAAACACTGAATTATAAAGGGTCTTCAGGTGACGTAGAAGGGAGGATATCCCTAGGTGGCCAAGATCCTTACCCCTGCTTATTGCAGCTTTACATAAACTACATATGGCAATACAATTGTTGTCCGGATTTGGATTGAAATAATTTCAGACCGAAGAGGTGGTTTTTTTGGTCTTCTGCCCAGGCATGACAATGGGCTTTTTTGTCCCATGGACAACAACTGTTCTCCCCCCCCCTGGTGCCTCATTTAAGATAACCACATCAGCATCCTCCTCGTCAAGTTCCTCCTCAGCACCAGCTACATCAATATCCTCCTCCCGATGTACAACATTGACACCTTCATTATCCAAATCTGTAACTGCACTGTGGACGATCCTTCCAGCATATGCAGAGGGCGTGCTGCAAATGTTGGAAGGAGCCACCTCTTCCTGTACAGTGATGGGAAGGTTAGGCTTCGCAACCACCAACACCCTTGGACTTGGGGATTTGTGATGCCATGTCTTTAGAAGGCAGAGTTGTTTGCTGTGTTGTTGATGACAGCTTAACTCTCTTAATTTTTTTAGAGGGGGGACGAGGAGGATGGCTTTGATCATTGAGTGAAGCTGAACCACTAGTCATGAACACGGGCCAGAGCCTAAGCCGTTCCTCGCCACTCCGTGTCGTAAATGGCATATTAGCAAGTTTATGTGTCTCCTCAGATGATTTTAATTTCTTTTTTTTGATCATTTTAGTGACCTTTGGCTTTTTGGATTTTACATGCCCTCTACTATGAAATTGGGCATCGGCCTTGGCAGACGACGTTGATGGCATTTCATCATCTATGTCATGACTAGTGGCAGCAGCTTCAGCATTAGAAGGAAGTGGTTCTTGATCTTTCCCTACTTTATCCTCCAAATTTTTGTTCTCCATTATATGCAGCACAAGAGAGCGTACCCCTAAGCCACACACACTCGGCAAACCCTTTAAAAATGATATGCGGCACAGGAGAGTACCACTGGACTGGAGTTATACAGCAGTACCAATGGACTTATACTGCAGGATCAGTGAACGTAGTTATTATATTGCAGTACCAATGGACTTATGCTGCAGGATCAGTGAATGTAGTTATTATATTGCAGTACCAATGGACTTATACAACAGGATCAGTGAACGTAGTTATTATATTGCAGTACCAATGGACTTATGCTGCAGGATCAGTGAACGTAGTTATTATATTGCAGTACCAATGGACTTATGCTGCAGGATCAGTGAACGTAGTTATTATATTGCAGTACCAATGGACTTATGCTGCAGGATCAGTGAACGTAGTTATTATATTGCAGTACCAATGGACTTATGCTGCAGGATCAGTGAACGTAGTTATTATATTGCAGTACCAATGGACTTATGCTGCAGGATCAGTGAACGTAGTTATTATATTGCAGTACCAATGGACTTATGCTGCAGGATCAGTGAACGTAGTTATTATATTGCAGTACCAATGGACTTATGCTGCAGGATCAGTGAACGTAGTTATTATATTGCAGTACCAATGGACTTATGCTGCAGGATCAGTGAACGTAGTTATTATATTGCAGTACCAATGGACTTATACAGCAGGATCAGTGAACGTAGTTATTATATTTCAGTACCAATGGACTTATACTGCAGGATCAGTGAACGTAGTTATTATATTGCAGTACCAATGGACTTATACTACAGGATCAGTGAACGTAGTTAGTATATTGCAGTACCAATGGACTTATACTGCAGGATCAGTGAACGTAGTTATTATATTGCAGTACCAATTGACTTATACTGCAGGATCAGTGAACGTAGTTATTATATTGCAGTACCAATGGACTTATACTGCAGGATCAGTGAACGTAGTTATTATATTGCAGTACCAATGGACTTATACTGCAGGATCAGTGAACTTCTATAGCAGTACCACTGTACTGGACACAGAACAGCACCACTGGAATAATGGCAGCACCACCACTGGACTGAGCAGAACAGAGCACAGGACAGCACCACTGGACTGAGCAGGACAGAGCACAGGACACCACCACTGGACTGAGCAGGACAGAGCACAGGACACCACCACTGGACTGAGCAGGACAGAGTACAGGACAGCACCACTGGACTGAGCAGGACAGAGCACAGGACACCACCACTGGACTGACCAGGACAGAACCACAGGAATGGGCAGGACAGAGGACACCACTAACACACCCTCCCTCTTCTCTGATCAATGCCCGAGTGAAGATGGCGGCGGCAAGCGGGGAATATAAAGAATCCGAATCTTGCGAGATCCGACGGCGGGATTATGACGAAAAGCCTCGTTTTGAGTTTTGCGATCGGCGGGAATACCCGAACAGTGCTCGGATCGGGCTTGGATCCCCACTGTTCGGGGGTGTTCGGATTTAGAAAATCCGAGCCCACTCATCCTTACCAAATTTTCCTCCAGGTTTCCAAAATGTACTTACAGAAACAACAGTCAAAGAAGCCATGCAGGCCAGCCTCTATTTCTTACATCACCAAACCTTCACATTTCCAATTTCAAAACTTTGCATCAAAATTTAGCTTGATATTATTTTCCTACTTAAATGTAATCCTTGAGGGGGAATTCAATTGGCCACGTTACTGGAAAAAGTAATTTTAAAATTCGAGAGTTGGCCATTCTTTCTTATTTCGTCCAAGACGATAAGCACAGTGATGTAAGGATTAGTTAATGTAAGGAGTGTATCATCAGCATAGAGGGCCAGCTGGTGATCCCGAGTGCCAACCTTTATTCCTGTGACATAAGAGTTATTCCGGAGAGCGTCTTCCAGGAGTTCCATGGTTAGAGCACAACGGAGGGGAGACAGAATGTTCCACCCTCTTATTGTTCCAAACTGACTGACTAATAATACGGGGAACAAACAGTAAACTAGAAACATAATTTGTGCCTTATTGACACTCAAGAGGGTTATTAGTCTCCAACTCTTGATGTCACTAGGTTCTTTACTTTTGGACAAATAAATCAATGATGAACCTGATCACTGACGATGCACTCTTAGGGTGCTGACATTCACTGGCAGGGTTGCTACAATTCCTTTCTCTATCCTACTTCTTTCCCTATACTATTCTTTCTAACTGCTATACCTCCTGACTGAAACTCCTGTTGTCACCTCTGTTTTGTCACTATTGCTATTCCAATCTCTGGCTAATTCTAATCACTTAACTCTTCATACTTGTTCTCTGTCAGGATGTCACTTGCTGTTACTGGCTGGTAATACTCTTACTGTCTCAATATAAATATGTTGTCTAACCAATTTTCTTCTATTAAAATAGTTGGCTTTTTGATAGGGTTTTAGCAACATATTGATTTTTGACAGAAATTGTTAATTGCTTGGTTATAACTAACAGTTATTATTCATGTACTGATCAAGAAAAGTGACATATCACTAGTGTATGGCTCACTGCCAGCCATTAAACAGCTTGCTTTCTGGCAGAGATTCAGGAATTGTCTCTGTTTCTTCTGTCTCTGTCTCTATTTTGCTCATGTTTACTCTGTTTTCTCTTTATTATTAAACTCTATTTTCTTCCTTTTGCATTATTTCTTAATTCCTGTTCTTAATCCTAATTTTGCCTACCTATTTATCCACATACTATTCTACATATATTATCTCTTCTCTTGGGATCACTTTCTTTCTCAATTTCTCTATTTTCTGGCAAATATACTCCTCTCAGATCACAGTTACAGAGAAAAGATCTGCCTGAGAGTCTTATCTCCCTCTCTTTCTCTCTCTCTCTCTCTCTCTCTCTCTCTCTCTCCCCCTCCTTCTCTCTCTCCCTCCTTCTCTCTCTCTCTCCTCTTTTTCTCTCTCTCTCTCCCTCCTCTCTCTCTCTCCTCTCTCTCTCTCTCTTTCTCTCTCCTCTCTCTATCTCGCCCTCTCTCTCTCTCTCTCCCTCCTTCTCTCTCTCTCCTCTTTCTCTCTCTCTCTCTCTCTCTCTCTCTCTCTCTCCCTCCTCTCTCTCTCTCTCCTCTCTCTCTCCCTCCTTCTCTCTCTTTCTCTTTCTCTCTCTCTCTCTCTCTCCTCTCTCTCTCTCTCTCTCTCCTCTCTCTCTCTCTCCCTCTCTTTCTATGGCCCCACTTCTCACTGCCAAGGTTCTTAATGCAACATCCCCTAAATAACAGGGCATTACATCCAATTGAGATTAGAATCCCTATCCCTACTACATGAACACACACTAGGATTAGTTTTGTCAGAAGCCATTTAACCTACCAGTGTCGGAGGAAACCAGAGCAGTGCTCTGAGAACACCCAAAGGAAACTCACACAAACAAGGGGAGAACATATAAACTACACACAGGGAGTGCCCTGGTTGAAATGGAGACCAATGGCCACAACAATGTGGGTCAGCAGTGATAACCACTGTGCCACCATGCTGTCCTTGAGCAACAATAGTAATGTTTTACTTTTTTATTTGTGTCTCTCACAATATTTTTACTGCCCATTTATACACTTTAATCATCAGCCAGTGTTCATCCCTCATTGCATTGCTGGGGACCTGAGCCAGTGAAACAAGACACAAGACATTCAAGTTAAGCTTAATATCACATGAATCTACTATCACTCTAAACAGCACTCTGTAGAAACCACAAGCAAGGAACACTAATTAAAAGGCAATTTTCAGAGAAAATGTAATCATCTTTACTATGTGCTCTTTCCGGGCACAAATACTTTCTACATAAAAATTGCTGTAAATCTCCTGTCTTCAAAGTAAGAGACAAAGTCTGGTTATCTACCAGAAACATAAATCTTTCTCAACCATCAGTCTATTTGGGTCTTTAGAAATAAACAAAGGGGGTGGGTTGCGCTATCTATAATTATGTAAAGCAGCCAAAATAGAACCTGTAAATGTGCGGGAGGGAATCCCTACCCTCCCAAGAAAGGGCTAGTAATGTAATATATCAGGTTCTGGGCGCTAGAAGATATGACATGTGTGGCAAAGTTAGTGGTTAATGTTATTTAATACAACATAGTGTACACAGAATGATTTCCGGCCGGAAACAGAATAAACTGACATGTGCACTGAATAGACAGTATATAAAAAACAAACAAAAAATGGCTAAAAACCAATGGTGAAAATGGACCATATAAGTCCATACACATCAATTGTCCACTGGGTTATGTAACCCGTGTTGTGGATTGTCCGATATGGCAATATGAACAACTACCCTTTCAACTGTGTTGGTTGGTAGCAAAACAAATCAAATCGAATCAGATGTCCCATATGAGTACTGACACTTAAATAGGTGCACTAAGTGGACCTATATGCCAGGTACGATGTGGCGATGATTAAGTATTGTCCAATAAACCAATGTAGAAAGAATGTCCCAAATAGTCTGTGAAAAATCCGGAGTGACTTACTTGGCAGCGCTTGATAGTAGATGTCCGCAGAGCGGGGATCCCTCCTATAGTGTGGCAACATCTCTTGCCCCTTGTTTGTATGATGGTACAGAACGCAGACACACAGCCTGTGTGTGGCGGAGGTAGCGTATTCACACTCTTAGTATCCCTCGCGGACAGCGATTGCGTACTCAGTAGGCTGAAGATGGCAGTCTAGCATGCTAGAAAGGAGGTACAGAGAACTCATTCACATCAGTCCCTGCCCCATTGGAGCTTACAGTCTAAATTCCCTAATATAGACACACACTCACACACAGACATAGACAGACAGACAGAGAGACTAGGGTCAATTTTGATAGCAGCCAATTAACCTACTAGTATGTTTTTGGAGTGTGGGAGGAAACCGGAGCACCCGGATGAAACCCACGCAAACACAGGGAGAACATACAAACTTCACACGGATAAGGCCATGGTCGGGAATTAAACTCATGACCCCAGTGCTGTGAGGCAGAAGTGCTAACCACTAGGCCACTGTGCTGCACCATTAATACCTATATTGTTTATAGCAATGTCACTATGCATGTCATGGGACACATGAATACACGGCTCAGGTATTTTCTGTTGCATGCCCTTTGTTTTACGCTTTACCATTTGTTTGCTGCTAGTGGAATTTCTAAACCTTTTTCTTCCTTAGTAACTGCACTTACTTTCTGTGCTAGACTCACTGTCTTCCCTTCTCATTTCTCCACAATCACCACACTTGCTCTGGTGACATCCACCACAATACCTGGTGGAGAAATAACTTTTAAACCACTCAACAAGCTGTGTGACCCTGGGAATTGGTTATCATCATTTGACTGTGAAGTCAGGATGAGCACTGAGGCTATGGGAATAGGAGGAAGAGGGCTGGTCCTATTATCGACCAGACCCTATGGGATATAAAGATATAGCAGCAATGTTCCAGAGACAGATTATCATTGGTCACTGCTGTTTTGCTGCAGGATTGTTATCGATTATCTGCATTTTGGTTGAATTAGGTCTTGCCAATTTATTTGCTCACTAGCTAATTGCTACAATTCAGATAAATTAAAAAAAAAATTCATATAGGAAAAGGCTATATGGAATAACTAAATGCATATTTTTATAGCAATCATTGAATGCTGCATATAAATTAAAAGTATTAGTAGGAGTCTATAACTAAATTATTACATATATTGGACTGAGATAACTTCATGATGGGTGGATTTCCAAATTTTCTATGCACCTGCCCAGCAGCAAGTATCCCTGGAAATTCAAGTATTATCCACTATGTTGTCTAGTGCTTGCTGCTTTGTGTTATTCTGAATAAGTGTTAGCTGGGAAAACGTGTCTAGTGATGGTGCTAAGGTCTAGGGGAATTCTCTGGGTGAGAACGCAGCTGGCCTGAGATTAAGTTACCTTTCACCGCGCCTTACAACACGTTGGGAGTAAATACTCTGGGTTTCAGCATCTGTCATAACAAATATTGAGTATTCTCCCCATGGAGATGGCAAGGGTAGTACCAAAGGGAGCTGGCGGGAAAGATAGAGGAAAATAAGGAAAGACCTTGGAGAGAGGAGAGGAGCAATGACTCAGAGTAGAACACATGGCACCGTGGAACAAGTGTATGGGTTGTATTCTCTAAAGTGAAGGGAAGAAAAAAAATGGATGTGTGCAAGAAAGTTACTGTTGTAAACACCAAATTACTAAATCAAAATTCAGCAATTTTAGAATATGTCTAATTTATGATAAAAAAATAGAAATAAAATATTTCCTTTAAGAAAATGTTTTTTTCATAAAGCACAGAATTATAAATTCACAACATATCAACCGATGCCACTTCTTCCCCAGCTAGGCTAATATATGCAGATGTATGTGCATTCAGTGTTGACATGCCCACCCTTCAAAGGATTTAAGTTGTAGTGCAACTTTCAGCACACACAGGGGCTGATGCAGAGTTGTTGCCAAAATGAGTGTAAATTACTCTAAAAAAAGAGCAAGGGGGATTTCCACAGTTAAGCAGAGCCGTACACAACTCGGGCAGTTCAGATTAGTGTACTTGGAGTTGCGACATTCATTATATGTTGCTATAGATTCTATTAGTGTGGATTGTAATATTGTCTCTTTGTGGGAATGCTATATTACTTTTGGTGTTGTATTGAAAAGGTATTTAAAAGTAGTATTGAAGTGGTAATAGGTAATTTGTAGTCACACAGTAAGCACGCTGCAGTTAAAATCTTAGAGAGACTATTTAAATTGTGAGAAGTGATACCCCTGACAAAGTTCTGGAGAGCAAAACGCGTAGGGTGTTTGTCCTCACAGTGTTATAGTGATTTGTTTGCCATTGCAGTATTGATCTAGAATTCAACTTCCGTGGAGCATCAGTTCAATTTGTCCATGCGAAAAAGGATATACAGTTGGACTCGGAGCCATTTTTCCATACAGTTAAGCTGTTGAAATTTTTACCCATTGTAATGGTTTTTAATCGACAATTCTAAATAAATACTGTTTGCTACGATTTTACACATGTGAGGCCATTTTGCAGTCTGTTTTTACTTTTGTAGTATAAGAACAACATTTTTCAAGAAGCTACTGACAGATAAGCATATTTTTTCATCTAAAAATGTAGGCTGCTCTCTTATTATTTATTACTCATGGTGCTTAAATGACTACACAATGAGCTCCCTCTTTTCCCCTTATTTTATTTATTTCTAGAGTTACCCATAGCGGGTTGTGGATCTTTGGAGAGAAGGAGCGACTGAATTGGACATTTATGCTTATTATTGTTTTTTTAATTTTGTTGTGTGACCGCAGTTATAGGGATTTATATTCTGTACAACTCCAGATGCATCTACCTCCACATCTGCAATCTATGTCAAATCATCACCATCAGTCTGTATTTGCACCTGTATGCCTTCTAACCTATGTATATTTGTGTGTCTGCAGGTCTGCATTAACTGCATTTGTATAACATGCCTTTACTGTACTCAATCTACTTTATAACGTCCCTTCCCTTTATCATCCCGCCTCCTCAAGCGAAAAATAGGGCATATGCGTCTGCCCACTTTCTGTGCATCAGCAGAGTGATCTCATGAAAATTCTGCAAACTGGCGTACGTCCCATTCTTCATCAGCTCTACAGTGTATGGCAGAGAAATGATAACAAATAGAAGGACGTTTTTGAGAACATGGCGGTAAGAGTAGGTTAGAGTATTTTATATCTTTATTCACCATTTAGAATATGTCCCAAAAGAACTACTGAGTTGGTTTCTATGTGAATATAAACTACATAGAATATAATCCCAGGCCGGGGAAAAATACTAGAACTGGAGGGCCTTTTTAAATGTAGAACAAGGGTAAATACTTTCATAGCCACTTAAGGACATTTTTTGACCTCTGTCCTGTTTGTAAATTCCCCACTCTGTCACAGTTATCAATCTGCCGCATTTTTCTATATCTAATGTTTCATTTCTTGTTCTCAGTGTCCACATTCTGTGTTACCCCTAGGGCCATATTCTCTCTAACCTTTGCCTTAACTCCTGACACCATTTGTCATCTGTTTCATCCTCCACGCTATATGTCCTGCACATACAATATGTAATAACTCAGGTGACGATAGAGTCTCACTACTTGAAAAACATTTCTACAGTGTGACATGCATTCTTGGCAACATTGTAAAATACTTCCCAGGGACACGTTGCTCCCAGGCGACTGCACCGAATACGTCTGGTCCTGTATTAAAGGCCTTGGAGCCTCCGATACAGGACTTTTTTCATTTTGACTATATCATTTTAAAACACATAAAGATGATTATATAATAAGAACTGCATTTAATAGTAAAAAAATAGGAATTTTATTATGCAGATGGGCAATACTGAAAAATAGGAATATATCCATTGAAAAAAATGTCTTTGGACATATCCCTACATCCTGGAACTAGCCTGGAAATTAGGGACATCTGGTCACTATGGACACTCATAATAAAAACTATAGGTGACAGGTTGCACAACACAGATGATGCACCTTGAAAGAAATTTGTATTCTCGTGGATTGTACACACTGAGTGAAGCAGGGTTGGAGTTCTAGGAGAGATGAGTTCTCCTGAACTGTGGTGCCTAGCATGGGCAGGAGGATATTTGTTAAATATTGACTTTTGGTCAGTTCTCCCGGACTCCTGGAAGAATAGACCACCTTCCCCTTTCCCGCCCCAATCTTATTATGAAGTGGGCAGGAGACGGGATAACAAAATTTACTGCAAATTGTGTCATCATGGCCCCTCCCCCAGTGCTCGATGATGCAACTCACTGATCTCCCAGAGGGGAGGTATAAAAAGTAGACAGGTATGGTCTGCATAGAATTATCTTTTAGCTATATCTGTACAGTTTGGTGGGTTAACAAATTGGGCCATGAGGTCACTGAATATTAAAATACTATAACTGACATACTATGCTTTGTTATTTGAGCTGCTTGACCTATTTAGTCATTGGTTAAAAAATGTGGAATGTGCATTTTGATGTTGGGTAAGAACAAGGAAATACTAAATTAAACTTTACTTTTTTTTTACAAAGCTGCAGTAGAAAGGTAGATCAAGATTGAAGAGTGTATTTTTGCCAGCTAGAGAAGCCCTAAAAAAATGTTATGATAAGAAATGAAAACAAAGTATTCCAATGAAATACATATAAATATACATATATGTCAGCAGAAATGTAATCATTAAATAAATAATATATTTTGTATAGTAAATTAAACTTATTTTGATTGAGTTCAATTACCAAAAGTTGATGGTGCTCACTCCCAAAAACTCTGAAATAGATTTATCAATTAAAATGTCCTGCAATAATATGTTTAGAAAATACTTCTAAGCAATAGGGTTAAAATACTAAAACAAAAATATAATATAGTACATTTATATCCAACAAATAATTTGTATAATGCAGAAAATGAAAATATAATACCATCATCCTTTTTAATATACATATTCAAAAACACTGTGATGTTGCACCAGTTTATAATCAACGATACTTCAACTGATCATGTGAAAATATTTATTATATTATTATATTTATATTTATATAAAAAAAATATAATAAATAATAAATATTTAAAAATAAAAAATATAATAAATAATAAATATTTCTTTATATTTATTTATTATTCAAAAATAGACCAAATATTTATATATAACTCTTCAATTAAACAGTTAATGCCATTAAAATGTTTGTAGTATATTTTTTTAACTGAAAATCATGAAATACTTTTATTTCGCATATAAGGATATATCCCGCAGCGCCTGAACTCTTTTAAAATAACAATCTGGTAGGAGGGGTCTTGTCTGAATGCAATGTAAATACAGTGTGCCAACCATGCCTGTTTGATAAAACCCTGGTTTGAGAACAAGACTAACATTCTTGACTGTTAGAATCAAGTGATCATTTGCTAAGCAGAAGCACTTCAGAGTTGTGAAAGGACACGCGTGAAATATGAAAATGGCCCATTTCAAGAGAAAAATAGGTCTAATTGTTATCTACAGTCAGGGCCAAAAGTTTTGAGAATGACACAAGTATTGGTTTTCACAAAGTTTGCGGCTTCAGTGTTTTTAGACCTTTTTGTCAGATGTTGCTATGGTATACTGAAGTAAAATTACAAGCATTTCATAAGTGTCAAAGGTTTTATTGACAATTACATTAAGTTTATGCAGAGTCAATATTTGCAGTGTTGACCCCTCTTTTTGAAGACCTCTGCAATTCGGCCTGGCATGATGTCAATCAACTTCTGGACCACATACTGACTGATGGCCGCCCATTCTTGCCTAATCAATGCTTGGAGTTTGTCAGAATTTGTGGGTTTTTGTTTGTCCACCTGCCTCTTGAGGATTGACCACAAGTTCTCAATGGGATTAAGGTCTGGGGAGTTTCCTGGCCATGGACCCAACATTTCAATGTTTTGATCCCAGAGCCACTTAGTTATCACTTTTGCCTTATGGCAAGGTGCTCCATCATGCTGGAAAAGGCACTGTTCGTCAACAAACTGTTCTTGGATGGTCAGGGGTTAATGTGCAAAATAAGCCAATATTCACAGAGTTCTTACTCAATGATAAAATTATAGTTTGCACCAAACTTAAAGGTATATAATTGTATAATATTCATTATATGTAAATAATGTACACTAACAATGGAAAAATTGTAATCCCACTTCTATTAAAAATAATCAATGAGTATGTTGTCAGAGTTAATAAGGATTATTTATGAAAGTGAAAACTGTAGAGTAAAAGATTTATGGCATGTGCCTATGGAGGCAGTGTCTGCTGGAGAGCAAAATGTTGCATTTTAAAGGGATTAAATATTGAGATATTGGAGAGAGTGCAGTTATGTTCCCTGGTATCATGTGTGGCAGACTATTTTTCTACCCATAAGGGGATTCAGATTTTTTACATGTCCTTCTGGTAGTGCTAGTGTTAACACTAACACTAACAGAGTGTTAAGTGTTAGAGATCACACCAAAGTATTCTCTGCAAATTAGATAGAGAATGTTTCATATGAAGCCAGTTCCAAAAAATGGAATGTGAACGTATTGCTTATTACGCAGGTCATAGTATAAGGCAGACAGTTAATGTGTGTTTGCTTTGTGTGCCCACATACATAGTTTTTTAAATAGCCTCTCAGTTCTGCAATCAGAAAACTACTGGTATAACTTCAGGGGTCTTTCTTCATTTAATGACTATAGCAGTGAAGGTTTAGTCTATGCCACGCTTCTTCTTAAACAATATACGTGGCAATTAACTATTGAGTAATATTGTAATACTCTATAAAAGTGGTGATTATGGCTAAATCAAGCAAACTGATATGCAGACAGGTATATAAGCTACAGTTAAGAGCATGTTGTTTTATGGAAATGTAGCATCAGATCAGCAAGCCCTGGTATACACTATACACTAGGTTTAATCAAATGTCGTCTGTCCAGTTGTGGTTAAAATGACACATACAAATAGGTGGTTTCATAGTATTGCACATTTGGTGTATGGGCTGAAACTGGGATTGAGAAACCTAGATATAGAAACAAAGGCTGTGCCTCTCCGTTGGTAGGAAGTAGGACAATTACTTGGCAGAAATAAACATTTTAAACCTACAGTCCTGCATTACACGTTTATACTACTTGAAATGCACTCATACCCTCTTTTTACAATACAAGATTGTACACTTCCCAGTTTACAAATTTAGACTTTTACAGTCCCATTATTTTCACATACATTTCAATAGTCCCATTTTGGTAATTTTATGCTCCCTTTATTTGGATTTTACACCACAGCATTTACTTTGTACTGTCATACAGGAGTTTTTGTTGTTATTGTAAGAGTTCTGAAATGAACAGTGAAGTACAAGCCTGCCTCTCAAAGAGTCACTCTACTGATGTCACATGTATGAAATGGCCTGCACGGATAGTGGTGGGACTTTCAGATTTTTAAAAGAGAGTCCCCTATGGACGAACGCAATTAAATAGTGACAGTGTGGCACTCGAGATTGCACTTACCTGAAAGAGTTAACATAGGGTTTAGATCCGACCAATGATGTGAAAGGGAAGGGTCTTGTGTCTTTGTATAGTATGCTGCATTTCCTGGTTGAGTCACTGTGCTGGCAAAATCCCGTCCACCCACGCCAGTTTAAGTAATTAATCAAGGCTGGTGAGTTTTGGTAAAATCAATTATAAGGGTTTAGATAAGGTGCAGTGGGGAGGAAGGCACTGCGATCAGCGGCTGATATATACGGCAATATTGTGATTGGCCGCAGGTATCTGTCCCCTTGCAATGCAACGGTAACTCTTGTCCCTTCAGTGGGGGGGGCCCTAGCCCAGCTCAGTGAGGGAGGGTGAGTGACTAGTGAGGTAAGTGCAGTTTACTCTGACGCCAGGTTAGGGCCAGCCAAGCAGTTGGGGTTAGGAGAGGAGTGGGAGAACTTAAGGCGGTACACCATGTACACGCTTGGTTTTGGGTATCAACTGGAGCGGATCCGCAGTGCTCTTTCTCCGCCACCAAAATAATTAGGTATGATAATACAATACTTTAGTTTGCCACTTTACCCAGGTCTCTGTGTCTTTATTTTATATAAGTTGGTTATTTTATGTAAGGTATGGTGAAGGTGATGAAGGGCATACACTTTGAACTATTTAAGGCATGTCAGTGGAATGACAAGAGGGCAACAGGTAAACAGGAAGTGTAACTAACCAAACCTAATAAAGTGGACATGTAGTTAGCAGAACATAGAGTCAAAACTTACATTTGTACTAGTTACTAATTACTAATTAATGTAAAGAACTAAAGATGGACTCAAACACAGGGTATGAGGGCCTGCACTGTCACAATATAATGCCTTAGTCTGCGGTATCTTAGCTATTTGTCCTATGTCAAGTCCATTTCAGCCACTGTCGGAAATGTCCGGAGCTAAATGAAGACAGAAACCCCATTACACAGATATCATTGACAGCTCCATATTGCACTGACCCATCCACGTTTTATAGACCACCACATATCACTCAAACTCCAGGCTATTGAAAAACCCATCCCACGGTACAAATTGGCCACTACATGGGGGGTCATCGCCTATAACTAAAATAGCGGATGATACACAATGACCTGTAGCAAGGAGACAAATAGAGTACTATAGGTACTACACTACCTCTACTGTCCTCAGCGTAGATGGCCCCTCTCGCTCCCCTTATATGCTATGGGTAATTTTTTTCTGTATAACAAAATAATTATAAGTTAGAAACAAGGCATAATAATTAGGCAAATGTTGTCTAGTTGGATGGCCCCTTCAATTACCTAAACCTGCTCAGTAAATGGGTCATTTTATTTAAAAAGACATCTCATTAGGTGATCATGCACAACATAGTCATGCTCTGCACCAATGTAATGTGCAACACAATAAGCAGGTTACATAGTTGGCACCTGAGTGAGCGATGCATATTTTATTCAGGCTGGCGGAGCCTGAGGGAAGATACACATACATGTTTTCTCTGTGGTGGAGCTCGGCTCTTGTGTTCTATCTTGAGCAAGAGCTGGCTTGAGACCAAGGGACATTCCAGGCATCAGATGCACAGCGAGGGTGGCCTGCATTCTTCAACTACGTAGGACAAGAGAGTGCACAGCCTCCCGGCGGCACATATACTACAAGATTACTCAGCAGAGGCAGTTGTACTCCGAAACATCACCGTCTAAATGAATGTCATATAACAGACAGCATCACAAGCTCCTGAGCAGTCAATGCTGGACAGCTGCTGTAATGATGTGTGAGATGGTCCTTAACGTTATGTGGAATTTCTACTGCTGTGTCAGAAACTTCCTCTGTCCTACAGCTTCCCATACTCTGTCCAGCAGTAAGAGCAGGGGTGTAACTATAAATGACTGGGCACCAAAGCAAAATTGTGATGAGGGCCTCTATGCACATCAGAAAGCCATTCCCACTGCGATGTCTGCACCATCCCCAGACAGTATCTAATAAAACAGAGTACTAGTTACACTAGTGGCACTAGCACATTAGTCTGAATCATAATTATTTTTATTGTTTTATATATATATATTTATATACTGCAGCACTTTACAATTATACAGTCATGCAGAGCAAAACGGAAAGGACTGCACAAAGGAAAATGTTATTCATACCAACATATCACATGTTGATTCCATTTTAAAGGTGCATTTGACTAGGTTCTGAGCGCATACCGCTCTCAGTGTTCAAAACACAAGACAGACAGACAGACAAGCAGATGAAGTAGAAAGTGTTAGAGCATTGATAGGCAACAGGCAGCCCTAGGGCCACTTGCGGCCCTCCGAGTTTTCACCTGCGGCCCCCAGCTCCTTCCTCCTTTATCGTCACATTTGCTTGCAACATTTCTCCCCTCAGGCCTCTATGCAACATTACTCCTCTCATGTCTCTATGCCCCAAGTTTACCCTCATTATCCTCCCCAAGTTTACACTAATTTTTCTCCCCAAGTTTACACTCCTAGCCCACTTCCATTTTCTGTCCCTCCGCCCTCTGTTGCCCCTCCTGTTAGTGTGTAGGAGCGTTTTCGCTCCATCTTCTATTTGTTTCTATGGTTACCACTGTTTCCCTGGTGGTCTAGGAGGAAACAGGAAGTGGGGCAGGACTCCGATGTCCGATTTGCGCCACTGCGCATGACCAGGCCTCCGAAACTGGAAGTTTGGCTTTTGGCGCTGCACATACACTTCAGACAGAGACAGGACAAGTCGCAGCTTAGTTAGAATAAAAGGAAGATTTTCTTTTGAAGAATAGTCCTTTATTCACTACACAAACAAAAATGCACAGCATAGGCACAAGTATGAACTTTGCTAAATTAAAAGGTTCTGAAAATTATGCAACATGGAAATTTGCAATGCAAATGTAATTAATGCGGGAAAAGTTGTTGAAAGTCACAGCAAATCCAGGCGACAGTCCAAATGCGGTGAATAGAGCCATGGGCGCCATTGGCTTAGCTGTAGAACAGCACGTGTATTCTATCATTAACAATAAAGATTCAGCAAATGAGATGTGAACTGCTCTGAAAAATGCGTATGAGAACAGAGGTCTGATGAGAAGAATAAACTTGAGGTGTACACTGTATGGGACTTATTGAGTACTTGTGAGAGCATGGATGAGTACATAGACAAAATGTTGTCGATATCCCAGCAATTGGCATCTGTGGGAGCACAGGTGGACGACGAGGAAGTTCCAATGGCGATGCTGCAGAATCTCACACCAGAGTATGATTTCCTAGTAATAGCTTTGGAGTCCAACTATACCAAGTTAATGACAGAAATCGGGAGAGCTAAGTTGTTGCAGTTCAAACAGAGAATTCCTGTTGAGGCAAATGCTGAGAGTACCGCTCTACTCACAAAAGGTGCGAAGTCTAAGAAGCCCAAATATAAATGCTTCATATGTCATAAGATGGGGCACAAGGCATCTGAATGCAGACTAAAATTTTTCAAGTGGTGCGCAACAAAAGAAGCGTGAAAACCTAATGAGTCAGCATTGACTGTAGCAGATAGTCATAAGAAAGAATGCTGGTATATGCACTCGGGGGCCACAAGACATTTCAGCTGCAATCAGGAATGGTGCAGTTCGTTGAAACCATGTGAACCAGTTACAGTAAAAGGAATCGGTGGAAAGGTTCTTACTGCAACAAAAGTTGGGAGTATCACGGTCCGCCTGAATATAAAAGGTGAACCCATCATCACAAATATCCAAGACGTCTTGTATGTACCAGAGTTGGGAACTAACCTTATCGCTATAAGCATCCTTGAGAGAAAAGGTTACGAGGTCAAATTCGCAGAGGGCAAATGCGTGGTTAAAAACCAGAAAGGTACTGTAATTGCAACAGAAACCCGGTGTAACCAGCTTTATGTCCTAGACACTGAAGAATGTCATGCAATGGCGGCTTCAGATAACAGTAAATCAATGGAGCTGTGGCATAGGTGATTGGGTCATCTGGGATATAGCAGCATCCAGTAGCTCACTGATGGGATGGAGACAGGCATCACTGTTAACAGTTCGGAGAGACTGACATGCGAGAGCTGTATAAAGGGTAAGCAAACTCGTGGCCCCTTACCCAAGTCAGTAACCCCCAGCTCTAGTGCATACTGATGTGTGTGGTCCAATGGAGGTGAAATCAGTCAGTGGCTACAGATATTTTCTCACACTCATTGATGACGCAACTAGGATGAAACATGTCTATTTCATAAGAGCTAAGAGTGAAGTCGAAGAGAAAATTGTGAATACAAGAGCTTTGTAGAGACTCAAACGGGTCTGAAACTAAAAGTCTTGAGATCCGACAATGGCAGAGAATACGACAATGGGACTTTAGCAGAATTCTTAAGAAAATATGGCATACGTCACCAAATAACAATTGCCTACACACCAGGACAAACCAGTGTGAGTGAACGAGCTAACAGAAAAATTGTTGAGCGAGCACGGACTAGGTTGAATGACACAGGTCTGGAGAAAAGTCTTTGGGCAGAAGCAGTGTCCACTGCAGTCTACTTTGAAAACTGAGCACCCACAGTAGCTGTTAAAGGTGAAACGCTACTGGAGGCGTGGTCCAGTAAAAAGCCAAGTGTCAACCATCTCCGTGTATTCGGCTATAAGGCATATGTACATATTCCTAAAGAAAAGCGATGTAAGTTAGTCAGTGGAGTGTAGCATGCTTGGGTACTGCCAACAGAGTAAAGGATACAGGCTTTGGGACATTAACAATAAACGTCTTCTCAAATCCAGAATGGTGGTGTTTCACGAAAACATGCCACCTGGTGGAGTAATGGAACAGCAACCACAAGAAAAGCGTGTGACACTGGATGTTCAGGCATTAAAAAGCATGTCTGAGTCAGAAAATGTAATTGTGGATACCCAACCGGAGAACAGAAGTTCTACGAGGAGTAACAAAGGTATTCCCCCTAGGTGATATAGCGAGGACCTCGCTATTCTAGCCTTTTGTGAACTGCAAAACATTGAAGAGGCAAAATCAAGCGACAACTGGGAACAGTGGAAAACGGCCATTGATACAGTTAACAGCTCTGGATCATACATGGACTGTAGTTGACAGGCCAAGTAATGGAAAAATGATCAGAAACAAGTGGGTCTTTAGTAAGAAAGTGAATGTGGACGGTACCATCACACTCTATAAAGCCCACCTTGTTGCAAGGGCTACACATAAAAGGCCGGGATCGATTATGGAGAGATCTTCGCGCCAGTTGCCAGATATAGCACCCTGAGGTTAGTGATTGCCATCTCCACTATCCAAGATTTGTTGTTGTATTAACTTGACGTTGACTCTGCATTCTTGAATTGAGAATTGTTAGAGGAGATTTACATGGAGCCACATGAACACTACAGTGAGGGTGTATATCAAGCAGGTAAAGTCTGCCTCCTAAAGAAGTCACTTTATGGACTTAAACAAAGTGGTCGATGTTGGTACATAAAACTTGATGCTGTACTACTAGACATGGACTTTAATAGGTCAGAGACTGATCATTGTTTGCATCACAAAACCATAGAGGAAAAGATGTTCTTCATAGCTATGTACGTAGATGATCTGTTGCTAGCAGGACAAGAGAGTCACATCATCAGTACCATCATCAACACCTGTTGAAACAGAAATTCAAATTAAAGGATCTAGGTCATGTAAACAAACTGTTAGGCTTGAGGATCTTGCAAAATTTGAGTGATGGAACTGTTACATTGATTAACAGACATACGTTGAAAATATACTTACCAAGTATGGGATATTCCACGCAAAAACAGCTAAAACGCCTGTGGATAAAAGCTTAAAAATGACAAAGGAAATGTCACCAACAAGTAGCGAAGAGATAGAGGAAATGAGAAAAGTCCCTTACAGAAATGTTGTTGAAAGTATAATTTTGCAAGTATTAAGACTCAACCAGACGTCACATATGATGTGAATCGTGTGACCCAATCTACAATCAATCTTGTGAAAAGACATTGGACTAAAATCAAAAGAATTCCAAGAATTGACGACTTGCATTGTTTACTAACCCTTGATTTCTTGTTACAGGAAAAAGAAACTTTATTGAAAAATTTAATGGTTGATAAAGTCAAATTGTTTTTCTTTGTGACAGGAGACGTTGCTAAGTGAGGGGGGGTGTAGGAGCGCTTTCACTCCGTCTCCTATTCATTTCCATGGTTACCGCTGTTTCCCTGGTGGTCTAGGAGGAAACAGGAAGTGGGGCAGGACTCCAATATCTGATTTGCGCTACTGCACATGCCCAGACCTCCGAAACTGGAAGTTCGGCTTTTCGCGCCGCACATACACTACAGACAGAGATGGGACAAGTTGCAGCTTAGTTAGCTGCGTGGCACAAACAATATAAGTTCCCCAAAAGCCCTCATATGGTCACCGGTGGCTCTCTACTGTATCCCCTGACTATATTAGAGAGTCTGTGTCCACAATAAGCTGCCACAAGTACCTACACAGTAGTGCAGTGTGGTAAACCTGCCTGCATCATATCTCCATAAGAGTGCATCACTACCAGCATATATACAAGTGTACTGTATGTAATCTGTATTGCCTGATTGCTGCAACTGTTGAATACTGCTGTACTACAAGCAACTGTGATTCATCTGTTGTTATCAGCTTTAAATAAACAGCAACATGTTTAAGTTACAAAAGCACTATGACTTAACATCCACATTAACACTGCTGAACATCTTTAGTAACATCAGAAGGTATAACCAACACCTTCACATTCTGCTGCCCCTCCGCCCTCTGCTGCACCTTCACCCTCTGCTGACCCACTGCCCTCGACTTCCCCACCACCCTCTGCTGTCCCTCCACCACCTGATGAAGCCCCTGATCCTCCACCATTGGTAGAATCAACATCATGGTTGACCCTTTGTAAAAATAAGTAATCACTAGGCAAAATGTTGGCCCAGGAGGTAAGCATTGAAGCAAATCAAAATAGTTTTACAGCACATAACCACAATGCAAGTGTATGCAAGCGTGTAGGAACTAGACAACACGCACATAAGATTTTAAAACAGACAAGCATTGGTAATACATGACATTACTCCGTTAAAAATGTATGAAAATAATTGTAAAGCAGAGTCAATTTCAAACATTCGCACACGTATGCAGTGCTTGTAAAATATACAATAATGCACATGCCTCAGTGGTTGAAGAATTGTACAATATTATAAGATCCTTCCCTTTGACACAATGGCACTATAGCAATCTCCATCTGTCAGTCTTCTACATGTTGTATAATGAGATGAGTGGTGTCAGGTTTGCAGGGGAACAGTCAAATTCTCCCATTAGTGAATGGCTGTAATTGGTCATCACTATCATCTGTGAGTTAGACTTGACCTTGAGCAGGTGCAAACCTTAAGTTGGAAAAACAGCGTACTTGCATGCGCTGGAGCTTGAATCGCACATATCTGTCGGTTACGCCTATACTGTACATTGACTACATGTATACGCCTCTTCCCCCACCAGTCCGCCCATGAAATCGCAGCTGTGAAAATCCTATCCGCTCGAAGATGATTTTGATATTGCTGCGTTCACTGATGTATGGTCCAGTTCTGGGCATGCACGTATCAGCATTTGCGTTTGTTAATGAATCAGAACTTTAAGTTACGGGCAGTTTACATCCAGACTTGAATCAGGTCCAAAGTGTATCTTTTTTTACCATAGCATGGTGTGCTAATTTACTTTGCTGCTGAGTTGCTCATTTTAGCAGTTTTTACAACACCAACAGCAGAGTTTTGGACAAGTGTCTAAGGCACGTGATAAACATGTTCTGCAATTGGAATCCATTATTTGTGGAGGAGACGCTGTCAAAGAGCATTTTATGCGCTCATTACTGTGAAAAAACGCTGCGCTTTTCAGGCTGCTATATAAACATTATATAAATTAGGCAAGAGTGCTTCTAACGCTAAAAACACTGGTGTGAAAAAACACCAGTGGCGCACTACCCTTAAAGTGTACTACCCATAAGCTATACATTCAGCAGAGACAGACATTTTGTGGGCGTTACTAATGTTCATGGTCATATTTTCACCTTGGACTTAACCTATCTTTCATTTTTATAATTGATAATGTGGCATACTGTATTTATTTTTCATTGAGAACTGTGCCCTAGGACAAAATGGCAATAGGGTTTGTGTAAATAACAGGTACTGTGCCACTTTACTTTACGCAGCAGAATGCTTTGTAAGTACTGAATAATAATAAAATGCATCACCATGTTAATATTAATGCCCTTAATATGTGTATAAAGGGAGGAACACCTAACAAAATGATTGCATGTCTAACCCGATCTGCCCCTCATTTGTCATGGGAGACGCATAAAATGGTTTCTTACATGCAATAGATTTTCACTGTATAACAGACAAGCGGACTTTACCTGTTCATAAATAACCACAGGTTTACACTATTCCCCAGGCGCCACTTCACCAGCTGTGATAAACACACAACCATATGTTTCCCATGGGGCTTGTCCCCCCATAGACATAGCACAGATGCCCATATGTTGACAACAAATTCAAACACAAAACTGAGAACACAACACAAAATCCAGAATTTAAAGAATATTCATGACATAAAGATAATGAAACCATGTTCTAGTCTTTTGCAGGATTCCGGTACGGTAAGGATCAAATTACTTGGCACAAAAAGGGTTCACTGGCATCAGAACAAAGAATCAACTCTCTTGAGACTTATAGAAATACTTTCTTGATCTGAAGAGTGTTACACTCATAATATGATAGGCCTAATCACCTGTAAATAATGTTTATTTTCTGATGCTACCAGTGTTTTGAAGCACCCAAACAGAATCTTATATTATTGACTTGCAATCCTCCATGAAATAAGAATGTTGATGTGTTGAAACCCCTCTGGTACTGGTGTTCTGTGGTCACATACTTGAGATATCCTGTGGCATCGTACCCCACAGGGGGCCTAAGTCATTATGGCATTAACTGCCGTAATGGCCGCAAATAGGCTCTCCTTATACACAGATCGTAGTCCGTTCCTTGTTGACTACTGGTGTATTTTAAAACCCCTCCCATCTCTACTACAGAGGATGCTGCAGGCACCTGTCAGCTCCTGCAGCAGCCCTCAGGCTTTATACAGTGTTAAAAACAGGTTTACACAAAAAAAAAATGTATGGGGTACGACCCTTTTGCTGCCAGCCGAGTGCTTGCAATAGCAAAATTGCGGAGGGGAAGCTTGGGGTCTCCACGATTTCATGAAAACCAGCACTAGGCAAGCCAGCCAGGGCTGGTGGCACTATAGTAAGGGAACCTGTAGGATGTGCTCCCCCTGCCATAATGACACACAGCCCCAGGCTGTTCAGCACAGGGTTTAATTCCCTAGGAAGTAGGGTCCACAAAAAAATGTGCTGAACTAGGGCTCTTCCCACACCCCTGGGCGATGAGTGTGGGGTAATAAAATGAATAATGTATGTGTATTTTACATTGTGGAACTACAAGTCCTTCCTGTACAATTCCTACATGAATCTGTTCCTTCCCCACCCCACCCCGTTCACTCCCCTAAATCATAGGCTGTAGTAAGCCTTTTTTTATCCTAAATGAATCCAGGGTTGTCTCTAACATCAACGTAGCTTACACTCATCATTTCCAACGGGTCTTTCTCTCTCTCCATCTCTGTCCTCCAAGACTCTCCTCCTTAAGGCTTTAGCTGGTGGGGATTCTTCCCCTTCTTGTCCAACTGCAACTTTAGCACTGACACTCCATATCTGGTGCCTCTTTTGGGGTACCCCTGAAGGTGGGAATCCCCGTCTGTCACTGCCCCTTCACAATCGGGTTTTTATTAATTTGGGGCTTTTTCTACTGCTCTTACTGGGCTCTTCTCATGGTGTCTCGCGGCCACCCTCCTCCTCCTTCCTGGGTCCCGGCTAAAATGACTGTTCTCTTCTAACGCAGGAAATCCGTCTTACATAGACTCTGGTTCCCACGTGTGGCTCCCATAGCCAGCCCTGGCATTTTCACACTAAACTCGCCTCCTAACTCGCAATACCGTGGCTTTCCTCATCATTGCGCTATAGTCTTAACTCCAGTGACCTCGCGTACCATCAATGGGGGGCAGGGCCTCACTGAGTAGCGCTAGATGCATTACAGAAGTGCAACCAATACCAAGTGCTTTAATACCATTTTGATGTTGTACAGTTGATTAAAACATATTGGCCATACAGTATACCTATTTAGGAAACATACTGTAAACTAAACAAAAAAATAGTTGAAGCACTAGCCTATAAGGAGGAAGATTCAAACACAATTCTTCCTAATTTTCTCATGATTTGGGTTTAAATCGGTCAAAATGGTCAAAAATGTTTACATTGAAATCAGTTCATTTAGAGAATGAATTTACTTAACATTTGAGTAATATTGTAGGCAATTTGCACATTACCATTAGTACTTTAAGGATTTATTGAATATATATTATACAACTTATCAGAATACTGATTTCTTAAACTAATAAATCAAATCTAGAACTTTGTTTGCACATTATTACACTCAGAAGATGTAGCCTAGATGTCAGGATGTTATCTAGAATTCTAGATTGAGGCATCTCTACTTCTGCTGTAAAGGAAGTTTGTTGTTCCATATAGCTTTAGGTCAGTAATCATTCAAATACAATCAGGAAACAATCAGTGGCTACCGAATGTAAGAACCCCAGTGCAAATATTGGGTCTAAACCCCTTGTTTCTCCCCAACACTGTAGCATTGTCAGCCTCTGTATCCGTAACAATGTACATAACTATTTTTTTTGCTACTAATTTTTTAACCAACAGAGACCATGAACAGAGTCCCAAAAGACTGTAATAGGTCTTCCCTGTTGTTAGCACTAATAGATCCTGTGAAAACTGTATCTAATAGTAGCTGGTAATTTGATTTATACTCGCTCCATTTTAAATAAATATACTGATGTTGCCCAACAAGGGAGAGCTGAATGCACTTTTCTGCTTCAGTATCAGGGAAAGAATGGGAACACTATGGGGGAGATTCAATTAGGAGTGATGTGCTGCCAGAAATCGCCTCAATGGCTATTTTGGTAAGGAATAATTTTTCTGCCCCCAACTATGTGATGCGGGGAAAAATGAGCAGAGATTTCTGTTTTTGCGGACTGTTCTGGAGACACATTGTGCTGAAATAAATCTCCCTCATATGTCACTTAAATAAAGACACGTGGGAATAATTGTGTGTTGTAACTGTAAAATGTAACTTGAAATGTCATACATGTCATAAAAGAGTCATTGCCATCATTGGTTAACTGGTCCAATTAAAAACTGCTACTCCAGCACCCAGCAACAGCACAAGTCTGGAAAACGCCAAACCCTGCCCTTACAGGTACCTGGACTTCATATCACAACAGACAGCCCTTCTGGTAAGCTCTGAGCTCCAGAGAACACCAAAAAGACATTCATGGGTTAAATTCAAGAGCGGAACACTGACCTGCTGTATCTACAGATGCACAAGGTTGGTGCCTATTGTTTGTTCTCCTTATTTCTAGACTTTGGGGAGCCACCATCTGCAGAAAGTCCTTGTGATCAAGAGGCAAAGACAGAGTACTTAAACTACCATCAGTTAATAAGGCACACCAATTGGGGCAGCAGAGGAGACTGGCTCCTCTTTATACTCAGAAACAACTACCATAGGAACCAGAGGAGTAATAAATAGCAATGCCTAGTAAACCAAAAGCATCAAGAAGGATCAGGAAGTTGGAAACAACTTTGGTCCATTTTATCATATAGCCAAAACCCCTATTGCTGCAAGATATTTTTAATAAGCCGTGATAAGCGGTGATGAAAAAAATCTTCCTTATCACTTTTTATAAACAGACTCTTTTAGCTTCAACTTTAGATCTCTGTTGGCCTTGCACGGGTGTGTGTCCACCAAAAACTAGGTAACTCTTCGGTTTGTTTGCTGCCTTGCTGCCAGTAGGAGTAAGCTAGAAGTAGAAGAATTCAGACTGTGCAAGATCAGGATACCCAGGGCTTGTAATGTATGGTATATGTTTTTACCTTTCATGAAATTGTATTGAATTTAATCAGTCAAACAAATTCTACAGACCTTTTGTTGAACATATGCTTTTTTTTCTAAGTGTGGACAATCATTACCCACGATAACAGTACTGGGGGTAGAGAATAGGGTGATTTATAGCCCAAGTTTGTCTATTCAGTTCAGGTGTTGTTCCTAATTAGCCACCGGTTGGCAAAGGTAACAAATCAGTAGGTACCCCAGTATTGTGACAGCTGGCCTTCTCTTAAGGGCTGCTCAGTATAGCCAATCGGCTGGTTCCTAGCCAAAACACCAGACTCCCAGGCTGTCGTTGGCAAACATAGGAGTTTAGAAATAGTGGTGCTGACAGCCGTAGGAGTCTAGAAATAGTGGTGCTGACAGCCGTAGGAGTCTAGAAATAGTGGTGCTGACAGCCGTAGGAGTCTAGAAATAGCGGTGCTGACAGCCGTAGGAGTCTAGAAATAGCGGTGCTGAGAGCCGTAGGAGTCTAGAAATAGCGGTGCTGACAGCCGTAGGAGTCTAGAAATAGCGCTGCTGACAGCCGTAGGAGTCTAGAAATAGCGCTGCTGACAGCCGTAGGAGTCTAGAAATAGCGGTGCTGACAGCCGTAGGAGTCTAGAAATAGCGGTGCTGAGAGCCGTAGGAGTCTAGAAATAGCGGTGCTGACAGCCGTAGGAGTCTAGAAATAGCGGTGCTGACAGCCGTAGGAGTCTAGAAATAGCGGTGCTGACAGCCGTAGGAGTCTAGAAATAGCGGTGCTGACAGCCGTAGGAGTCTAGAAATAGCGGTGCTGACAGCCGTAGGAGTCTAGAAATAGCGGTGCTGACAGCCGTAGGAGTCTAGAAATAGCGGTGCTGACAGCCGTAGGAGTCTAGAAATAGCGGTGCTGACAGCCGTAGGAGTCTAGAAATAGCGGTGCTGACAGCCGTAGGAGTCTAGAAATAGCGGTGCTGACAGCCGTAGGAGTCTAGAAATAGCGGTGCTGACAGCCGTAGGAGTCTAGAAATAGCGGTGCTGACAGCCGTAGGAGTCTAGAAATAGCGGTGCTGACAGCCGTAGGAGTCTAGAAATAGCGGTGCTGACAGCCGTAGGAGTCTAGAAATAGCTGTGCTGACAGCCGTAGGAGTCTAGAAATAGCGGTGCTGACAGCCGTAGGAGTCTAGAAATAGCGGTGCTGACAGCCGTAGGAGTCTAGAAATAGCGGTGCTGACAGCCGTAGGAGTCTAGAAATAGCGGTGCTGACAGCCGTAGGAGTCTAGAAATAGCGGTGCTGACAGCCGTAGGAGTCTAGAAATAGCGGTGCTGACAGCCGTAGGAGTCTAGAAATAGCGGTGCTGACAGCCGTAGGAGTCTAGAAATAGCGGTGCTGACAGCCGTAGGAGTCTAGAAATAGCGGTGCTGACAGCCGTAGGAGTCTAGAAATAGCGGTGCTGACAGCCGTAGGAGTCTAGAAATAGCGGTGCTGACAGCCGTAGGAGTCTAGAAATAGCGGTGCTGACAGCCGTAGGAGTCTAGAAATAGCGGTGCTGACAGCCGTAGGAGTCTAGAAATAGCGGTGCTGACAGCCGTAGGAGTCTAGAAATAGCGGTGCTGACAGCCGTAGGAGTCTAGAAATAGCGGTGCTGACAGCCGTAGGAGTCTAGAAATAGCGGTGCTGACAGCCGTAGGAGTCTAGAAATAGCGGTGCTGATAGCCGTAGGAGTCTAGAAATAGCGGTGCTGACAGCCGTAGGAGTCTAGAAATAGCGGTGCTGACAGCCGTAGGAGTCTAGAAAATGCGGAGCTGCTACGGTTGCCACCTTTGTTACTCAACCATAATTCTTTACCAAACCTACTATCTAAACATTTCAATAAAGTATGTAACATAAAAAACATGGAAATTCTCAACAAAACAAAAGCCTACCTCTTTGAAATACAATATTCCCCTTACTCCAACAGTGGTATCTTTCATGGGAACATGAAGTTTGCAGATTTGGGGCATGAACTTCTTAAAATACAGATGTGAGGATTGTGGCCGTGCAATTAATCTCTGGATTTTCCCCCGCAATATTTGGATGACACCATTCATGAGTTGGAGTAGAGAGTAAACATATTTTGCACTCTGTACCAGAAAACTCTAAATATGCCACTGTGAAACCCCTCTGGTACAGGTGTTGTGATGTACGCACACTTGGGGAATCCTGGTTGTGCTTGGTATCCCACTTGCTGTCTCCCTTCTCTACAGCTCTGGCTATGGCGTGAATATGGCATCCACCACCATCCTCCTGAACACTCATGGATTTAAATCACAGCTACAGTGGAGTGGCCACTAGTGGCAGTGCCATGAAAATGTTCATAAATATTGGGCGTCAGGCCATCTCAGTTCAAAGCAAAAAATAACTTTATTACACTCCTTTTTGTCTAGTAATCATAACGGTTGCAGACAAATTTTCCATTATAACTCCAATTCCTCCTCAAGCACACACTTGGCAGCAACAAAATTATTCTGGCAGTTCACGCACCTTGGGGTATATGTATCATACCCCGGTTTTGTCAACTCCCGCGAGTTCGGCGTCTTCGCAGCTTAAATTTAAAGCGGCGCTGCCTTGTAAAGGGAAAATTCCCTTTACAAGGCAGCGTCGCTTTAAATTTAAGCTGCGAAGACGCCGAACTCGCGGGAGTTGACAAAACCGGGGTATGATACATTTACCCCCTGGTGTCGTTGGTACAGTTATTACACACTATCAACCACGGTATATATCAGACAGTAGGCATGGTCCAGAGGTTCTTGCACTACGCTTGTGCATAACATCTACATCAGGGACCCTCCTTTGCAACTTTAGCCACACTGCTTTCATGCAGCGGCCCCCTCACGGTATGGGAGTACTTTCCAAGGGGCTCCTACTGCGACTGTACGGAGTAATTCCCCACTATCAAGGGACCTCCCTTCACCCCTCTGCTGAAGCTGACACTAGCAATTTGGGAAACACTTCCAGAATATTTTCATATGCTACTGTATTCAGGGGCTACCCTCCCCCTTTTTTCAAATAATTGCCCTTTGTAGCAGCTGCCATGCACTCACCAATCCAGGGTCTCTGTCCACCATTCACTCATGTCTTTCTCCTCCAGGCAAGCTCTGACAGGCAATCCACTTTACAGGCTCTCCATCCTTATAACCTTTGTGGTTGGGGGACTCTCCCCCTCTTGTCCACTGTCATCCAGGTGCACCTGTCATACAGTACTGTATTTCTATATGCTCTCCTCCTGCATTACTGCCTCTCCTGGGGTACCCCTCAAGGTGAGGTTCACCCCTTCATCACATGGGGTTCATTAATGCCCTCTCTGGTCTATTAACCTTTGGGGCTTTATCCCCCTTACAAGGGTTCTTAACCACACTCATTGGGCTATTAAGTTTGGGGCATTGTCCCCCTCACAGGAGATCTTAATTACCTGACGTACCCTCCTTCCACTTGCCAGGGAACTGGGACCCTCCTCCTTCCTGGGTGCCGCCTAACATGGCACACTGCTGTGTGAGAATCTAAAGTCTTTTTATTCTCTGGCCTCCCACTCAACCTCCACGTCCCCCGGCGTGGGCTGTTGGCCACGTCCCACAATTTTGCGGTCACCCACTTTACCTTGTGGGGCCAGCCACCTGGTGACGCAAAAACATGCATCCATGGGGGGCAGGGCCACAGCAGGCAACATTCGCAGCCGTTGCACCATTGTCTAATACAGTCGTATCAAACTCATGGCCCAAAAGCATGATTTTTGCAGCCGTGTATTACCATGGAAAACAAGTGGAGTGCGGCTTGCGTTTTATTTTATTCGGTTAAAAGACTTAAAAATTCATTGAATACGACAGAACAGTTTGCATGTGAGTTCATTCAACCTTGCGCGAGAAGATTTCTCTCGTCTCCCTCTACCCACGCTGTCTCTTGTCGTACACAGTCAGAACAGTACGCTTTCGGAATTCAAGCGTACTACTTGGTACTTGGTAATCTGTGACTGTGCTCAAAACATTATCATTATGCGTTTGGTAAGTTGGTGTCCAAGTACATTTATATGACAGTTTGTTGATTGTTTATCAAATGTATTACCCATTTGTGCTGACAAAGGTTATTTATTCCTTTTTAGTTTTCTTGTGGCCCAAACAATCTTAGACTTTGATTATTTGGCCCAATTGGTGTTTTGAGTTTTACATGCCTGGTCTAACACATGTAGCAATTATACCTCCCAATAGTACCTATTTTTGACAGGACTGTCCAGATTTGTGGACACCAAAGGATAGCCATGCCCTTATAGGTATGTGGGTGTGGCTTGTTCTGGTTGGGGATGGGCTTATATTAACCAGATTTTCATTTTTAAAATGTTGAAAGATACGATCAACAAACTATTTTTGCCAGTCAGGAGGTGCTGTCACAACAACTGCAGTACTTAATTGAATTGTTAGCCTTGCTTCTTTTTATTGTTATGCTTAACAGGAACAATAACATCTGAATGTGTCAATTTATTAGGGTAAAACCCAACCAGTGAATGTACAGGCATAGCGTGCATTGATTTGGCACCATATTTATTTGCTGCATATTTTGGTCTCCCATGTGTTCCAAATTCCCTAAGGCAATCCTTGTTATTATCACTGGAAAACTAACTGAGAATGTTATTTTCTTTTTCAAACATGTAAAAATATATAGTCCCTACATACAGTACAGCTTTATATAGCATATAGCATGAATTGTCTTCATAATAGTTCTGTATCCAAACAGTGTATTAGAAAATAAACCTTTATAGTAAACACAGAGGCAGGCTGGGCGGGGGGGCAGGAGGGAAACTGCCCCCCGTGCTGGTTCCATAATGGACTATCTTGGGCTAGGTCACTGGGCCACCTGCATTTTTCCCCCCGGGCTGAAATTTGACTGCCCTCCCGTAAGTGAACACTTGTAGAAATTGAACATAGGATTCAGTGGGCTCTGGGGGACAATTTTGAAAACAGTTCTCTTGGTACTTGTGCTGAAAAGGAGGTTCTACCCATGAAATACATTAGCATTCTCTGCTAATTATATCCTTCCACCAAAGGTCTGTAGCATTTAGGTTTAAATGCATCTTCACTGGTAACACCTACACTAAGGCTTACTAAACATTTTTAGAGACTTACAGACAGTACGGCTTTACTGTGTACGTGAGATATTGGTTTCTGTCCTTTATGCACTACAGTACTTTCTTATAAGGAACAGGATTAGCCAGTGAGGTGAATGTGGCATAATAAATACACTGGAGAGTATTTTTCCCATCAGCTTATGCAGTTGTTCCCTGAGCATACCCTGTCCCTGACGATTATCACTGGGCGGCCAAGGGGTCACTATAACTCTATGATTACCTTGAGTTATAGCCTCCCCTCATGACATAAATCCCTTTCAGGTCTTAATTAGTAGTCTGCAGAAATCCTAAATGAAACTCTTTCTACTACAATAACAAAAAAAGAATAGGAGGCATAGTTGGTTTTTTTTTTATATTAACTTAGTAGATTTTTTTATTGAGTTTAAATAGAAAAACATATAATAAACAAAGCAGTAATTACTAGTTATAGAGCATAATGTAACATTGTATGTTCAATCAATACTGCCAACAAACAAACACTCAAGAAAAATAAAAAAAACAACAACACATAAAGCATTAAATGACATTTAAGACATAGACATCAGGGGGGAGGAAGGGGGAAACAAACAAGGGGAGAAGTGTCGGAGACAAACCAGTCAATAATCAATATTACCAATAAAGTGATTTTATGAACAGCAAGCTAACGCACTTCATGAACACTCAACACGATATATCAAAAGTTAGGAGTCAGACCCAGGCCTATACTCTGTGAAGTACTCAGAGGCATAGTTTTTTGAAGTTGATGATTGAGATGGCGCCCAATAATGCCCCATTACAATAGCCACACACACTTTCCCTGCCACCATCTACAATTATTTTTCACTACATTATGTATCTAGTGCTCCCCATACCTTTATAAGATTGTAAGCTCATTTGGGCAGAGTTATCTTTACCTTCTGTTTCATGTCAATGTATGCAATTTGTTTGTGTCATGATCCCCTCAATGTACAGCACTACTTAATATGTCAGCAAAATATATACTATAAATCTAAAAAAGGAAAATAATAGTAAATAAAGGTGCCCATACATGCTGCAATTTTTACAGCCTATAATGCAGTTTTACATGTAACTGACTGCGAATCACAGAGCGTATATCCATCAGTTATCATCATTTCTCCAAAACCTGAAGTTTTGAAGTTGAAGCTTTCAAATAAATATTGAATAGATTCAATAACATTTTGAATTCCAATAATTTATCATAATATAATTATAGCTAGAGATGAGAGATACGGATTCTGAGAAATCCGACAGATCCGAATTTTGGGTTTTTTTGTCGAACTGATTCATGACTCATTTCTCGCGCCAAATTCGTATCTGAAATCGAGGCAAAGCATAATTACTGGTAAAATGTCGAATCTCACAAGTTTTGCATCTATATTTCTATACATAGTTCCTCCTGTTCTCATGTGCCATTTTAGAAGCAATAGCATGTGGGTAGGAGGTTGGCTGCAATTCTGTGCTTGTAGATGGCAGGACAGGGTGAAAAAGGCAATTTATATTGCAATAGCTGTGGGTTTATTGCAGTTTATTTAGAGATCAGTCTGCTAGAATTGTGTGCTGATCAACTGGGTACCAGAGGGTGAAGAGCAAACAAGCAGTGGTTACTGACTGTTGTAATAGTATATTATAGTATATATGGTACAGACAACTGAACTATTTAGTGAAGAAAAAGCAGGGTGCTGTATGACTGTGAGCAGCACACCCCAAAAATGGGGATTGTTTCAATCTGAAAGCAATTGTGTGAGTGGCAGTATCAGTGATATCTAAACTATTTAGAGGACAAAAAACAGGGTGCTGTTTGACTGTGAGCAGCACTCCAAAGAAAAAAACAAATATATGTCTTGCTTTAAAATCCCAAGTGTTTCAAGCTAAATACAATTGTATGAGGGTCAATATCAGTGAGTAACATGTTTAGTAAGTGGTCAAAAAACAAGAACCAATTGTCTAAATTTGAATTATATTGTGGAGCAGTGTCGGAAAAATTGTAAGGTCACATTCCTTCTTTTCCCTATCTATTTGGACGTTAAGCTGGTGTGGTGGCAGCTACAAGTAGCTCCAACTTCAAGTAGCATTGCTTCTCTTGTCAACCATGGATCATTCTACAAATCAGGAGCATCCCATTACCACCACTGGCAGTAGTAGTACTTTTTTAACATCTACTAGTAAAAAAAATTGCAGGAACAAAGTGTAATTGAGCATGCTCAAAATCCAAACACTGTCAATCTCAAAGAAAACATCAGCTCTTGATGTAAGGATTAAGGGAAACGTTATTGATGAGTTTGGTGATTAGTCCAAAAAAAAAAAAAATGGCCAAAATTCCATAGACCACCAACAGTGGCAAGAAAAGGCTCAGACCATGCCCACATTTTGCTAGTGAGGTTTTGCTACTGCTGGTACACCTGCTAGAATGCCCAATGCAAAACAGAGTGCCCAACATGGTCATGTATCTTCCTTAACTTCCCCTGCATCACCTTTTCACTAAGAGTGTAGGTCTGTCACCTCCAAAACAGACACATCATCACATGAAAAGAACACTGAGGCTGAAGAACAACTTGGGCACTCAGAGAATTCCAAGGAGAGTCGAAGGGTATCATAAGTGCTATATGTGAGTCTGCTGTTTCAGATTCTAACATTGTAATTATACAGCAGCCTCCTTCCCAAATTTCTCAACTATTTGGAAATGTGAGAATGAGTAGTAATGATAGTGGTTTAGACATAGAAATTGAGGATAGTACTGTGAAACTTGTTAATATGCAGGAGGATGAAGGGGATAATCGTGGAACCGAAAATGAATGTGTTGTACTTGAACAAGATAATGAGGAGGATGATGATGATTGTGTTGAAGTAAGGCAGTCACCAGTAGTACCACCTCATGCTCATGATAAGCGCATTGTCATGACATAGAAGACCAAAAAGCACCTGTGTTTGCAAATATTTTTATCCCAACCCAGACTACATTTGTCAAGGCATCTGTAGCCCTTGTGTTTCCACAATAAGTAGAGGTAGGGACGTTGATCATCTAGGCACCTCCTCCCTGTTACGTCATTGGCAGCGAGTTTATTCAAGTAGTTGTTCAAAAGGTGGAAAATAGTCTATAGTAGCAAGCAGCCCAGCATCAGCTAGCAGCAAAATGGATAGACTTTTCATGCAATCTTCACCGTCAACACCTTCATCATCAACCTCCTCATTATTAGTACATAGTCCAGGATCCATTTTTCAATTCCAACTAACTCCCCTAATGCAATCTATGATTCCCAGGAGACAGCCATGCCTGTTGCTGCTGCTGGGGGTGATGTAGTTATACAGAAGGGGACCAAAACAGTAAGCATATTTAAACAACAATTGTCGGTGATGCAAGAGTTTGCAAGAGGAACAAGTATGACAGTTAGTATCCTGTTGCACCCCGGATCACTAAAGCCATGACAGCTATGTTAGCATTGGATGTGCATCCAATTTCCACCATCAATGCATCAGGTTTTAGACAATTAGTTTACATTATGAGTCTACGCTACCACATTTCATCTCAATTCCATTTCTTCCATTTGTACCAAGAGGATAAACAAAAAGTCATTCAGTCCCTAGAATATCCCACTGTACCGACTATCCAGTTAGCTATGGATATGTGGACAAGTGGTACTGGTCAAACAAAAGACAACATGACCGTGACAGCCCACTAAGTAGGTGTATCACCAGCAGCAGCAGCAGCGCCGGTATCTTCATCATCATCCTCTTCATCCTTTAACATGTTAGTGCTAGCACACAGTGTCAGGTCATTCACAGGCAAGCTACTCTGTGTATCTCTGGTTTCACAAAGAAACATATTGGTGTCCCTCTGTTGTAAAAACTCAGGAATGTCATCGCAAAATGGCTCACCCAGCTAAGACTCTCCTCAGGATTCCTCATTGCCAGTAGTGGAGCGAACATTGTGTGTGCATTATGACTGGGTGAACATGTACTATGCATTGCACACACAATAAACTTGGTAGTGCAGAATTTCTTAAAAATTAGAGGTCTGGAGAGGCTGTCTGTAGCCCATAACATTTCTGGGCATTTTTGACATTTAGTGCCCACATGTAGAACATTGCAGCAGCTTTCAAATACAATTACCCTCCATGCCAAGCTGAAGCAAGAGGTAGTACCAAGGAGGAATTCCAGACTTTATGCACACTGCTGTGCCACTATGTCACACAGGTCATCTCTAATTGTAACACATTCTATACAAACTCAGGACAGTATTTTTACCTATCACTGGACAGAATGATAATACAGTTTTAACAAGTTTAATGTATGAACTTTTCAACAAATAGAGGGCGCATTACACATGTGAGAAGTGGTCTCCACGTCACAGAAGATAAGTGGAGACCAGTACTTTTGATATGCTTTTGATGAGTTCTACAAGACTCCATTGAATTGAATGGTGTCATAATGAAGTACACATGCGCTTGATTTTTAATCCATGCAGTTGATTGGAGTCCTGCTCAATATATAAAAGCCCCATGGTCCTGGAGCATGCGCAGTTCAATATTCAAGACATTCCGGATGTCGCCAATTGCAGATCAAAGGCAATAGGCGCTCACACCCTAGAGTGTGTAACATGTGTAACAATGATAAACTAAGACGCTACATCACTAGTGAATATCTTCTCGGATATAGTTTAAATCTGACAAGGTTTCTACTTGAAATGGGAGATTCTGCTAATCCCTTCTCCATTGACATCACTGCCTGACTTTACCCAGTTATAAATCTTTAAAACCCAGTCTCGCAATAAAATAAGACAAAGCAGTATTGTGAAAGCTGAGGATCCGATTGAACTCTGTCACAACCGACCAGCTATTGTTTCTAATATTCCATTGGTGATTAAATTATATATTTTATTTTAGATATATAGTTACATCAACTTCAACTTTTTCTATATTCTAGATTTGCTGATACAATAGATTGCAAACCAAACAGTGAGCCAGCTGCCAAATCACAGAGAAAAAAATCCTTTCTGATCTCCTACGTGGCAAATAGATTAAATCCTTTGATTAATCAAACCAATTGTGTCAATAACTAATATTAATTATCAATAGTGGTGAACAGTTTTGGTTGCCTACAGCTGACTGTTGTAAGACTTCTACAATGGCTAGTACATCTTTCATGTGTCCACCCTCTACTGTCTCTCCTCATTCCAATCGTACCCAGGGCCATCTTAACAACATTATGGGCCCCCGGGCAAAGCAGTGCACCGGGGCCCCTAGATATAGATATAGATATAGATCTATAGATGTATACAGAAACAGATATAGATATAGATATATAGAGATAGAGATAGATAGATGTACTTGCTCAGTGACCCTTGAAGGTTTTTTTTGCAGGTTTTTTTCTTTTGCAGAATTATTTATTCACATTAAGAGCTGTGCCTATGGGGCCCCCTTGCCCGTGGGGCCCCCGGGCAGCTGCCCATCGTGCCCAATGGAAAAGATGGCCCTGATCGTACCACACTGCAGATAGTGGAACTAATATGTTCCTCAAACCTGTTAATTTGTGAGCTCATATTGTTTAGGGCATCTAAACATTCTGGCCCTTATTCATTAAGGAAAGTAAAGCAAAAAAATGAGTAACTTTGCACCTTGGCAAAACCATGTTGCATTGGAGGGGGGGGGGTAAATTTAAAATGTGGGGATAGATTTATAGTTGGGGTAGGACATGTCCTAGATCAACTTTAAATTTCAGTGTAAAATAAAGCTATCAAGTATTTGTGTGCTACACGAAAAAACAGCCAGTATTAAACTTATGTTTAAAATAATACACTAATTTGCACCCCTTGCATTGTAACATGGCTTTGTCCAGGAGAAAACGTGCTCATTTTTTGCCTTACTTTTGTTAATGAATCAGGCCCTCTGTTTCATGTTGTTATACGTAATTTGTATGTGCCATGATGTACAGTGCTGTATGTAATATGTCAGCACTTTATAAATAATGGATAGTAATAATCAATATAGTGACATGAAGCCACCACAACCAATTTTAAATTCATATTTAGATTATTATTATTACCATTTATTTATATAGCACCACTAATTCTGCAGCGCTGTACAGAGAACTCACTCACATCAGTCTCTGCCCCATTGGGGCTTACAGTCTAAATTCCCTAACACACACACACATACAGATAGACAAACACACAGACTAGGGTCAATTTGAAAGCAGCCAATGAACCTACCAGTATGTTTTTGGAGTGTGGGAGGAAACCGGAGCACCCAGAGGAAACCCACGCAAACACAGGGAGAACATACAAACTCCTCACAGATAGGGCCATGGTCGGGAATTGAACTCATGACCCCAGTGCTGTAAGGCAGAAGTTCTAACCACTTAGCCACCATGCTGTACAAAAGCAAAGTTGTTATCTAACTGCAGTATCACTTGAAGGCTTACCTGCTAGTATTCGGAGAGGATACTTGTTCTGCATAGCAGACTCTGTCCTGAAATTCTTCTTCCAAATAAACAAAATTGTTTAGCTCATATCTAACTACTAAAAACTACTAGTACAGGTAATTCCTAGTACTGCTAATAAGTAAGCACACGATCATTTAACTGTTTAAGCAGCTGAATAATTTGATACTTAATACATTCTACCTTAGTACAATGAATTTAGCAAACATTGTTCAGAAATGACAATAAAAATAGTATATTTAACAGCAAATGTTGGCACATCGTGGCGCTGGTGGCCCGCCACGTTATAATTGAAATTCAAAGAAAATCCCCACATTTATTTTCATGCATGGTTTCCTTTGAGTTTCGGTAATTACATTAATCTAATTAAGTAAGATTCTGGTTAAGACTGGTGGAGGACCACCAAGAAAGTTCTTGATGTTCTCCTGACCTCAGAAGCCACCAGAGCCCCTGTTCTTGGACCACATGTTGAGAAGTAAAGACTCCTATTCCCACTGAAGAGCCATAGGCAAGAGGCTGTGTTAGATGTACCAGCCACCTCATTTATTGTGTTAGGGCTGATATCCACCACATAAATTGCTTTCTGTAAGGGAGGGAGTATCTAAGCTCTTAACATTTTCAGTACCATAACACTCACAGTTATGCACACAACTGATGTTTAGCCATTAAAAAGAGACCACACTATGTAGTTGTGTCTACAGCTACAGAACATACAGGTCATTGTCTGCTGATTGGCTATCATTACCTTAAATTACTAAATTTGTAAACCGTGTAACACAAATATTCCATGTATGTATTTGTAATAGTTTGTGAAAAATAAAAGGAAAATATAGTTAAAATATCTAACGTTAATAGTAAACCAAAATGAAATGTACTGGAATTACAGTGTCAGCCTAAGACCATTTTGGACACTGGTCAGTACTCAAGCAAAGTACCAATTATTCATCTTAGTTTAATGCTCTATGCCTGATAACACATCGGAAACAGTCTCAGTTTCAGTGTTTAAGAGGACACAAATTCCCTATTTAAAAATAAAGATTTTGTCAAGTTTTGGGAGCCAATTTCATATTGAGAACGTCCTTTTATTTCTGATTCTCCCAGCAAAACAGAAGATTATTCATAAGTTTATCATTTCTGTATTTTATTCCTTTCTATTTTACAAGAAATTCATATGTCACAGTGGCTCACGCAGGGGGGGTTTCTGAGTCTCTAGAAACCCCCCCCCCTGCGCTAACTAAGTGGCCACTATAGCTGCACTGTCCTATACAGCAGCCACGGCGCTGTCAAAGAAGCTGATGCTGGCGAAACTGAGCTCTCTCTCGGGTTTTTTTTTTTTTGGGGTCGGCAGGGGGAAACCCCCCCCCGACAATCCTCCGTGCGCCGCTGTGTCATACTTAGCTTGGTTTTAAAATGCTACATAGTTGAAACAGGACAGACCTTTTGGGTTATGATAACTCTGAGTCAGGGGACGTCATTTGATGTATGATAACTCTGAAGAGAGTAAATTGTCAGAGGCGAACGCAGGATTTAGAAGGGGGGGTTTCCGCCCCCCCGGGGAAAAAATAAATAGAGCAAGAGAGAGAGAGAGCTGCTGCCGCGGACGCTTCTTTGACAGCGCCGCGGCTGCTGTGGAGTACCGTTGGTTCCCGGAGGGCAGGGGTTTCTGGGAAACCCCCCCTGCGTGCGCCACTGATTGTAAAGGATTAATTTAAAGGGAGAACTGAAGGTAACTGTGTCAACTCTTCACAAAAAAACCTTGGTGGTGGCATAATTGGTAAGGCAAAGTTAATATGTGGCATAGACAAGATGAGTTTTAATCATTTTAAACAGACCAGGTGATTGTTTTTGATCAACCCTTTGTCACACACATGTCACAGAGGCTCAGGTGAGTGCTAGATAGTGACACAAAGCTTCTCCACAAATATAAACAACAGTTCCATTGGAGGATGAAGGGCCACTTGGGAGGCCCCTGAAATCTATATGTTACCCATCATTGTAATGTACAGTACCTTAGGGCAGAGGAGACAATTGCAGTGATACAGCTGTTGTCAGACTTAAATTATCCTAGCTATTGAAACAGTCAGGATGGGGGGTGGGCATTGTACACAGTCTGATTGGATTAGCTGAAATCTCCTGTCAAGTCAGGTGTCTCACCCATTAAACATCTTCAGTATTGAGAGAACAGTTTAAAACACCCACCCAGCCACTGTGACAACACACTCCACTCTATGCTGTTAAATACAGAAAACTAGCTCTTTGATAACAGGGAGCTAGACCCCCACTAAAGGGCTACTTGGTGGTTGGTTAGTTAAAGGTGGGGGATCATTGTGAAAAGTGATAAACACCTTTATATGAATCCCAATATATTTTCCGAAATCATATGGGGGCACATACATGTGTATGGAGTCATGGATTCTATTCCTACCAATGCCCTTTCTTTGTGGATTTGGCATATTCTCCCTATGTTTGTATGGATTTAGTCCAGGCACTCCAGTTTCATTCAACACAATCCAAAACATACTGGTAATTAATTGGCTTCTGACAAAAATGGACTCTAGTGTGTGTGTGATAGGGAATTTAGACTGTAAACGGCAATGGGCAGAGACTAATGTGAATGATTCCATAGAAAAGCAGCCGAGCATACCCAAAATGGCTGCCTCACCCTCTGCAACAATGTAAAGTGATGGGCAAATAATTTCATCTGATTCTGAAATTTGGTTAAATTGCAGAGATTTTCCATCTGCAAATGAATTTGCTAATCATCCTCCACTGCCAAAAATGTGATGAATAATTACCACTTCTTCCACCCCTTATCTTAACGTAGAAAGGCAACTCATCTCAATCAGTGGTTTTGTTAAAACTCAATGGGGGAAAATCAGTTTCCCCGCAATAACGCTGAGTTAAATGTATTACCGTTCATTCAATAAATTTAATCCAGATTTCTGCTCACGGTTCCCTGAGCCGCGAGCAAATACCAGCGTTAAAGATTGCCGCATTGATGGTAATTATGTGCACTATTACCGTAGCAACAGTAATAGTGTGCAGGCCGCGTTAGTTTCAGCAGTAATGCATTCAATTGAATTCCCCCAATGACTGGCACAAAACAAAAAACATTTTCCTGTACTTTCCATTTGCACAATTGCCTATCTAGGTGTAGAAATACGCCGGCCATTCTTTGTGTTCTCAAACAGTGTATTTGTTAAAACGCTACCAACGGAAAAACATTTTTTGCCACATCTGAAAGGAAGTGCATTGGCTTCTGCTTTAATATTTACTTTGCACTTGTCAATAAATTTTGCAGGAACTGTGCTCTCACATATTTGCTCATTGCTAGTATTTGAAAATATTTTGAAATTAGCTTCTTTTAGGAATGGAATCTTCGGATTAAAAAAATAAAAATAAACATGAACCCATGTAGTAGTACAACTGTACATTTAATTTAAGGTGGATCAATGAGTAAGAGTGGGAGTTCCTCGGACACCAGTCAGGATCATCTGGTATTTCTGGTTTCCATTTATTTCTATTGACCCTTTAAATACTAGAACACATGATTCTGTTAACCCTTTTATTTTCAGGAGAGTTTTATACATTTCTTACATTTTACCTGATAATTTTGACCTCACACCAGAATGTCTCCGTTAAGTGACAATTGTTTCCCTGTGTTCCATGCTACTGCACATGCAGGCCCGGCGCTCCCATTAGGCAAGGTTAGGCACTTGCCTAGGGCGCCGGGCTCTGGAGAATGAAAATTACTTTAAAACTGTGCAGCGACCGCTGACCATACCTGTCACGGCCGCCGCACAGCATTCAGATGCATGGGGGAGGGGGGAAGAGGCTATTGCTCACCACCGCCGCCTCTCTGCTCCCTCTCCTCCCCTCCACTCACTAGTGTCAGTGAGTGGAGGGGAGGAGACAGAGCAGAGAGGCGGCGGTGGTGAGGTAAGGAAAGACGGGGTGAGGGGGGAGGAGGGGGGAGGGTGCTGATTGTTGCGGGGGGGGGGGGGGCTGGGGCACCGATTTTGTAAAAATGCCTAGGGCGCCATGGAGGCTAGCACCGACCCTGTGCACGTGCGCAGTACATGGGACTGCTAAATAGCTGAGGTTATCATTTTCCAACCCATAATTTTACCCTACTCCTAAAGAGATCATTTAAATGTGACATATCAAAACTAAAACTAATATAATTTTCACAAAAGTGAGCTTTTTAAAGGTAGCACCGAATTGTAGTCAGCCAGCATGTCATGGGCTTGCTGCCACTCTGTGAATTGGGGAAGTCTTGCTGTTATGTGGAGGAATTGCAAGACTTCTCTTGTAGGGGGAGCAAGATCAATAACTGTATAGGTATCTTGGCATAGGCAGGTTTAGAGAAAAGAAATAAGAAGAGGTGGTGAGCTGTGCCATGCTCGGTGATGTACAGTAGGGGCATATAAAACCAGAAGGCCGCTCACCTCTCCATCTTTCCTGCAGAACAGGTGGAAATAACCCTACCCACCCACCCATTTAAAGCTAAGGGTGGAAAATTAAATTGGTTGAACTGTTCTGCATGTTATAATATTTTGTGAGCTAGCTACAGTTCATGATTAAAAACAAGGAGTAATAATATATATCAATAAAGAAGAAATAATACGAACTATAAAAAATAAATTGATAAAGTTGATGATAAAGAATGGAGATATATATAGGCTTGTAACAGTTCAAGCTGAATTATTGGTTTTCCCTGGAAAAATGCAGTATTATATGGTTAATTTTGGGGGAACTCCAGGAGCAGGGCAGGTAGCATTCCTGACGGGTTCATAGAATGGGTTATTGCACCATGGTATATGTTTCCTTTTTGTCACTGGGAATGAAGGGCAATTTGCATATTTGCATATTTGGATGGGCATTGCAAATATGACACTTGGTGTTTGGTTAACAGGCCCTTTGGTGGCACTCGTTTGCCAGGTATGCCCTTGCCCCTAAGGTTATGAAGGATACTGATAAATAAAAGGGCTGAGGCCATATTCTCTGATATGCTAGGTGTTGTTTTATTTATTATTAATGCTAATTGATGTGAATCTGCAGGACAGAAGGGCAGATCTAAGGTTAATATCCATCTAGAAAGTACATCAGCACGTGGGCAGCACAGTGGCTTAGTGGTTAGCACTTCTGCCTCACAGCACTGGGGTCATGAGTTGGATTCCCAACCATGGCCTTATCTGTGTGGAGTTTGTAAGTTCTCCCCGTGTTTGCGTGGGTTTCCTCCAGGTGCTCCGGTTTCCTCCCACACTCCAAAAACATACTGGTAGGTTATTTAGCTGCAATTAAATTGCCCTTAGTCTTTCTCGGTCTGTGTGTGTTAGGGAATTTAGACTATAAGCTCCCATGGGGCAGGGACTGATGTGAATGAGTTCTCTGTACAGTGCTGCGGAATTAGTGGCGCTGTATAAATAAATGGATGATGATGATGATGATGATGATCAGCACCTCTCCCCATAATTTTCAGAACTGTGGGGGTCCCAAGGATCCCTGCAATACTCGCTCCAGCAAAGCACAGTACAGTAAATGCCATGGCTCTGTCAGCTCCTGTGTTATAAGCTAACATAGCGCTGTTTGTTTTTTTAATTTCCTGCATTGTCAATTTAGGAAGAGTATCCAGTACAGTTCTGGTGTAGCTGAGTACACTCTAACTGTAGGAGTGCCTAACATGGGCTAATATGGTAATTCAGAGGATGGGGCCTGGTGACGAAAAATGCACCTTGTTGGTGGACATATCCTTTAACAGACCGTCTCCAGCACATGTGGGAAAGGACCTTGGGCACCACTGTTCAGTACAGGTCAAGAAACGGAATGTCATCAGTTTGTTTTATTATCGGCAATTTCCTATTCTATACTGAAGTCTGATTGAGTGTCAGGAACACAGATGAGAACTATGAACACTGGCAACCAGACAATAGGTCCTGCACTGTACACTGGCCACCAGGATATGGAATCTGCATTGTATATGTGGAGGGACAGAAGACGCTGGAGCCGGTGCCCGTGAAGAGGGCGAAGATATCCGGCAGCGCTGTGCCCCTGGAGGGGCTGAAGAGGTCCCCGATGGTGCCCAGCTACAAGAAAGAAGAGGAGAAGTACTCACCCGTCCATCGATCCAGCGGCGGTGAGTATAACTTCTTTTTTGCAGGTCCTGTGCGCGGGGGAAGGATGAGCCAATCAGGGCTCATCTTTCCCCGCTGGCCAATCAGCGGCCGGATGCGCGAGCCAATCGCGGCTCGCGCCCGGCCATTCAAAAGATTGGCGCCGACGCGAGCCAATCAGCGCTCGCGCCGGCGGATGACGTCACGCCGGCGACTATATAAGTCGCCGGGTGGCGCCATTTTGCCAGAAGTCCGTCGGCGGAGAAGAGAGAGGACGTCTCTTCAAGACGTCCATCAAGAGAGCCAGCAGCAGCGGCGGCAGGGGGCCCTTGTAAGGGCCGTGAGCTACCCTGCCGCCAGAAGACTCCTAGCAAGCCGCCGGAGCGGAGATCGCCGGCGGGGAGCCCTTGTCAGGGCTGAGAGCGCCCCCGCCCCAGCTGCAACTGGAGACCCAGCGCCGAAGCGGAGAAGAGGCGCCGCCGGCTGGAGGGTCTGGAAGACCCGGAGGAAGAAACAGAAGACGGCGTGTCAAGTTGAGTATCCTGCGCAGAGCAGGTAAGTAGACTCAACAATAACGTCGGGCACTAGGCCCGTGGGCACAGCCGGGCACAAGGCCCGTTGGCACTGTAAATTAGGGGCACAAGGCCCAGGGACCTGGGCACTAGGCCCCAACGTGGTAGTGGGCCAGTAGGCCATTAGTATACTGATATAAAGGGGACAAGCCCCTGTTAGTTAGAGAGGGGGACTCAGAGCCCCAGGTGTACAAGGGCACAAGGCCCTTAGGTAGTTAGGGGCCTAGAGGCCATAGGAAGGCCAGAGGGCCTGGTTAGAGGCTGGTAGCCTGTAGGTTATTAAGGGCACAAGGCCCTCAGTTAGTTAGGAAGGCCACAGGCCTTAGGCAGGGGCTAGGACCCCTAGGTAGTAGGGCACAAGGCCCTAGTAAGTGGGCTCAGAGCCCTGAGTTAGAGAGGGGGCTGAGGCCCATTAGTCAGAGCAGAAGGCTCTGCGTGTAGCTGGGCAGAGACCCATGGTGTGTAGGGCATAAGGCCCTGGTGGTGAGAGGTAGAGGCGTAGGAGCCTCGTGAGAGTAGGCGCGGTCCTGTGTGAGGTGAGCACACGTGGTTAGGAGGTACGGTCGAGCGTAGGCTCCCGTGGTGCTGTAGCAACCTGCTGGTTGGCTAGCAGCGGTGTGTTCGGGTAAGTAGCGGCAAAGTACTGTAGACTGTATTTATTCTGTCTGTGTGGCGAGTGTAGTTTACATTACAGTATTTTGGTGTGCTTTCTAGCTGTGTCCAGGGGCAAGACGTCAGGCCCCCATTAAAGGTAGGCTCTTGTTTCCTGTGGTTTTCCTGTGTTAACCCGTGCTGTGGGGGACAAGTGTAAGTACCAGCATACACATAGTCAGGGGAGAACACATGTAGTTTTCCTGTCCCTTAGGTCCCCGGGGTCACACTGGTACCCAGAGGGGGGTGGCTGAGTGAGTTGGTGGCAGTACAGCACACCTTGAGGCAGTTCCAGGGGCGGCCGTGGTTCTGATCAAGGGTCCTCAAGGCCGGTTCCGTGCAGGTGGACCTGTGGTTCCGGACGTAGGGACACGTGTGAGATACCCGAGTACAGGCAGTCGGGCGGTTCAGTTCGATCGGCTGTTCCGTGCGGCAGTCGGCCCGCGGGTTAGTGTGCTGTGTTACTGAGCCTCAGCCGGGCTTAAAGAACCCGTACTTAGGGCCTGCGTGTGACTCCATAGCAAGAAGGCAGCTTCTTGGTAAGACCTGGGTGAGGGGGTTAGGAACCGCCCTCCGGTGTAGGCTGTGAACACCGGCTGGTGTTCCCCGTAGCGTGTAACTAGTAGTTCCGTTAGTGCACCACATTTAGTTAGTCCTAGTGTTTGACTTAGTTGCGTTGCCGACCATTAGAACGTTGTTAGGGTCGGGTCGCCGTTGTAGCTAGTCCAGTTTGTGGGTGCCATCTTAGTTCACGGAGAGCGTAGAGGGAGGCTGTGTGTCTTGTCATCCGCAGGAGTCGGGAAGGTGCAGGAGAACCGGATCGGAAGTGGGAGTGTCCCGGTGAGTATCACGCTCGATTCCTCCTTTCGGTTAGGCCCTCACCGGCAGGTGTGTGAGGCACTTGAGGCGGGATTAGTCCTCGGATTAGTCTTGGCCTTCAGTGCCTGTAGTCCCCCGCGTCTTGGCAAGAACAAAGTGAGGAGGCGGCAAGGAGCTTGGACTGACCGTGTCCTTGCCCTTTGCCGTAGTCTCGGACAGCCCTTACCTGGTAGGCACGGCCGTAATCTCTGTCTCTATCTCAGAGGGACGTGATTGGAGGTGACTGCGGCTGCGGATCTGCTGGGATAGGATCGCAGCTGGGAAAGTGGAAGCGGACTGGAGGTGACCATCGTTTACAAGGTAAATTCTTTTGTGTGCGTCTGTCCCTGTCTTTTCCCCGCAGGGGGCGTTACATTTTGGCGTAGTCGGCAGGATCAACGATGGCTCATCGGGGGATCATTCCGCTGTACGAGGGATACAGCTGTGTCATCTCTCGTGACGAAGTGGCAGCGTTCACGAAGCAAATCCTGGAACGTTGTGAGACAAGGAAGAAGAAGAGCAAAGGTACTAAACGGCAACCGGTGGAAGAAATGCTGTGCTGGAAGTGTGGGTTGCCTGGACACTTCGCATACCAGTGCCCAGTTGCCGAGGAGCTCTTTGATGAATGGGAGGACGAAGAAGTCTCCGATGAATGGGAAGACGTAGAAGTCTTCGAGTGGAAGGACGAGGAAGCCTTCCATCCAGGGTCTCAAGAGAAGTCGGAATCTGGAGGGAAGGATCGGCAGAGCCTGCTGACTGTTGGATCGCAGGTGATCGTCCCGTCCAAGCAAGATTCGCGACAGGAATACCCGCGTCAGCCGGATGCTGGAGCTGGGGTATTGGAGACGTCGGATACGTCAGACGACTTGTCCGTGGCTGTGGAAGAGTTGGTCCCTGAAGACGAAGGGAGAACTGAGCAGACCCTCCACGGGGCAACGCTGTGTCCGGAGACATGTGAAGATGTCTGCCCGGTGGTACCTGAGAGGATGGAAGCCATCAGTACCCCGGAAGAGGGAGCTGCTGAAGAAGTACTGCCTGAAGAAGACTGTACTTTAGAGAGCGCAGCTGGAGAGTGGTGGATGTTGTCACCTTCTGAAGAAGCTTCCCGCACAACCGAGGAGGTATCGGACGGATGGGAGGTTCCGGCATGCGCCGAAGAAGAGACTCCCTGGATACCGACTTCGGGCGAGGAAGTTGCCAGGATGGTGTGGATCCTGCGCGAGAGGGCTTTACCGCGAAGGACCCGGTGGACGCAAGTCAGGGATGCCGGTAAGCGACCCTTGGAGGTGGACGTAGAGGAGAAGACGTTGATTGTGGGGACCACAATGGAAAAAGGCGGCGGAAATGTGGAGGGACAGAAGACGCTGGAGCCGGTGCCCGTGAAGAGGGCGAAGATATCCGGCAGCGCTGTGCCCCTGGAGGGGCTGAAGAGGTCCCCGATGGTGCCCAGCTACAAGAAAGAAGAGGAGAAGTACTCACCCGTCCATCGATCCAGCGGCGGTGAGTATAACTTCTTTTTTGCAGGTCCTGTGCGCGGGGGAAGGATGAGCCAATCAGGGCTCATCTTTCCCCGCTGGCCAATCAGCGGCCGGATGCGCGAGCCAATCGCGGCTCGCGCCCGGCCATTCAAAAGATTGGCGCCGACGCGAGCCAATCAGCGCTCGCGCCGGCGGATGACGTCACGCCGGCGACTATATAAGTCGCCGGGTGGCGCCATTTTGCCAGAAGTCCGTCGGCGGAGAAGAGAGAGGACGTCTCTTCAAGACGTCCATCAAGAGAGCCAGCAGCAGCGGCGGCAGGGGGCCCTTGTAAGGGCCGTGAGCTACCCTGCCGCCAGAAGACTCCTAGCAAGCCGCCGGAGCGGAGATCGCCGGCGGGGAGCCCTTGTCAGGGCTGAGAGCGCCCCCGCCCCAGCTGCAACTGGAGACCCAGCGCCGAAGCGGAGAAGAGGCGCCGCCGGCTGGAGGGTCTGGAAGACCCGGAGGAAGAAACAGAAGACGGCGTGTCAAGTTGAGTATCCTGCGCAGAGCAGGTAAGTAGACTCAACAATAACGTCGGGCACTAGGCCCGTGGGCACAGCCGGGCACAAGGCCCGTTGGCACTGTAAATTAGGGGCACAAGGCCCAGGGACCTGGGCACTAGGCCCCAACGTGGTAGTGGGCCAGTAGGCCATTAGTATACTGATATAAAGGGGACAAGCCCCTGTTAGTTAGAGAGGGGGACTCAGAGCCCCAGGTGTACAAGGGCACAAGGCCCTTAGGTAGTTAGGGGCCTAGAGGCCATAGGAAGGCCAGAGGGCCTGGTTAGAGGCTGGTAGCCTGTAGGTTATTAAGGGCACAAGGCCCTCAGTTAGTTAGGAAGGCCACAGGCCTTAGGCAGGGGCTAGGACCCCTAGGTAGTAGGGCACAAGGCCCTAGTAAGTGGGCTCAGAGCCCTGAGTTAGAGAGGGGGCTGAGGCCCATTAGTCAGAGCAGAAGGCTCTGCGTGTAGCTGGGCAGAGACCCATGGTGTGTAGGGCATAAGGCCCTGGTGGTGAGAGGTAGAGGCGTAGGAGCCTCGTGAGAGTAGGCGCGGTCCTGTGTGAGGTGAGCACACGTGGTTAGGAGGTACGGTCGAGCGTAGGCTCCCGTGGTGCTGTAGCAACCTGCTGGTTGGCTAGCAGCGGTGTGTTCGGGTAAGTAGCGGCAAAGTACTGTAGACTGTATTTATTCTGTCTGTGTGGCGAGTGTAGTTTACATTACAGTATTTTGGTGTGCTTTCTAGCTGTGTCCAGGGGCAAGACGTCAGGCCCCCATTAAAGGTAGGCTCTTGTTTCCTGTGGTTTTCCTGTGTTAACCCGTGCTGTGGGGGACAAGTGTAAGTACCAGCATACACATAGTCAGGGGAGAACACATGTAGTTTTCCTGTCCCTTAGGTCCCCGGGGTCACACTGGTACCCAGAGGGGGGTGGCTGAGTGAGTTGGTGGCAGTACAGCACACCTTGAGGCAGTTCCAGGGGCGGCCGTGGTTCTGATCAAGGGTCCTCAAGGCCGGTTCCGTGCAGGTGGACCTGTGGTTCCGGACGTAGGGACACGTGTGAGATACCCGAGTACAGGCAGTCGGGCGGTTCAGTTCGATCGGCTGTTCCGTGCGGCAGTCGGCCCGCGGGTTAGTGTGCTGTGTTACTGAGCCTCAGCCGGGCTTAAAGAACCCGTACTTAGGGCCTGCGTGTGACTCCATAGCAAGAAGGCAGCTTCTTGGTAAGACCTGGGTGAGGGGGTTAGGAACCGCCCTCCGGTGTAGGCTGTGAACACCGGCTGGTGTTCCCCGTAGCGTGTAACTAGTAGTTCCGTTAGTGCACCACATTTAGTTAGTCCTAGTGTTTGACTTAGTTGCGTTGCCGACCATTAGAACGTTGTTAGGGTCGGGTCGCCGTTGTAGCTAGTCCAGTTTGTGGGTGCCATCTTAGTTCACGGAGAGCGTAGAGGGAGGCTGTGTGTCTTGTCATCCGCAGGAGTCGGGAAGGTGCAGGAGAACCGGATCGGAAGTGGGAGTGTCCCGGTGAGTATCACGCTCGATTCCTCCTTTCGGTTAGGCCCTCACCGGCAGGTGTGTGAGGCACTTGAGGCGGGATTAGTCCTCGGATTAGTCTTGGCCTTCAGTGCCTGTAGTCCCCCGCGTCTTGGCAAGAACAAAGTGAGGAGGCGGCAAGGAGCTTGGACTGACCGTGTCCTTGCCCTTTGCCGTAGTCTCGGACAGCCCTTACCTGGTAGGCACGGCCGTAATCTCTGTCTCTATCTCAGAGGGACGTGATTGGAGGTGACTGCGGCTGCGGATCTGCTGGGATAGGATCGCAGCTGGGAAAGTGGAAGCGGACTGGAGGTGACCATCGTTTACAAGGTAAATTCTTTTGTGTGCGTCTGTCCCTGTCTTTTCCCCGCAGGGGGCGTTACATATACCACCTACTTGTCAATAGATTCTCAACTGTTAACTAAACATCAGGCATTATCTTTTCTATTAGTCCATATAACATTTGCCTTTAACAATCAAATACTCCATATAAGCTGTCTCTAGAACTCCTCCATGTACTCTATCTAACTTCTTCCTATAGCTTCTTCTATTACTCCATATAGTCTGTCTCTACAATTACCCAATTATGTCATATAAGTACACCTTATATCTTCTCCTATTCCTCCATGCAACCTCTCCCTATAACTCCTCCTATTACTCCATATAACCTCTCCCTATATCTCCTCCTATTCCTCCATATAACCTCTCCCTATAAATCATATTACTCCATATAACCTCTTCCTATAACTCCTCCTATTACTCCATATAGCCTCTCATTATAACTCCTCCTATTACTCCATGCAACCTCTCCCTATAACTCCTCCTATTACTCCATATAACCTCTCCCTATATCTCCTCCTATTCCTCCATATAACCTCTCCCTATATCTCCTCCTATTACTCCATATAACCTCTTCATATAACTCCTCCTATTACTCCATATAGCCTCTCATTATAACTCCTCCTATTACTCCATGTAACTTATTCCTATAACTCCTCCTATTACTCCATATAGCCTCTCATTATAACTCTTCCTTTTATGTCATACACATTATTTCATAGGTTCCTAGTATTAATACACTGGCACACTGCTGCAGTATGATTCTTTATTTTCACCCACCCATCCCACAAATCCACTATAAATTCTCACACATTAAGCTGATGATGGCGATGGGAATGATTCCGCTGATCCTTTTAATCTTTGAGTTTTATTTTCAAAGGATTAGGTGGTGCTCCTATTTTGCAAAATTGGCCACTTCATGAGGATTAGAAGTGATTTTATCTGTCACCAAGGAACACAATCCAAAGTCATCACAGATCAATACCCCGCATCAATGCAAAAAAAAAAAGTATAATTAGTATACACAAACTTATATTACTTCCCATGTTTTCACATGTTCCTAAATGATGCTAAACAAAAATGTGTAAGTTGGTGAACATAACAAAATGAGGGCCAAAAAAGACGAAGATTTTTTATTTGGTAAAAATAAGTCTTAAAATTTGAAATAAAAAAACTAGGACCCTCATGTGAACAAAAATCCATACCTTACTTTCTTTTAGATACCAGATAATCTACAAGAGTTTTAGGAACTTTTACAGTCATTATCAGTGTGAGTTAACTGAGGTAATGTTTAGCCCTGCTCACCCTACCAGCCAACTGGTCTACCCATGTCAACCATGGCATTCCCAGTACCTCAACGTTGGTTAAATGAATCACCTAGGCAAATAGTGGTTTAAAAATGCACTTTTATTTATAAAATACACAGCATACATAATAAAATCAAATATGTGACAATACTAGATGCACCTTTTATCTATAAATACACAGAATACATAATAAAATCAAATATGTGACAATACCAGAGGCTTCACCACACTGCAAACTACGCACTCCTATACATCACTACCATCTCTGCCTTTAAAGTGCATACCCAGCTGCTGACCCACGCTCTTCAGTCCTCTACCCATGTGGTAATGACTGAGCTCAATGTCCTCCTGCTTTTTTAGGTCCACAAAGAAAACAGTCTGCTGATGATTCGATGTTCACACTGGCACACTCTTGGAGCATTCTGACAGGACAGTGCTCATAGTCAGCACTGTCCTGAAGAGAGATGCCCTCTGCCCTGTGTCTGTGTCTGTGTTTTTTTAAACCCATCTCACTTACTAGTGGCTGCAGCATGTTTGCTAAGCATCTGCCTGCGTATAGATTCAGCGGCCAGAAGGAGTATTACAGTACACAAACAAAAGGCATGTTTACACAATTTTAATAGTGGGTACAACCCCACTTGACAACATTTAAGTATTAATAGTACTATTGTAAAGTTTGTAAGGTGCGACAGTGCTCTGCAGCGCTGTACAGTAAGGAAAACAGGACATACATAAAACAGGGACATACAAGGTAGATAAAATAAAGGCAGACATGAAAACAAAAGGTAGAGGACTCGGCTCATTAGAGAGCTTACATTCTAATTGGAAGAGGGCACAACTGAAATAAGAGGAGTGAGTGATGTCCAGAATGGAGATTGGGACAGTTGTGAGGGTGTGTTAGTGTTAGCAGTATCTTCGGGAATAAGGTAAGCTCCAAAAATTAGATGGATTTTCAGAGAGTGTCTAAATATTTAGGGCTGTGGGAAAGTTTAATTGGGCCGAATAGAAAATTCCATAAGTGGGGAGCAGCACAAGAGAAGTCTTGCAGGCGGGAGTGAGAGATGGTTTCCAAAAATGAGACAATGCACAGGTGAGAGGGAAAGTATTTTGATATGAAATTTATGATGTATGAAGGGGTGATGTTGTTGCGGGCTCTGTAGGTAAGGGTGAGTAATTTGAATTGGATTCTGGAAGACAAATGGAGTCAGCATAGGGATATACAAAGTGGAGTAGCAGATGTGGAGCAGTGAGAGAGGTAGATCAGTCTTGTAGCAGCATTTAGGATAGATTAAAGTAGGGATACATGGGACTGGGTAATGCTAGATACCAGCCAACTGGTCTACCCATGTCAACCATGGCATTCCCAGTACCTCAACGTTGGTTAAATGAATCACCTAGGCAAATAGTGGTTTAAAAATGCACTTTTATTTATAAAATACACAGCATACATAATAAAATCAAATATGTGACAATACTAGATGCACCTTTTATCTATAAATACACAGAATACATAATAAAATCAAATATGTGACAATACCAGAGGCTTCACCACACTGCAAACTACGCACTCCTATACATCACTACCATCTCTGCCTTTAAAGTGCATACCCAGCTGCTGACCCACGCTCTTCAGTCCTCTACCCATGTGGTAATGACTGAGCTCAATGTCCTCCTGCTTTTTTAGGTCCACAAAGAAAACAGTCTGCTGATGATTCGATGTTCACACTGGCACACTCTTGGAGCATTCTGACAGGACAGTGCTCATAGTCAGCACTGTCCTGAAGAGAGATGCCCTCTGCCCTGTGTCTGTGTCTGTGTTTTTTTAAACCCATCTCACTTACTAGTGGCTGCAGCATGTTTGCTAAGCATCTGCCTGCGTATAGATTCAGCGGCCAGAAGGAGTATTACAGTACACAAACAAAAGGCATGTTTACACAATTTTAATAGTGGGTACAACCCCACTTGACAACATTTAAGTATTAATAGTACTATTGTAAAGTTTGTAAGGTGCAACAGTGCTCTGCAGCGCTGTACAGTAAGGAAAACAGGACATACATAAAACAGGGACATACAAGGTAGATAAAATAAAGGCAGACATGAAAACAAAAGGTAGAGGACTCGGCTCATTAGAGAGCTTACATTCTAATTGGAAGAGGGCACAACTGAAATAAGAGGAGTGAGTGATGTCCAGAATGGAGATTGGGACAGTTGTGAGGGTGTGTTAGTGTTAGCAGTATCTTCGGGAATAAGGTAAGCTCCAAAAATTAGATGGATTTTCAGAGAGTGTCTAAATATTTAGGGCTGTGGGAAAGTTTAATTGGGCCGAATAGAAAATTCCATAAGTGGGGAGCAGCACAAGAGAAGTCTTGCAGGCGGGAGTGAGAGATGGTTTCCAAAAATGAGACAATGCACAGGTGAGAGGGAAAGTATTTTGATATGAAATTTATGATGTATGAAGGGGTGGTGTTGTTGCGGGCTCTGTAGGTAAGGGTGAGTAATTTGAATTGGATTCTGGAAGACAAATGGAGTCAGCATAGGGATATACAAAGTGGAGTAGCAGATGTGGAGCAGTGAGAGAGGTAGATCAGTCTTGTAGCAGCATTTAGGATAGATTAAAGTAGGGATACATGGGACTGGGTAATGCTAGATAGCAGGAGGTTGCAGTAGTCAAGAGATGATGAGAGAATAATTATGAATTTTGGTAGCAAGTTGGGTAAGAAAAGGCACAACTGTGTTTCTAAGGTGGGACTGGGAGAGAGTCTGGATGTGAGGAGTAAAGCAGAGGGCAGAGTCAAGTGTGACACCAAGGCAGCAGGAGTTCGAGGAAATCATGGTGTTATTGACGGTGAAGAAGGTTTAATGGGAGGTGGTGACTCTGGGAAGAGGGAAGGTAAGTTTTGTTTTGGACATGTTGAGCTTTTAATAGAGTTGGGACTTTCGTGTGGAGGTAGCAGAAAGACAAATGGTTCAATGGTTAATGAGAAGTTTACTAGGTTAAGAGTACGTGGTATTGATATGTACGTGTGGATTTGGGTGCAGGGGGGAGGCATGAGGTAAGGTGAGGCTGAAGGCTAAGTTCGAGAAACTATAAATGGAGGTGTAGTGGGAGAAGACAAGGTCAAGGGAATGTCCATCACAGTGGGTGCGAGATGAGTTTAATTGGGAGAGACAAAAGTAGCCAGTAAGTGAAAGTAAGTGAAAGAAGAAGAGACAGTGAGATTATCAATGAGCATGTTGAAGTCGCCTAGTATAAGAGTAGGCAGGTCAAAGGGTAGGAAGTAAGTGAGCCAGGCCGCAAAGTTTTCAAGGAATTGGGAAACTGGACTCATCATATCCTGTCTTGACTATTGCAACCTCCTGCTATCTGGCATTCCTGACACCCATATTTCCACAATTCAATCCATCCTAAATGCTGCTGCAAGACTGATCTTTCTCTCTCACCGCTCCACATCTGCTGCACCACTTTGAAAATCCCTACACTGGCTCCCTGTGTCCTCCAGAATCAAATTCAAATGACTCACCCTTACCTACAAATCCCTCAAAACACTACACCTGCATACATCTCAAATTTCATATCAACATACTCTCCCTCCCGCTCTTTTAGATCTACCTCTGACCTGTGCCTTGTTTTGTCTCGAACCACCTCTCACTACCGCCTACAAGACTTCTCCCGTGCTGCTCCCCACTTATGAAATTCCCTACCAGGCTCAATCAGACTTTCCCACAGCTTTCAAATCTTTAGACGCTTTTTGAAAACCCATCTCATTTTTAGAGGTTACCTTATCTCCTATAACACTATTCACACTAATGCACCCTCGCACCTGCCCCACTCTCCACTCTGAGACACATTTGCTCCTCTTATTTCAGCTGTGCCCTCTTCCACTTAGAATGTAAGCTCTCTAAAGGACAGGGTCCTTCATATATATATATATATATATTAGTTTTCATGTCTGCTTTTATTTTGTCTACCTTGTATATCCCTGTTTTATGTATGTACTGTTTTCCCTACTGTACAGCGCTGCAGAGCACTGATGCACCTTACAAATACATACGATAATAATAATAATTGGGTAATCCATGTGGATATAGCATAGAGATAGCTAGATACACAATATAGTAGAGGAGAGAGATCAGGGGAGGAGAGGTAGATTTGGGTGCAATCAGTTTAGACGTGGTACTGAAGGTCGAATGAGTAAATTAGTTCCTCAAAAGAAAAGGTGTACAGTGAGAAAAGCAGAGGGCAAAGAAAACTGAGGGACCCCAACAGAAAGAAAGAGTGGAGGATGTGCCTGAGGAAGTAAACCTGGAAAGAAGTAATGAAGGCCAATGGAGTAGAGGGTGTGCAGAAGGGTGATAACCAATGTCAATATCAGCAGAGGCGCAGGAGGATGAGTATGGAGAAGTGTCCCTTAGCTGTAAGTAGATCATTCATCACGTTTGTGAGTGGATTGTTGGTGGTGAAAACCCAATTGCAAAGAGTCCAGAATGGAGTGAGACGAGAGAAAGTTGTACACAAGTTGGTCCTGTAGTTTGGAGGCAAAGGGGAGGAGAGAAATATTGCCGGAAAGTGCAACAACACTAAATGAGGCATGTAGGTTTTCACTGTGCTACCCAGATGTAAGTAAGCCCCAATGTGTACAGTTTATACATAACTAATAACATGAAAATCTGAGGTGTAACATGAAATCCTGTCAGCCCCTGTTCTGCTGTTCTGAACTCTAGTTCCAACCCTGATGCAAACCCTGATATTCCCCCTTACTCCTTGGATACATTTTCCTCAGTTCAGGTGTTTGCAGTTTAGAGTTCCTGTAACCGAAGCCCATCTGCTCTTTGATGTATTATTTTCCATACTGCAGTTTATTTGGTCACTTGTTGCTGTCTTAAGGCCATGATCCTGTTTATGTAGTCAGAGCAGAGTGCCTGAGCTATATTTAGTAGATTTTAACCTGACACTTTATGATGTCAAAGAAAATTGCAGCTATTTAGGAATGCAGTGACCAGAGGTTAATGTTGAAAGTCTTCAAAATCCTTGACAGGTGGATTACAGACATATGCTCAGAGTATATTGTCAGATTTAACTCAACAAGAATACAGTGTTTTTTATAGAGGCAAATGCTCTATTAAAATATCTAGCCGTTATATGTAAAACTCAACAATTTTGAACATTTGTATAGGTCCTACTACAGGCTACATAGAGCTGTTATGCCCTTTTACATTGAGTAGGTTTGCAAAATTGGTCATTTAATGCTGATGATATGCAGAGGCTGCAATCAGTTCATATGCATTTTGCATGCTTGCAAACTACATACAGCCGACATATAGCACACATCTCAAGGAATTGCAATGAAATACATAGTTGCCAACATTGGTAAAATAATTCCAGGGACACCATTGTGGTGTAAAATTAAAGCGAAATGGTGGAGATATGGCTATGCAAATTAGTGGGCATAATTGCCAACATTTTAAAATGTGTTCCAGGGACATCTTGCTCTTCAGCCATGGCATCAAAGCACGGTGCATGTGATACTGTCTCAACGGACCTTGGAGCAATATAATCCCCATTATGTCATATTTACTGAATTTGCTTAGAATGTTTTTAGCATTTAAAATTCTCTTCTTAAATAAATGTAAACTTGCATAGTCAAGAAAATAAGAATAGCTATAAATTTATTTTGAGAGGCGGAAAAAGAACAATGTTATTGGGACGACAATAAAATAGGGGCACTTCCAGGGACAAATCTCTATAACCAGAGACAAACATTGCAAATTAGGGACAGTTGACACCTTTGGGTGGCTGTGGCTAAATAGGTGCTTGCATAATTGTTCAAATAATAAGCAATACAATTCATATTCCAGATAACTAAGCACATACCAAGCAAGATGCCCATAGGGCAACACAGTGGCTAAGTGGTTAACACTTCTGCCTTACAGCACTGGGGTCATGAGTTCAATTCCCGTCCATGGCCTTATCTGTGAGGAGTTTGTATGTTCTCCCCGTGTTTGTGTGGGTTTCCTCCGGCTGCTCCGGTTTCCTCCCACACTCCAAAAAACATACTGGTAGGATAATTGGCTGCTGACAAATTGTGCATCTGTCTGTGTGTGTTAGGGAATTTAGACTGTAAGCTCCAATGGGGCAGGGACTGATGTGAGTGAGTTCTCGGTACAGCGGTGCGGAATTAGTGGCGCTATATAAATAAATGGTGATGATGATGATGATTGCTAGCAGTAATGCCCAGTAAAATGGACATTAACACAATTAATGCTCAATAGGATGCCCATTAATAGAATTGTAATTTGGCAGTTTAATACCAAATAGCATGTCCATAAGTAAAAGTCATGCTCAATAAGATGCCTATCAGCAGTAGTAGTAATAATCTGTATTATTCCCATTAATAGCAGCAATGTCCAGTAAGATGTCCACTAGCAGCAATAATATCTAATAAGATGGCCATTTACAGCAGTAATGCCCAATATGATTAGAAGGCAGCTGGCAAACTCATGACACATCAAGTGACTTTTGACATTGAGGGTAACATGAAGCTTTCTCCAGATTTGCCCCCTCCCCTGGAAATGATTCAACAGTTTTTAAATATGGTTGTCTAGGCTATTGATGTGAATTTATTTAAGTATTTTTATTTATTACAAAAAACATACAAATAAACAAGTATGCATTCACAAACCATTGATGTACATTGTTAATATTTTTACATTTATTGTTATGTTAAGTATACAGTAATAAAAGAAACACTGCATTTTATAGCAAAATAGGGGAGAGGGGGGTGTTGGACTGGTTGTGAGGAGAGGAGTGGATCTGCATGTGAAATTCTAATTGTAGTTATATTAGTAGATTGTGTTCGGATTTTTAAATGATATTAAGTGAACACAAGATCAGTGATAATTAGCACCTGTTTCAACACATTTGGTGGCAGTTGCATTGACATAAAACATTGTAAAACTATGTATAAAACTATGTATCTCTAATAAGAACAAAGTTCTCATAATTACACAAAACAGATGATTACTAACAAAATAATGTGTTTTAGAAAGATAAAATGGAACAATTGTGCACTAAAGAGGTTTATATGAGGTGCTATTTGTTAACAGCATAAAATCCCATAAATATTTTTGTTAAATGGGTGTGCACAAAATTTGGAGATGAGCCATGTAATACATTTTGTAAATCTGAAAGTAACACAAAATCAATGGTGTAGTCACAAAATTAGTTGTCAAATGAGTGTTATACACAACAGTGGTAAAGCACTATTTTGCAACACAATTCATTTTGTAACAGACCATATGTGTATCTGGTGAGAATGCACAGTTGTTGAAAGTACAAACTAGCCAATCTTGTTAATTTCCCAAAATGAGCTCAAATTTTGTTTCAAATGTGCATTTTCTGTTACAAAAGTAAACATTTTTAACACAAATTTTATTTAGTGGCACAAAATTATAACAACAACACAAGATTATATTTTGAAAAACACATGATTGGTTTTCTAGTTTTTAATAACCTCCACAAATATTTTGAAATCACAATATTGATTTTGCGGCTCAAACGATAAGTTTTAGCACCCACATGCTGACGTAGCCCGAGCATAGTAAGGGCGTGTTAATACACCTTATGCAGTAGGTAGGGATGAAAGCAGATGTATATTTGCCTCTTTGGAGGCACACAAGTGTCTGCGCATTAACATATTCTACTCAAATGTGCACAGTTTTTGTACTATACAGACTTGCAGATATCTTAAGATAGTGTACCTGCAACTTTACTAGGCAAATAACATACTTTTCACAGACTTTTCATTAAATTATTTGAAAATTTCTATCTATCTGTGAAGTTGGATCTATATTTAAGCAGAAATTAAAATGATTGTAATTGATGTTAAAGTACAGTAAGTTTGCAATTGTAACAATATAGGTGTAGCTGGAGTGACGGTGGGGAGTAGGAGATATTCTAATGGTGGTTACATCGAGCAGTGGAGATACAGGGGTTATTACGGGGAGCATAGACAAAAAATGCATTCCTTGGGTACAAGCAGGGCTGCCAAGAAGAATTCAGGGCCCGGGTACAACAAATTCATGGGGCCCCCCCTCATAGTCAAATAAGCCCCAAAAATTATTTGCGCCGCCTTACGGCGGCGCAAAAAAATTTAGGTGTATGGTCATGCATTCAGGGGCGTAGCTAGCCAAACGGCGGTGCAAAAATTTTGGGAGGTGTGGTCATGCATTTTGGGGCGTGGCAAACGTGCCATTGGGGCGTGGCTAACATAAAAACCACTAGGCTCTCAATTCACCGGAGCGTCACATATGTTCAAGCACTCCTGACTTTCAGGACATCTACCACCACAGTGTAGTATACAAACAATGCAGTGTGTACACAAACAGTTCAGTCTTGGCCTACACCTTACATTGGGCACAACATTCACCAAAAATTGGTATTGTCCCTACTAGAATCACAACATTTCACATACTGTCCTGCTCTCTCCTACCTGTTCTTCTCACTTTCTCCACCTGTGGCTGCATGTTTCTTTAGTTGCGGCTTGTCTGGATCCTGGAATGCTGGGGGCCCTATTTGGAAAAAAATAGCTACATTTAGATAATTCCAAACAACCCTGGCGTTAAATCAATACCATCCACGATTAATAATTAGGCCTTCCTCCAGCTCCAATATTACAATAATGTGCCCCTTCATCATCGCCATGCCTTATGATCACACTGTGCCCTCCATGCTGTTTTTGCCCCCTTCATCTGGCTCCCCTTCATCAGACTATACTATGCTGCTCCCCCCCTTTTTCAATCCCACTGTGCCATGCCTCCCCCCCCTTTGTAACCCCACTGTGCCATGCTGCCCACCATTTTTTAACCCCACTGTGCCATGCTGACCCCTGTTTATTAACCCCACTGTGCCATACTGCCCCGTTTTTTAACCCATCTGTGCCCCTCTCATTTTTTCACCCCCTCTGTCATGCTGCCCCCCCCCCCCCCGTTTTTAACCCCTCTGACATGCTGCTTTCCCATTTTTTAACCCCTCTGTGCTCCCCCTCAATTTTTAACCCCTCTGACATGCTGCTTTCCCATTTTTTAACCCCTCTGTGCCCCCACTCATTTTTTAACCCCTCTGACATGCTGCTTCCCCGTTTTTTAACCCCTCTGTGCTCCCCCTCATTTTTTAACCCCTCTGACATGCTGCTTCCCCGTTTTTTAACCCCTCTGTGCTCCCCCTCATTTTTTAACCCCTCTGACATGCTGCTTTCCCGTTTTTTAACCCCTCTGTGCTCCCCCTCATTTTTTAACCCCTCTGACATGCTGCTTCCCCGTTTTTTAACCCCTCTGTGCTCCCCCTCATTTTTTAACCCCTCTGACATGCTGCTTTCCCGTTTTTTAACCCCTCTGTGCTCCCCCTAATTTTTTAACCCCTCTGACATGCTGCTTCCCCGTTTTTAACCCCTCTGACATGCTGCTTCCCCGTTTTTAACCCCTTTGACATGCTGCTTTCCCGTTTTTTAACCCCTCTGTGCTCCCCCTAATTTTTTAACCCCTCTGACATGCTGCTTCCCCGTTTTTAACCCCTCTGACATGCTGCTTCCCCGTTTTTAACCCCTTTGACATGCTGCTTTCCCGTTTTTAACCCCTTTGACATGCTGCTTTCCCGTTTTTAACCCCTTTGACATGCTGCTTTCCCGTTTTTTAACCCATCTGTGCCCCTCTCATTTTTTCACCCCCTCTGTCATGCTGCCCCCCCCCCCCCCGTTTTTAACCCCTCTGACATGCTGCTTTCCCATTTTTTAACCCCTCTGTGCTCCCCCTCAATTTTTAACCCCTCTGACATGCTGCTTTCCCATTTTTTAACCCCTCTGTGCCCCCACTCATTTTTTAACCCCTCTGACATGCTGCTTTCCCGTTTTTTAACCCCTCTGTGCTCCCCCTCATTTTTTAACCCCTCTGACATGCTGCTTCCCCGTTTTTTAACCCCTCTGTGCTCCCCCTCATTTTTTAACCCCTCTGACATGCTGCTTTCCCGTTTTTTAACCCCTCTGTGCTCCCCCTAATTTTTTAACCCCTCTGACATGCTGCTTCCCCGTTTTTAACCCCTCTGACATGCTGCTTCCCCGTTTTTAACCCCTTTGACATGCTGCTTTCCCGTTTTTTAACCCCTCTGTGCTCCCCCTAATTTTTTAACCCCTCTGACATGCTGCTTCCCCGTTTTTAACCCCTCTGACATGCTGCTTCCCCGTTTTTAACCCCTTTGACATGCTGCTTTCCCGTTTTTAACCCCTTTGACATGCTGCTTTCCCGTTTTTTAACCCCTCTGTGCTCCCCCTTATTTTTTAACCCCTCTGTCATGCTGCCCCCCCGTTTTTTAACCCCTTTGTGCCCCCCTCGTTTTCCTCCCTTCACTTACCTTTTCTCCTCTCTTGGTCTTCTCTGCTGCTCTGTGCTCCATTGCTCCAGACTGACTGAATGCTGGGCATGACATGATGACATCACACCCAGCATTCAGACAGTCTGAATAGAGCACAGAGCAGCAGAGAGGAGGGATGCCGGCTCCGCGATCAGGTGAGTATGTTTTGTTTTTTTTTTAAACTAGCCTGCTCCCCCCACCAACGACCGAGCCCCCCCCCCCCCCCCCTGCCAAAAAAAAAAAAAAAAAAAAAAAGAAAAGGAAAAAAAACGTTTTGAAAAAAAATATTTGAAAATTAAAAAAAATCAGCAGCGCAAGGGCCCGGGCCGGGCCCCCTGACATGCCGGGCCCGGGTAATTAGTACCCGCTCCCCCCCCCTCTCGGCGGCCCTGGGTACAAGTAAGAGGTATTTATTAGATACATTGAGTTATAGGTGGAGTCTCAAAGCCAGTTATATTGACCAGAAGGTGGAGTCCTGGAACTGTAATAATGGCTGTCATATGTTTTATAGTTTAGCCAGGGCTTAATTTGTGCAGGAATGCAGATCCTGTGTAGGAATACAGTTCCTGCACTTCTTTTGCCCCCATAATCTTTAATATGTAAATATATTTTAAATGTCTTACCAGCGTATGTCAAAAATTGTTGGGTTGCACTTTTTTAGCTTAGCAGAAGGTAGACGTCTAGCGAATAGCAGTGATGATGCATCTGCTAATATATAGAGATAAAAACAAAGGGGAGATAATCAATGAATGGAAAAAGAGAAAGAACATGAGATGAGAGAGACTGAGAATGAAAGAAGTTCACACATGTAGGAAATGGTTTCCATGCCTGCTTGTTCTAATGACATTTGGGATCCCACATGCCTTCTCCTGAAGGTCAACAACAAATTGGGCAATTTACTGGTGATTAGTAAAGAATTCACAGGTGGGCTATTCAATGCTATTGAGATAGGCCTGAAGCCTGCTCTCCATTACATTAATTTAGTGTGATTGACTCATTTGTCTTAGCTCTTTGCTGACACATACTTGGCAGTGAATCAGTCTATGCTGTTGCATAGACTGACTGAAGGGATGTGGATGAAGGAAGCTAAAATGAAGAGGTATCATTGGGATATATTTCTGTGTGTTATAGGTGGGCCACAGTGCAATTATGTCACAATCATAATGGTAACATAGCCAGACACCACTGCTAATACAGAACAGACACTACTAGTCCTTCCTAATCTGCTGTTGCTACAGTTTTTACTTATAATGTAGTCTGAGTTTACTGGATGTTTGAGTCACAGCCAACCAATCAGTAATTTGATTTAATCTGTCTAGTACAAAACAAATAAATCAAGTGTTTGATTGGTTTAGTGCAGATTTTAATGGAATGGTAGTGACAAGAGGATTATTAATTAACAGCGTTCAAAGGAGGGAATAGACACTAAACCATAACAACCAATTAGTGTTAATATGGAGCGCTCTGCTCCATCTCCCATCTTGTTAGTGGTGTCCCCTGTGATCTAGTGAAGACAGGAAGTGGGGCAGCCTCCAGCATTCCGCATTGTTCTAATGAATATACACAGACAGGAAGTTCAACTCTCAGCGAGTTCTAACCAGTGACAGTTTAACTGTAAAGATGCATAATACTAGAGCTGCATCCTTTTTGTGTTAAACTTACTTATATATAGATAAATAAAGTGACCGGAAATATATATGAGCTACCTGTTCTCTGGCGTTGCCCACAATATAAGCTTACTACCATCTGTATATATGAATGTGCTATAATAGAGTTAAGTATATTAATTGCATAAGCTTGTCATACTGCCTGTCTGATACAGTCAGTATCAACTCTGAGCAACTATATATATGTGTATATATCATCTGTTACAACAAGTTCTGAGATAAAAGCAACAAATTGGTTAAGTCTAAAAGTTTCCTCTGGTTTGACATTTACCACCAACGCCGCTGACACCTATTACATATAACAGCGTAAGTGCCTTATAGATTTTTTCTGACAATAATTAGCTTTCACTGTCTAACATGCACTAAACAGATCTAGCTGATTCCTGATTGGTAGTTATGGTTTTAATGTAGATTTATTATACACATAATTGTAGGACAAATAGGGCTCCCATCATTTTAAAATACAAAACAGGACAACCGTAAAACATGAAATGTCTTGCCTCCTTTCATTTGCAGTAAACAGTTATAGATACCTATTCTCACTAACATTCTAAGGGCTAGATTTACTGAACTGCGGGTTTGAAGTCGTGGAGATGTTGCCTTTAGCAACCAATCAGATTCTAGCTTTCATTTTGAAGAATGCACTAAATAAATGATAGCTAGAATATGATTGGTTGCTATAGGCAACATCTCCACTTTTTTCAAACCCGCCGTTTAGTAAATATACAACGAAGAGTGTGATGCCTGAACAGATCCAACAAAAGAGAGCGCCATAAAAACAGAAAATTGGTGTGTCGCACAAAGTGTGGCCAAAGAGCTAAGAAGAAAATAATAAGAGCATACTCCATATAGTACAAATGAAAGCAGTCTTTTGTGCCATGCATAACCCTCTACATTAATACATCTGCTATACATGATATCCAGGAGTGCAGGCTAGGCTGAAACCCCATGAAAATATTATTTTCAGGACAATTCTATAAAAAAATGTACCAATCCTTTTTATTGACACATTATTGTGTAATTCTAGAATTTATCGTAAAGTTAAAATAGTAGTACTGAGAGAAACAAGGGGTTCTGGGGCTGAAAATAGGGCACTCATCATAATCATATTTATACCTAAACCATTGTTCTGTCGAGCGCTATATAAAATTTAGTACTATAAGTACTATTGTGATATGTTTTACTGATCTCTACTTTTTTACAGTCGACGGGGGCATCTCTAGGAATTTGGGAACTCCAAGCAGAAAAACTTGTGTGCCACTCCAACATCATTACTTACAACCGAATCAAGGAAATTTACTGTAATTGAACAAATTAAACAATATACGTACAAATATATTTGTTTCATAAAATACAGTAATGTCTTACATGACCTTTGAATAAAGCATGGGTGTGGATGTGAAACTGACATGTCCAGGTAGACAACTACTGTAGATCAGTTTTTTCATCTTCCTCCAGAACCAACATTAGATAAGATTAAAATGGAAACTGCTTTAGTTGTTTGCATGCAGAACAGAGCTTTGCAAACATACACAGGAAGGAATAGCATGGAATCAATGCCGTAAGTAGACATGTGAGCCCCATGGCAAAACTGTGTAAGGGCCACCATGTACACCACAATGGTGTAAAACAAAAATATACACATGGAGGGTGATTTACTAAAATGTGGGTTTGAACAAGTGGAGGTGTTGCCTACAGTAACCAATCAGATTCCAGCTGTCAGTTTGTAGAATGTACTAAATAAATGCTAACTAGAATCTGATTGGTTGCTATAGGCAACATCTCCACTATGTCAAACCCACGTTTACTAAATATACCCCATGGAGTTTAGCAGGATATATTGGCCCCATATAACCTGCTGCTGCAGCCAATGCTACTATGGTAGTTAGGCATTTGTATGTAGCAATGTATAGTCCGTACATGCGTGCAACTACTGCAAAAAGTACATTTTACCAGTGTCCACTTCCCCACAACATGATGCCAGCTACACAAGAACTAACCAGAAATACATCACGATAGTGGTGACATGCATCTTGTCGCATCCCTGCTAGGGGCAAGTACCTTGTAATCTTATGATTTTGATTTTGAATCCAATTGGACTACTTCATTAAAGAAGAGAGATTTGCTATGGATTTAGATAGTAAGAGGTAAATGAGGGCTTCTGGCGAGGGTTAATTTGAATTAAAAGTGTTTTAAAGGTGGTGACTGTGTTTATAGGAAAGGCGGTTCTTGTAGTTATACAAGCAAAATGTTCTTGTATCTGGAGATAAAGACAAGTCAGATAGATAGATAGATAGATAGATAGATAGCACGGTGGCTTAGTGGTTAGCACTTCTGCCTCACAGCACTGGGGTCGTGAGTTTGATTCCCGACCACGGCCTTATCTGTGTTGGAGTTTGTATGTTCTCCCGGTGTTTGCGTGGGTTTCCTCCAGGTGCTCCGGTTTCCTCCCACACTCCAAAAACATACTGGTAGGTTTATTGGCTGCTATCAAATTGACCCTAGTCTGTGTCTGTCTGCATGTGTGTGTTAGGGAATTTTGACTGTAAGCTCCAATGGGGCAGGGACTGATGTGAGTGAGTTCTCTGTACAGTGCTGTGGAATTAGTGGAGCTATATATAAATAGCTGATGGTGATATTACCTTAATAGTGCCCTTAAAATATTTATTCTTGTCAAAAACCACAAAAGATGATAACAGATCACCAAAACAACTACATAGCCAGGCAAGGCACATGGTAGTACATTAGCCTTCAATATCTGATGTCTCATTATAAATTATGGAGAGGGTAGACGTGTCTGGGCACAGCCTACCATAGACAGCTAGTTGCCATGCTGACAAACATAACAGGTATACAGAGCAAGACAGAGAGAACCAAGATGATCCGTCCTAAATATAAGACTGGAATTTTCTTAAAGCACCTGGAAAGCTCATAAATGGATCGGACATGTCCACCTTCGGCTTTCACATTTATTGTCTTGTACATTCCCTCCAGTACTTTTTAGTAAATACGTTGCTTTATATTTCCAGCTTCCTTCTGTGTTTATTCCAAGGACTAATCTATAGATCCTGACATTGTCCATTGGAATATGATGCCTGGAATATGCCAGCCGTGCTGTGCTCCCTGCATTGGATACAACTGTATTCAGACAGCTGGTTGATGTCATTTGTTTCTTTTGCAAAAGAAAATAAACAATTCAGCCCCATGATATAAAGATATGGCCTGAGATCACTAAACAATGCACAGGCCTTTATACATGTTTATATGAGGTGATCCACATTTATGGTGGATGATTGATCTGAACAGCTGATACCCATGAAATAGAGCATTATGGGGGAATTCAATCCCCCGCGATGAGCCACCGGACATCACAGCAATGTCAAGCTTGCCACCCCCTTATGTACATTGACTAAGTTCATTCGCTCATCTCCCTCACTGTTCCACCCATGAAATCGTAGATATCCACAAGGATACTTTGCGCTCGAAGATGAATTGGATGTTGCTGTGTTCACTGGTATATAGTCCGGTTCTGGGAATGCGCAGAGTTATTTTATGCTAAATACAGCACATATCAGCATTTACATTCCTTAATGCATCTGGCCCCTTGTGTTTAATGCAAGTAAAGTGCATATAAACTGATGTGAAAATAAAATTCATTGTATCATATAATTCTTACATATTTGCATGTTTATATGTGTCTAACTTGCATTGCACTGTGGTCCATTATTTGGAATGCTTCCTATTCCATTTCAGTGCGTGATGAGCGTAAATGCACATGAAAACGTCTATTTATCTCAATTATAGCACATTGTAAATGAGAAGATGTTAAGAAGTAATTCCACATGTGCTTGGCTTAAACAAGATAAAAACTTCCTGTTTTTTTACAGATACATATTTTTAAAAAAATGCATCTATACGCTTATCAGATGCATAAATAAACTCAATGCAGTTTACATGTTTTTAAACAAGTGTTTGAAAGCACATGCTTGCATCCAGTCTATTATTATTATTATTATTATTATTATTATCATCATTTATTTAAGAGGCAGCACCTTCTGTACATATAGGGCCTGAGTCATTAAGGAGAGCAAAGCATAGAAAAGGAGTAACATTTGCACCTGGGCAAAACCATGTTGCATTGGAGGGGGAGGTAAATTTAAAATGTGGGGACAGATTTATATCTGGGGTAGGGCATGTCCTAGATCAACTTTAAATTTCAGTGTAATAATAAAGCTATCAAGTATTTGTGTGCTAGATGAAAAAAACAGCCAGTATTTGACTTATGTGCAAAATAATACATTTTTGCACCCCTTGCATTGTAACATGGTTTGTCCCAGAGAACATTTACTCCTTTTTTGCCTTAATGACTCAGGCCCATAGTGTTAACAGTTTAACAGTTTAGACATTTATATTAATACACAAACATCTATGAAAAGTACATAATTACACTATACATAGTTATACAAAGACCAGTAAGCTTTGAATTGACAGAGTACAAACAGGCACAACAAGGGTAGATAACTGGCCTTTTCTGTAATTCTGTTCTAACTCAGACACAGTCTCAGGTGCCAATAACACTGGCAAATTATCCACTAGAGACAATGATTATGGAGGAGCTGATAGTGGAATGCCAGGGTGAGGATAAAGAAATTGTCATGTCAGGGGCCACTACCATGAGGCCATGGGAAAATTACTCCTACACCTTTGCCTATGCAGAATTGGCAGATGAGGAAATGTTGACTGAGTTGGTGTCTCAGAGGGCACCAGCACAGCAAGATTCACCAGCCCCACAAGCTTTGAAGCAAGGCACTCCAGCTCCAAATCTGGGAACCCAGGACCCCATACAAGAGGTCTGCACTGGACCATCCACTTTGGCTTTCTGCCAGGAGGACAAGTCTGGGCCACTGAGAATCCACACTACCCCGAAGTGCCAGAGGCGAGGGAAATAGTGCAACAATTGGATGTGGTAGCGGGGGAGAGAAGATGCACACCAACATACATACAGGGGCACCCACAAGCGGTTTGGGAGGGGGACAGAGGATTCCCCAGGGGCAAAGAATTAATGGAGCCCCCATGTTTGCCTGCCACTGGGCAGTTGTCCCTTGAGTGTTTGGGAGAGGGGGCATTGGATCTTTGCCAGAAACAAACGGACAAAGAGCCAGAAAGTCTGACTGCCACTTGGCAGTTTTCACTCGAATATGTGGGGGAGGGGAGCATGGTCTCCAGAAACAGAGGACAGGCCAATGGACTATTTGCAGTTGGGCATTTAAGGGTGGACAAGGCACCCAAGGGATGTTGAACTACAACTCTCCTACCATGGATGTGTGCACCGGAGTGGCCCATTTTTATTGTTGACTCATCTTATGACACAGGGCAGCATAAACCCCCACTCCAGCTGGGTGAGATGATATGCCCGCAGCCATGGGACCCTAGTGGGAGATTGAGGAACTGTGTACTGCTTCATACCTTACCATCAGATCCAGGAGAAACCACAGCAGGCCAGAGACTTTGGACTTGGGGGAGAAAGGTTTACTTGGGGCAAGGGAGCCACTGGGGAACAAGGGCTAAAAAATTGGGGGAGATATATGTGACGAAACGAGTGTGATAACACTAACCATTATGTTTCTTGTTGCTCACATAATGTGGATTATAGCAAGTATTTTTTATACCCCTTGTTTTTGTTCCCGAGCTCACCAGACTACAACTGCATTGTCCAATTACATGTGGCTAAGGGGACATTGTAGCTCAGTGTAAATATGTATATTGTGTATTGTATATTGATGACATGCAGTAAGGTTATTCATTGTCTTTAAAGTGAAGCCAGGGGGATTATGGGTAGGGATCTGGTTACAAGATGCTGGAGTGGGAAAACTAATTAGTGTCCATTGTTTTCACCAGGCCAGTCCAGACAGGCCATCTAACGGAAGGTTCTGTGGAAGGACAGCTCATCTTCACTGCCCTCTCCAACCCCTCCTAGTCCAGCACTGACCAATGGTTAAGTAGAATAGACCCAGGGGTTTGCCCAGGGAGGGGAAAGACTGTGGAAATTAGACCTGAGATATAAGGATCCACTCCAGGGGGGAGGGGGTGATCTTTCTGGGATTTCATGCATGAAAGGTGCAATGCAAGATCTGGTTTTGAGTTGTCATTCTCTACTAGAGATACACCCAAGGGTTCTTATGGAGCTAAACTCAGAAATAACTAGACCGCTATTCTTAATTTTCATAGATTCAATATCATCAGGCTCAGTACCAAGGGATTGGCGAATAGCAGATGTGGTGTCATTGTTTAAAAAGGAAACAAGATCACAACCAGGGAATTATAGACTTGTAAACCTGACATCAATAGTGGGGAAACTACTGGAAGGTATATTAAGGGATAGTATTCAGGACTACTTTGTGTGTAATAAGTTTATTAGTGGGAATCGGCATGGATTTGTGAGGGATAGCTCATGTTAAACTAATCTAATTAGTTTCTACGAGAAAGTTAGTGGGAACTTAGACAAGGGCATCACAGTAAATGTAGTCTACTTAGATTTTGCAAAGGCCTTTGATGCAGTGCCACACAAGAGGCTGGTTTACAAAACAAGGGAACTGGTTCTAAGAAACAACATTTGTACTTGGATCGAAAACTAGTTAGAGAATAGGGAACAGAGAGTTGTGATAAATGGAACATTTTCTAATTGTTCAAAGTTTTAAGTGGACTACCACAAGGTTCCATGCTGAGGCCACTCCTTTTTAATATATTATTAATGACCTCGGTGATGGAGTGAGTAAAGTTTTCATTTTTGCAGATGACACTAAATTAAATTGTATAAAATAATAATGGAAAAGGATTTGGGAATGCTCGTAGACAGTAGACTTAGAAATAGTGCTTAATGTCAAGCAGCAGTTGAAAGGGCAAATAAAGTATTGACATGCATAAAAAGGTGCATAGATGCAAGGGAAGACAGTGTAATTTTTCCACTGTATAAATCATTGGTAAGATCTCAACTTGAATATGGAGTACAGTTCGGGGGACCACTCTATAAAAAGATATTTTGAAATTAGAAAGGGTTCAGAGAAAGGTGACAAAATTGATAAAGAGTATGGAGTCATTAAGTTATGAGGAAAGGTTAGTCAGTTTAGGCATGTTTACTTTAGAAAAGAGGCGTCTAAGAAAAGATAAGGGGCCTGATTCATTAAGGATCTTAACTTAAGAAACTTCTTATTTCAGTCTCCTGGAAAAAACCATGTTACAATGCAAGGGGTGCAAATTAATATTCTGTTTTGCACATAAGTTAAATACTGACTGTTTTTTCATGTAGCACACAAATACTCGATAGCTTATTTCTACACTAAAATTTAAAGTTGATATTTGTGTGCTACATGAAAAAACAGTCAGTATTTAACTTATGTGCAAAACAGAATACTAATTTGCACCCCTTGCATTGTAACATTGTTTTGTCCAGGAGACTGAAATAAGAAGTTTATTAAGTTAAGATCTTTAATGAAACAGGCCCAAGATTACTATGTACAAATACATTAAGGATCAATACAGAGAACTTTCATGGGACCGTTTTACCCCAAGGACTATACACAGGACACGCAGTCACCGCCTAAGCTTAGAGGAGAGGAAGTTTCACATCCAGCAAAGGAAGGTGTTCTTTACAGTAAGGGCAGTCAAGATATGGAATTCACTGCCAGGGAAGGTTGTGATGGCAGATTCAATAGATATGTTTAAGAAAGGGTTAGACAAATTTCTAGCAGAAAAGTGTATCCAGGGATACGACCGTTAATTAAAATGAAGGATAGTAGTGGATATAGGGAAACAACAGGACTGCAATATTTGGTGTGGAGGGATTTTTCCCCAATTGAAACAGATTGGCGGTTGCTTAATCTGGATCTGGATTTTCAAACATAAGTGAGGGATCGCAGGAGATCCAATATAGGTTGAACTTGATGGACTGGTGTCTTTTTTCAACCTCATCAACTATGCTACTATGTTACTATGTTACTATGTTACTATGTATATTCTTCCGAGTTCTGCCATGATTTTGTTTCAAAGCTGATATTTCAAGGAAGTATTCAGTTACTCACTGACTTATCTCACAATACAATCAGGCTTAATAAGAGTTATCTTAAATCAAATAATTCCTGTATTTAGATATAACAGCTTATCTAGCACGTGAAACCCTTAAGGGCACAAAGTTAGAATGTTAGTAAATGCAGTTTAATATGACAAAGAAAGTCACAATGCTTATGTATAAAAACATTATATATTATAAAATATGATAAAACGACATACATAAATACAAATTGCCGAGCAGGTTTCTTAAAATAAACAGGAATGAGATAAAAACAGAAAGTTCACATACCTTCCGAGTAATTGTTGCTGGGAACGGCGGGAAAATGGATAGAAACTCAATAACAAATTGATCACCTGAAACTGACGGAATGCCTAATATGTTTTAGAACCCTGTTTTATTACTCTGTATTGAAACTTTTAGGCGTGAATTCTTTAACTAAAATATCTTTCTCCTAAAACATAGTCAGTTCTGAAAAAAAATTGTTTTGATATAGTAGGTTCCTATATATCAGTTTTTTGGTGAAAGAACAGTATCTGGAGATGCTATAAAACTTTATCAGACATGACCATCTTTACTGTATGTGGGAGACTCACGATTCTCTTCTATACATATCCTGGCAAGGTGATAAAACACAGATTCCTAATGCAAATTTCACTGACACACAGGAGCTTTCAACAGGGACTCATTTTGTTGGGAGTAAACATTTATATATTATTTTATTAACTCCTGATTATACCATAATTATGACAGGCAGGATTGAGAAAGTCGAGAGGTATATGATTTCACAGAGGACCAATAAGCAGCGGCAATGCCAAATAGGTGCTATATCCAATAGCCTTGAACGCCATAATCTTGTCATAACAAGAGTAGCCTAAGGAACAATTTCCCTCATGACTCTGTTATTGGCCCTCTAATGTAATGCTCAAACCCTGGAACCAATGAGAGAAAAGTAGCTATTGAGCCTATAAAAGTTCTCAGGCTACAATTGTGGCTAATTTGTCCTTGCAATAGGATTCCAATGAGTGTAGTCGGCTAATGACCTCACACACATTGCCAACCATTCTTTCAGTCTGGATGATTAATTGTGTAGAAGCAACAGACTTCCAGACCCTCTAATATGATTCCTTCTGTCCGCTACAAAATACACTGCTCCTGAACTTCCTACCTAATTTAGTATAGCAGTTTTCTGTGCTGAGTGAGTTAATTGATGCAGTGTCTTTTTTTAGTTCTGCATTCCTAGCGACAATAGAAAAACAAGTGGGTATTTTGTTTAATGGAGAAGGGGTCTTGTTGGCGGATCTTGACTTCTAGAGATTCCATGTGAATCTTTATTCTGTCCTACACTGTCCTACAATAACTTTAAAACAGGAAAACAATGTAGAATATGAAATAATTGTAACTATTACTGGCAAATCTTGTGTCAAAACAAGATTTTCTTATCTTATTCAACTCAAATGCATGAAATGCATACGTAAATGCTTCTTAACCACAGCTCATTGTATTTACAATGTGATTCCATTTATATGAATAAAAGTTTTCAACAATTGACATGTGCTAGTGGCACTGAAAGGGGCCAATTAAAAAAATGCACTGCAGCACAATGCAAGTGAGACATACGTAAAAGCTCTATTATGTACAATGATTTTTACTTATATACCCATTTACATGCGCATTAGTGTGCACAGAAATTTATAGTCGCGCAAAAGGCCCAGATTTTATTAACATAACAATAATGATGTTCTGCCATTCGTTTTCACTGGTTGCTTTGAATGACTCTGCTCTAGCAAGGTGGATAACATAACATGATCATACTCTGCCCACATAAACCAATGGATTTAAACTTTTAGGGTCATATTCAATTAGGTCTGAGCATCGCAGCTATGCGCGGCTGCGCATGTAAGTGTGTCAATACGGTAGCACAATATCGCAGATTTCCATGGTGTTGCGCTACCTTTGCGGGCCTTTCCTGCACGTAACCGCGATGCCCGCACCTACTTGAACATGCCCCTTAAAATGAACAAGTATTCAACTTGAAGAATGGATGAACAAGTATTCAAGTATTCAACTTGAAGAATGGATAGCCTCAATTTCCCCTTTCCTTCCTTAGATATGTGCAGGTACAGGATCTATTACTTGAAAAGTTTTTATAAGGGTTTTTCATCATTTGGAGCACTATGGCTAAACTATACTAAAACACATGTAAAAATGACCCATGTATTTCCCCATATAGGACTGCTCTTGGTAACACTCCCCCTCATTAAATTATTTAGTAATGCTTTTCCACTTGGAATCCATACACCACCACAGAAGAGAATGAGAATGTTTCCCAGCTTTATTTGATATGATAAATTTAGCAAAATGCGTAATTTTCTATTACAGTGCTGAACAGCATTCAGTAGAATGTCGACACAAAAGCTGAAGTTGAACACTCTATTACTGGCACTTCGCAGATCTGTGAAATGACCTGTACCAATGTAAAGTTTGATTTTTCTTACATTTTACGGCAACTTCATTTATCTGTAGAAAACATAAACCTACAAAACAATAACCACATGATCATTGGCCTCATTTAGGGTTAAGAGTAAATTTATCTAGAGGGTGCAATTTAACGTCTAGGTAAAACTTTGTTACGCTGCAGGGGACCGAGTTTAAGATGGGCAAACACATATAGGGCTAGAAGTGGAGCACGTCCTATCTGAACTCTATATCACAGTGTTAGAATAAGCTATCCAGTATTTGTTATCTACATGCAAAAGCAGGCAGTATTCTCCCTGAATGCAAAAAAAATAAACCTGAATTTGCACCCCTTTCAATGCAACATGGTTTGTCCAGCTGCAAATGGGCACTTGGATTCGCTCTAAACTCTAAATGAGGCAGCCCTGACTCTATGACAATATCTCCAAGAAGCAGCAAAACGTTTGTTTTTTTTACAATTCTGGTTCTCTGAACTTTCTGTTTAAAAGGTTTCTAGACAAGAGATCCTATAATTGCAATAGATAAATCAGAGCTAAACCAGCAGTACATTAGGAGAAAAATGGAAAAGTAGAGTTAATAAGGTCCAAATGTGATAGTAGATACTGCTATGATGTCACTTCTACAAGTCAAGGGCATCTGAGGCAGAGGAAAAATGTCTGCAATGATTGTGTAACACCTCTGCACACATGGACTATGAGACTATTCTCTGGGACAGTCACTTATATTAGGCACGGTAGCTGCTGCATTGCCCCTCTCTGTTTTATTTTATTTTTGGCTAACTAAATAAACTATGCTCCTCTACACGATAATAACTAACATTTACATTACAATATTTCACTGCATTAACTATTAAATTCCAATCGTAAATGAATAATAAGAATTGCATCCAGAACAGAGGATATGGTCAGTGGTACCATTGTCCTCAATAGATATAGTAGAATTGTTGTATTCAGCTGAACTTACACAGCATGGTCTGGTTCATGTAGTTTATGGCTATCAAGTTACATAAGTAGCCAAATGGAAATTTAGTTTGGAGGGGACCACTTTGTTGTTGAAACCGTGCCCTAAACACAATAAACATGAAATTCAACATAAAAATTCAGGCAAGCTTATGATATTCCTCAACCACCATCTTAATCTCCCTAGGTTACCCTATTACCACCCTCTACACAGCTAACACAAGACAACAACCCTCTGACCAACATTGGTATACACACAGCCCACTCAATACTTTTACCTTTGCAGTCTAGCTGTCCAGTGTGCAATATAGCACGTGCCCTTGTGTTTCAAACTCCCATTGTCCCATAGATTGTAAGCTTGCGAGCAGGGTTCTCTTACCTCTCTGTCTGTATTTCTTACCCAGTATTGTTTTATTAATGTTTGTTCCCAATTGTAAAGTGCTATGGAATTTGCTGGCGCTATATAAATAAATGTTGATGATGATGATGATGCTGTACCGTAGATTACTACAATCCTTATCTTGTCATGTTTACTGCATGGATTTTGCTTTGTTATAGCATATTATTTGCCTGTTTAATACTCCAATAAATATTAACTAAGAATAAAAATAGATGGTAAGAATTTCATCTGACATCCATAAAATAAGAAATGTTGCCATGTAGTTGGTCAATATTAAAATATAAGGACATTTTTAAGGATAATTCTTTCAATCAATGAGATTTTGGAAATTAGGGACAGTTGGCAATTATGGGGTTAGGAGAGACGGGGGGTACCAATAGGTCCCATTTTCTTTCAGTGAGGGATGTTGGGCTAACAGAGTAGTTTTTCAATAGCTGACAACTATCCTACAGACATGTGTTCAGTATATGTATACACTGATGGCAAAGCAAGAATCAATTCAAGTCAATCATTTATGGCCAAAGTTATAACCCCATTGAATAAACTTATACTCCCACATGTCCTACATACAGAGGGCTGAGGATTTAGCAATCTTGGAATATGTAGACTGAACATTCCTTCCTGTGACTCTGATGGTTTAGCAGCCAGACAGATTACATTCCGCTGGAGCCTGGACCATTTTAAACTGGGTGTGAGACTAACCTCTCCTAAAAAAAAATCCTTGAGGCACAGGAGGCTGGAAGAACAGGTAGAACGGTGCAATATGAATAAAATGTCAGTGCTGCCAGTTTCTGAACACGACTCCCCTGGGGGGATTTAAATTTCCTCTAACCTCACTCAAACTATGAAAGAGGAGGGTGTGGTCAGAAGGAACAGAGGTGCAAGGATCTTTCCTGACCCCCGTCCAACATTACAGCAAGTTTTGTTTATCTATCAGTTCTACCATTCCAATATAAATAGACATATGTTGCTTTAAAATTTAGCAGTAAATCTCTCCATATGTGTTTTAGACATACATGGAAGGTTACTTATCCCATTTAGACTATAAAGTGTACAGGTAAGCCCTTAGTTACTTGTTTCACCTTGATTCTAGGTACTTTCCAGATTTAGTATGAATATAAGTGTTATTCTAGCTCTGCTGAGAATAATGTGTTTTGCTTCATCTAAATTATACACACTAAGAATGCTGGGAAATTGCATGTTGCACATACACTGCCTTACACATTCAGGTAGTGGATGAAAAAGTGGAAAACTCTGGGTAAATGAAGGACAACAAACATATTAAAAGCAAGGGGGTCTCATGTGTTAGATATGCAAATAACACCTCAGTATGGTCAGTAGAAAAATGCTACAACACCCTGATTTCCTATAGATGGCTAGCATGACTGCAGTATGAGACTTCAGTCAGTTGTTGCCCGCATTTGGCAGGAGCTTCAGTGACCAAGACAGTTTTGCTAATGTTTCATGAGCGTCAGTGTCTAAGGGGTAAATTTATCAAGCTGCGGGATTGAAAAAGTGGAGATGTTGCCTATAGCAACCAATCAGATTTGAGCTGTCATTTTGTAGAATGTACTAAATAATGATAACTAGAATCCGATTGGTTGCTATAGGCAACATCTCCACTCTTTCAAACCCGCAGCTTGATAAACATACCCCTAAGTGTCTGTAAAGTCAGCATGGAACTTAAAGGGAAAAACATCATCAGCAAAGTACAAAAGTGGGATCGGTATGGCATACTCCATGATCATGATATCCATTCATTAATTTGAAATCAAACGCAAAGGCAACTGCAGATCAATTGACTGCAAATACCAACCTGTGATGAGAGCACACAGTATTAACAAAAATGGTCTGAAAAGAACTCCACAGAGCAGGATCTGATAGTCAAGTTGCAGTGCATGTACCTGCTTATCATACCTGGCAAATCATATTTGCAAGTTCAATGGTGAAAAGAGCAAAGGCTATAGCCTACCAAGCAGTTTAGGATAGTGATATGGTCAGATGAACCATCCTTCACCACTTTATTATTATTTTTATTATTATTATTTGTTATTTATAGTATTCCACAAGATTTACGCAGTGCCTTACAGAAAACAGACAGTGGACCATACAGGGTAAAACAGTACAGAACAGTGAACAAAAATACCAGTACTTCAATAGCTACAAACAAAGCTTGCACAGTGGAGTTGGAGGAGATAGGAGGGTAGAGGGCCCTGCTCGTAAGAGATTACATCCTAAAGGGAGGGAAATTGACCGGTGGCACAATGGGGAATCAGAGGGGATCAATCGCAAGAGGAGCGAGTAGCAGGATAGGGGAAGAGAGGCAGGGAGATCAAGCACGTTCTTGTCAAATAGTTGCAGTGCCACCCTAAAGAACACTACAGCCTTGAGTGGTTGTTTCCAACAGTTAAGAATTATGGTGGTTCCGTAACATTGTAGGGTGCATTTTTCCGGCATAGTTTGGGAGTTGACAAGGTAAATGATCAATGTTATTAAATGATACCTGGTGATCATCTTCACCCTATGTAGCAGCATTTCATACTTCACAGGACGGGTGTGTTCCAGGAAGGCAATGCCCATCCACAGAGTATGTGTGCTGCCCAATGGTTTGATGAGCATGGCACTAATGTTAGCCAATGACTATTTCTGTCACCAGAGCTGAACCCAATCAAGCTTTTTTGGGATATTCTGGAATGGGGCCTAAGTTTTCCATCACCATCAACCAGGCATCCACTGAGTGACTTTTTAGTGCTACATTCCTTCTGCACAATTCCGGACATCAGTAGACTCAATGCCAAGGTGCATACACGCAGGTTATGGCTCAACACCCTATTAAGTGACTTGGGCAGCACAGTGACACAGTGGTTAGCATTGATGCCTCACAGCAGACAAGGGTTTGATTCCACCAGGGTCCAATCTGTGTGGAGTTTGTATGTTCTCCACATGTTTGCATGGGTTTTCTCTGGGTGCTCCAGTTTCCTCACGTTCTCCAAAGACAGGTTAAGTGGCTACTGAGGATGTGTGGTCCAGAATATAGATTGTAAGCTCCACTGGACCAGGGGCTGATGTGAAGAATTAAATATTCTCTGTAAATGCTGTGTAATATGTAGGTGCTATATAAATAACTGGTACAAATAATAATAATATTGGTGTTTCCATTTTCTGCCCACTACCTGTGTGTTCAACAGATCCACGTAACCATATAATAATAATTGTCTATGTGCAGTTCTTTGACAAAGTGAGTCAATTGCTCATCATTGTCATCAAATGCTTGTGCATGTATGTCCAATTACTTTATCCCTGATACTTTGTGAATGTACTCTCACAAACAATCAATATCAATGATTATTTTCTGATAATGGTAGTTGCATGTGCATACACAGAAGCAGCCAGTTGGATCAGACACGGTCACTTACCTTTTGTTTGAAATTATCACGTCTACTTTTATGCTGCCTTAAGACTGTTGTTGGGGACATTAAGGTTAGCTTTCTGGGGAAGAGGTTGGGGTTAGGCTGCTAGGGGAAATTAGGCTACTGGGGCAATGATTTGGAGCTAGATTTACTAAACGGCGGGTTTGAAAAAGTGGAGGTGTTGCCTATAGCAACCAATCAGATTCTATGTTTCATTTTGTAGAATGCACTAAATAAATGAAAGCTAGAATCTGGTTGGTTGCTATAGGCAACATCTACACTTTTTCAAACCCGCAGTTTAGTAAATATACCCCTTGGAGTTAGACTGATGGGGAGGAGGTTAGTGAGAGGCTGTGTGAACCTTTTGGGACTATACAAATACATATACCCCTACAACTTAATACAGGTATCAGTACATTTGTAAGTGTATTTCCCCCGGTCTTCTACATGAGTTTCCTGGGGGAGGGGGTTACAAAAATAATGCTCTAACTCAGTAGGGATCATTTATTAACATTGTATTAAGGTGATTGCATTAAATAAAAGCAACCATTCAGATAATTACTGTAGGCACACTCCATCAAACCATCCTACCCTTGCTCACTGCATCCTTCCAGGGCAGTCCAAATTTGATACGTGCAATGTGATCCTTATGCTGCTGGAAGGGCCACAGATCCGGTTGTTTGGAGATGGGCTTCATAAGTGGATAGTTTTACGACCCACATGTTGGCATATTCTAGGGTAACATGCTCTTAAATTCACATCCTAAGTGGCAAGACTTCTGCCAGGACTTCCTCCTAATGGTAATTTTTTTTCTCTTCAAATAAATTGCTATGTATCCATATATGTTTTTAACATTAATGCCATATAAGTGAGAAAGCGCACTTAGGAAGCTGATTGAATAAGTTGCATCACCTGCAGTTGAGTATTAATGGTGCTTGAACCGAGCAGGCCATTGGCATGGGATCCTCAATGTCCAGTGGGAAGAAAGAAGGGTAATTGAGAAAATGGTACCTTTAGGTTGAATTTCTCTTTAAGAATAAGTATTCATTTTCTTATTCCGCTTTTTATCATTGTAAACAACAATAGGAAATTGTAAGGCTTAAGAAGCAGATTGATGAGTTACAGGGATCTTGTAAAAAAAAAACATGCAAATACACAAATGAGGAACAGCGCCACCTTCTGAGCATATGAAGATTTTTTGTGTTTAGGTAATAAATACATACCTTACTTCTAATAGCTAAGAATTAATTTGATTTGTATAACCAAACACACTTTACTTGTGTTCCAATTATTTGCATACATCATTTCAGCTCAAAAATTCAGAGCTTAGCATAAAACTATTACAGTCTCAAAACCCACCATGCAATATAATTTGCAATATACACAGGCTGGATTTGCCTTTATAGAATTTTGGAGCCAGACAACCACCTATGGGTAGAGCAAAAGCCACCAAATGTTTCCTTTTTGTTAGCCAAGTGAAGTAAAACAGTCATAAATATATGTTCTTAAGCCCCATCGTTCCTGAATGCAGATACAAGAAGAATCTAAATTTAGTAAAAAAATATTTCGAGTTAATCCATAAATCCCATTAAAAAAAACTGGCATGTTTTATCAATGTGTGTCACTGGGGCAGGCTATAAGAATGTTGATTTTAAAAGTATGTCATTTCTCCTTGGTTTGTTTCTCTTGGCTGTTTTTAATGATTTACAATTCTGCACTGCCATAGACTACCATGGTAACCACAGTCACATTTCACATGATGTAGCGAGCAGAGAGGCTTTGGTACACAACTCTGAGCTCAGTGTACTGTAAAATTCTTCACTTCTTCCTCCCCCTCTGCCTTCACATGACAAGCTGAGAGCTGTCTGTATAACTGGAAGCCATCCAAACAGACATTGAAATGGAGGTAAAGATTTGGAGGAGGACAACTAAGGCAAATGACTATTAGATGCATGTGGGATTGTTGCTTTAAAGATTTCCATTGGAAAAAACCATGACTGTACAAGGAAAACAGAGACAGTTTGGAGCAATATATAGGTGCAGTGACAAAACAATCAATCAAACATTGCGAAGATCCAGCAATGATCACAAGCTATGCAAATGAGCTATAATTAGCTTTTATTTCCTAAGATAGAAACTGCTTATTCATGAGCATGCGATTAATTAAATAATATACATATGAGGCATTATTCATCTACACTCGATATGTATCTAGCATCAGGTTACGAGCTGAGGTGAGAACCTTGTCTCAGGTAGCTCTATCCTAGGGGCAGCAGAGGTTCTTGCCCAATGCCTCAATCACTGGCTGCTCTGCACAAGTCTTCGTCTGCACTCTTTTTAGTGATCACTGTTGTGCAGTGACAGACAACACAAGAAAAGTAGGGACAGTAGAGTACAGAAGTTTTCTTTCTCTCATGCCTATACTCCTTCCCATGCCAGTCACTGCATTTGCTGTTGCAGTTAGCAGCTATTGACCAAAGAAATGGGGGTAAGGGTGGGGTGTCATTATGTAAGTGTCACCTTGGGCTGCAGAAGAGTGTGCAGCACCACTATCTTACGTGCTAAGCTTTGATTTTGTTTTATAGGTACAGGAAAACAGTACAGATCATTCTACACCTTGTGTATATTGATTGTCAATGTATAGGGCAAAAAATGCTCCCCCGGTGAACTAATGGGGTTTGGGAGTTCCTGTTGGTGTTAGACTGTTGCATCTCTGTTCCCAAGACCAATAACAGCAGCTCTGGCAAGGTTGTAATCAACCCAGAATTGCCTCCTGGGAGTCCCAAGAGGACAAACATGGCAGCGGAACTGCATAAGCTTTTGCTGCTGATGTTATGCTTGTGAGATCCAAACTTCCTTGACCCGTATTCGCCCATCAGATCGCACTTGACACAGTGACAAAGTCCTGGAATTAAGATTAAATCTCTCGATCCAGAATTAGCAGCGCCAGTGCAAAAAAAGCTAATGGCTGCACATAAACAGGAGGCAGACCTTCCCCCACTGCCATTATAGCTATGGTAAAATGTACAGGATGGCCATCAAAGGCAGATAAAGGGGTCAGCTAGGATTGGTTAAGTGGGCTGAGAGCAGGTCTACCCACTGCCAGAGGTGTGTAAAACAACCTTATGGAAGTAGGGCTCGTAGCCTATGTAAACTGACTACATTCTCGTGGTGCACTTATATGCGCATAAAGTTTTCTGCTTGGAAATGCCCCTGGTTTCCAATATTGACCAAGTTGCACAGCAAAATTCATGATTTTCTGTGTGTTAGGGACAGTTCTTATCATCTGTTCTTCTTCTGTAGGTAACTTATTGTAGATGAACATTAAAATTCAAAAAAGTGCATTATATTCATGTTCTGTAAAGTTGACATGATGGGAATTGTAGTACTCTGTGGAGATATCATCACATGTGACGTACGTAGATGTCTCAGCTCATGGAATTATATGTTCATACACTACATATTTTGTCATATCAAATATAGGCAGCCTTGAGTGTGAAATGAGAAGTATTTTATAAAAACAAAAAAAATTGAAAAATCAAAATAGTGCAATGATTTTTTCACTTCTCTGGCGATACATTTATGTTAATGGACGTCCTGTTCCCTCAATTCCTATGGTGTTCGGCAGAACGGCTGAGCAGATGAACATGGTATATTATATGGTTAGTGAGTGATCTCCAGTAAATGTATATTGCTCATGGCTCATGCTTACTGACCATTTATAACCTACTTGCTCTTTTAGGTACTGGCTCCTAAAATTGTCACAAGTGTTGGCAAAGGCCGCTTATCTCCTGGCCCAGTTTACAAGTACAAGTTTTCATTTCATGGTTGTTGACCGTTCTGTACTCAACGAATTTAAACACTTTGACCATTTTCAGCAAACTATCCAATTCCTAATGAATAATGTCAACTGCCATGCTATAAAATGTTAAAGTCTATTAAAAAAAATAAAAAATCCAGGATATTATTTGCCAAAGCCAACAAGCACTATCGGAAATTTAATTAACTTTACCCCACGCTGTCCAGTGCCCTCTGCTTCCATACTTGGCCAGTACAAACAGGATATTGCTCATAAAATTAGAAATTACAGGATTAAGATCAAATCCATCATTTAAAGAAAAATGTATCTGACTACATATATTTCTATTTTTACCATAAAAGTACAGCACGCCATGTAATGCTGATTATAATGGAAGTAACACATGGTACAGCTGCTCCCTTCAATATTTCTCTGCTTTTATCATCATTTAGAGGCATGTATGAAAGAAATATGTTCCCAGCAAAAATTCAAGATTTGTGGGGGATACTTACAAACTGGTTGTACAGAGCAAGAGGTACAAATGTGTTTTTGTGATTTATCATAGTTGAATTTGCAGACCATCCAGGCATCGGCAGGTGTAAGTGCACTAACAGATATGTGCCAGATGTGGCAGTAACTCTACTATAACACATGAAATAGTACACAGCAATTAGATGAAAAATGACTTAGGAATACTAGCATACACAGCGATAAGTAGCAGCACACATTACCAGGCAGTCGCTAGGAAGACAAATAAAATCCTAGGGCTAGATTTACTAAGCTGCGGGTTTGAAAAAGTGCGGATGTTGCCTATAGCAACCAATCAGATTCTAGCTTTCATTTATTTAGTACCTTCTACAAAATGACAGCTAGAATCTGATTGGTTGCTATAGGCAACATCCCCACTTGTTCAAACCAGCAGCTTAGTAAATCTAGCCCCTAGAGTCTATTAAAGGATACATAAATTCATGTCATGCAAACTTAGTATTGTATTACCATTATATAGGTCACTAGTTAGTACATCTTGAATATGGGCAGTTTTGGACATCTCACTGTAAAAGAGAATTTAGGAGCTTGAATCTCATAATTACAAAGAGAAGTTAGAACAATTAGGTTTGCTTACATGGAAAAAGGCTCCTTAGTGGTGACCTAATAAATATTTATAAATATATCCAAGGTCAATACAAAGAGTTGTCTAACTTTTCCATCCACGGACCATAGAGAGGGCAAGGGGTCATCATCTCTGAATAACAGAAAGACGGATAAACGCCATTAGAGTTTCTAAAATTATCAACTCGATGGATCTGTCTCCTTTTTACAAACTTCCTGACTATGTAGCATGTGAAGACAGAATCTCTGAGTTATGACAGCACTCTCTGCTCAACTACACAAAGGGCTAGATTTACTAAGCTGCGGGTTTGAAAAAGTGGGGATGTTGCCTATAGCAACCAATCAGATTCTAGTTGTCATTTTATAGAAGGTACTAAATAAATGAAAGCTAAAATCTGATTGGTTGCTATAGGCAACATCCCCACTTTTTCAAACCCGCAGCTTAGTAAATCTAGCCCAAAGTCTGCAAAACATGTTGTACCACTAGAATGTTCATTTAAATAAGAACAATAGTAAGAATAGATAAATAACAATAATAGATTATTTGTAAAGATCGTCTGATTACGTAAAACTTCTTCAGGTGTGATCAATTACGAACGTACCCCGGGTATACATGGAGTTAATCAGTCAGTCACCTTGTGTCCCATGCTGGCTGTGTATACTGTGTAAGTTGAACACATTGTTCTTGTTTATTATTAATAGTGAAGTATTAATGTTTATACAACACCGTGCCTCTCTGCTCCATAAGGGTCTAGCACTTATTACGGTTAGCATGAATCATTATAGGTCAGGTGTGTAAAACTGCTGTGGTGTCTTGATGCATCAAGGATGACACTATATTGAAGATTATATAATGCTTTAAAGAGCCCCCATGACCAAGAAATATAAGAGGTTGAAGAAATGGGGTGACACAGAGCAAATATTACAGAGAGGTTATCTGGGGTACTAGGAAGTAATAGGGAAATGCTATATGGGGGAACAGGAGGAATTATAGGAATAATAGGAGGAGTTATAGGGAGAGGTTATATGGAGTAACAGGAGAAGGTATGGGGAGGTTATATGGAGTAATAGGAGAAGGGCCGGATTAACCATAGGGCTAACTGGGCTACAGCCCAGGGGCCTATGGCATCCAGGGGGCCCTTGAAAGTGCTTAGCAGCAGTATTGATCGGTCGGGGGCGGGGGCGCCCCCGGCGCGATCAGTGCTGCTGAGCACTTTCACTGCGGTCCTACTCCGGCGCGCTGTAGTCTCCTTACTGAGATCTCGTGAGTCTCACTCTCACGAGATCTCCTCAGTACAGAGCGTACAGCGCGCCGGAGAAGGAGGTAAGTGCCGGGGGGGGGGGCGCAGGCAGCTCGGATCACGGGGGGGTAGGGCGCGGGCAGCTCGGATCACGGGGGGGGGCGCGGGTAGCTCGGATCACGGGGGGGCCCTCACAGGGGAATGGAGGCCCCCTTACCCTAGGGGCCTCCATTCCCTTAATCCGGCCCTGAATAAGAGGCGTTATAGAGAGAGGTTATATGGAGTAATAGGAGGAGTTATAGAGAGAGATTATATGGAGTAATAGGAGGAGATATAGGGAGAGGTTATATGGAGTAATAGGAGGAGTTATAGGGAGAGATTATATGGAGTAATAGGAGGAGTTATAGGTAGAGGTTATATGGAATAATAGGAGAAGTTATAGGGAGAGGTTATATGGAGTAATAGGAGAAGGTATGGGGAGGTTATATGGAGTAATAGGAGCAGGGGCGGATTGGCCATATAACCTACCGGGACTTTTCCCATTAGGCAGGTGGCCTCAGGAGGTCTCCTAATGTCTATTCTAAGGTTAAAAAAAATATATATTATGTGGTGCGCCCCTCCCCCGCCGGACAGGTTGCGGAGGGGCATGCAGTGGGTGGCTGGCCCCTCCTCCTGGACCAGCCACCTTCCTTACTGTGGCTGGCCAAGGATCTGTTTCCATCCCATCCTCCCCTCTTACTTCTGTGGCCAGCTGCAGTCTCCGTACAGAGGTCACATGGGACGTGTCACATGACAGGTACCGTCCCATGTGTACAGAGAGGAGTCTCCACAGCAATGCAGCTGTAACAAGGTAAGTGTGAAGGAGAGCAGAGTGGGGGGCTGTTATGTGTGATGGAGGGCAGAGTGGGGGGCTGTTATGTGAGAAGGAGGGCAGAGTGGGGGGGCTGTTATGTGAGAAGGAGGGCAGAGTGGGGGGGCTGTTATGTGTGATGAGGGGGCTGTTAAGTGTGATGGAGGACAGAGGGGGGGCTGCTATGTGAGAAGGAGGGCAGAGGGGGGGCTGTTATGTGTGATGGAGGGCAGAGAGGGGGCTGTTATGTGAGAAGGAGGGCAGAGTGGGGGGGCTGCTATGTGAGAAGGAGGGCAGAGGGGGGGGCTGTTATGTGTGATGGAGGGCAGAGAGGGGGCTGTTATGTGAGAAGGAGGGCAGAGTGGGGGGGCTGCTATGTGAGAAGGAGGGCAGAGGGGGGGCTGTTATGTGTGATGGAGGGCAGAGTGGAGGGGCTGTTATGTGAGAAGGAGGGCAGAGTGGGGGGGCTGTTATGTGAGAAGGAGGGCAGAGTGGGGGGGCTGTTATGTGAGAAGGAGGGCAGAGTGGGGGGGCTGTTATGTGAGAAGGAGGGCAGAGAGGGGGCTGTTATGTGAGAAGGAGGGCAGAGAGGGGGCTGTTATGTGAGAAGGAGGGCAGAGTGGGGGGGCTGCTATGTGAGAAGGAGGGCAGAGTGGGGGGGCTGTTATGTGAGAAGGAGGGCAGAGAGGGGGCTGTTATGTGAGAAGGAGGGCAGAGTGGGGGGGCTGCTATGTGAGAAGGAGGGCAGAGTGGGGGGGCTGTTATGTGAGAAGGAGGGCAGAGTGGGGGGGCTGTTATGTGAGAAGGAGGGCAGAGAGGGGGCTGTTATGTGAGAAGGAGGGCAGAGTGGGGGGGCTGCTATGTGAGAAGGAGGGCAGAGAGGGGGCTGTTATGTGAGAAGGAGGGCAGAGAGGGGGCTGTTATGTGAGAAGGAGGGCAGAGTGGGGGGGCTGCTATGTGAGAAGGAGGGCAGAGTGGGGGGGCTGTTATGTGAGAAGGAGGGCAGAGTGGGGGGGCTGTTATGTGAGAAGGAGGGCAGAGAGGGGGCTGTTATGTGAGAAGGAGGGCAGAGTGGGGGGGCTGCTATGTGAGAAGGAGGGCAGAGGGGGGGCTGTTATGTGTGATGGAGGGCAGAGAGGGGGCTGTTATGTGAGAAGGAGGGCAGAGTGGGGGGGCTGCTATGTGAGAAGGAGGGCAGAGGGGGGGCTGTTATGTGTGATGGAGGGCAGAGTGGAGGTTATATGTAGATCTGGATCACTTTATTTGGCCAGGTAAGTGGAGTAATATCAGGGATTATAGAGCATTTGGAATAATTGGAAGGGTTGTAGGAAGCTGATGTACTCTATATAGCAACAGAAAGATCGTTTATCTGAAGCAGTTGGGGTGGGTTAGAAGAAGCAGTAAGAGTCACTATAAAGAGCATGTTAAAACACTGCCGTGTCATGTTATGAACTGGAAGGAGACATTGGGATAAGAGCAGATCTAGCCTTTAGCGTCCAGCCCCAGGGTTGACAAGAGACACAGCTCAGAGATTTTCCTGATCAAAGCAAAATCTACATCTTAACTCCAAGTGAACATTCACGCCTCGCCTCTGTCTGTGGCTTAATATGACGTGGTAACAGAATCTTCCCAGCCTGGCAGGCAGCAGAACGATTGACAAGTGACAGTTAGGGAGTGGTTAAGTGGTGTGGGTCTGCCGGCAGAAACTTCTGTCACCGAAAGCCAAACAGTCCCGTGGTTATTAACAGGGAAATCATATTTCAGAGAAGGAAGAGAGTGGGAATTGCTTGGACAATAGGTCCTCCTAAGCTGTTACTTGGAAAATCCAAGTTCTACATATTAGCAATGCATATAGGTCATAACATTTTGCAGTTACTTACTTATGACTCATAGCATTTTTTATATAGTTACAACATAAGTGGATTGACGACCATTTACATCAAATTGTAATGACAATTTTATTAAACAATGACTGACACCCATCAATTTTTACTGCTACAATACAGTGTTAAGTAAAAAAAACCCTGAAAAATTAGGTACACAATTCTGTTCAGTCGTAACTGAATGTTTTGTGTAGTTTATTAGAGCCAGTAGGATGTCATTTTTGGACAGGCCACTATAGTATTTATTGACAAACAAAGTGTTACTTTTAATCCATGCTAATAATAGTAAATTTAGTATTATTATTATGATTTCTTAATATAGCACTAACATGCTCTACAATGATTGGAAAGACAGTAAGAAAACAGACAGAGAAAGAGGTAAGAGTTCCCTGCTCGTAAATTTATAATTTGTAGAAAAACAGGAGTTTGACAGATTAGGATAAATGTCATAGCTAATTTACTGGTCCAGCCAGCTTGAAATGAGAAAAGTGATTAGTGTGGCTATATGATCCAGTTATACAGCAATGTTGGTTTAAGATTAGAAAGTTGTTTGAGCGTAGAAAGAGAATAAAGTTTTGAGTGAACTGTGTAGATAATTAGTAATTGGGTAGAATAGCTTTGGGATGGTAAGAGGATGGTTTGGCAAATGGATCATTTTTCTTAAAAAGTCGAGTTTTCAGGAAAGTCCTGCCAGCTGAAATGGGAGCAGGTAAAACGTGTGGATGAGAGGACCAAATCATGGGCTGAGGGGTCAAGTTGGGAGATATTTTGAGACATGAGTAGGAGATGAAAGTTGTTGCAATTTTGTTAATGTCTTTGTATGTTTTTAAGTTTTGTATATTAGGTTTAGCAAAGAACAGTCAATCAATGTAGGGACTGACAGAGAGGAAAAAGCAAGTAAAACAAGTGGGTGCTTCCATAGTGTTAAACTATTTACAAATTGTATTCACAAATGACAGAGAGGAACAGGAATAGAAGAGTTTTGCAAGGAAAAATTAGCTTTCTTCTGTATTTAAAATAGATTATAGGGGTAAGAGTTTGGCTAAGGGAAGACCGGAATTACAGTAGCCAAAGTAGGATATTATAAAATACAGTATATTATATTAAAAGGATGAATTAAAGTCTTGCAGTGTCTTGTTTTACATGCGCACATATTCTGGAAGGTGTTACCTAGATGTAATAGAATTTTGATACATATTAGATGTGGGGAACAAAGGACAGTTCTAAATCAAATATAACATCTAGGGTTCGAAATTGAGGGATTTGCAGACAGGTGGCAGCTCTGACCTTAATTTTTCAGAACAATTGATTTTTTCAAGTCATTAGGTATTATTTCAATATGATGGTCTGACTTATTTTGTTAGTAATGTAGTGTTTATAAAAAGTAACAACTTTAACAAAATGATCATGTTCTTACAACCTTGTAAGAGTGTGCTGACTTGAGAATATATTTTATCAGTTCTGCTGAAGGCAGCTCAGGGGGACATAAGGATACTAGGCGTGGGTCTCCTAATGACGTAGCCAAGTGGTATGGTGTGAAAGCACTGAGCACCGATGCTGATTAGTGTATATAATGTCAGTCTGTTTGCTGGGACCTGGGAAGGTATGGATGTGGTCCCGGGTACCCTGCACTGGTGGGGCTGTGCGGCTAACGCAGTGAGATACCAATTTTAAATAGCCCCTGTTGGGGTAATAAAGGAGGAAGAGTACCCATAGGGCTTAGTCGAGACCCCAATAGGAAGAGGCAGTTGCGGCGGGGAAGGGGGGGGGGTACGTTAGGATGGAGGTCCTGGAGGATCCGTGAGATGGGTCTGCATGCCTTCGATCAGGTGAGCTAAATAATATGAGAAGCCTGTGTGATGCAACCTGGGAAAGGTCTGTGGCACTACTGCTCCCAACAGAAGCCGTTGGTATATGACATGCTGTATATAAGTACAGTGCAGGAGTGTGATGAAAGGAGATAGCAATGTCATCTGCTTAAGAAAATGTACAGGAGGAGATTGGCATTAAATGTGTATGCTTGTGTATGCTGGGAATGTGTATGCTAGGAATTTTATTGTGGAGTTGCTCAGCACTGAAAATAGGGACATTTGCATGGACAAAACTTTAAAACTAGGGACAATTAGCAACTATGTTTTATGATTGGCTACCTCTAGATATCTAGCTAAGGTACCAATGGCCACCAACTTCTGACTCTCCAACCCCCACCCCCACCAGAGAATGCTGTCATCCAATCAGATGAATTCTAAACACCATTCTTTCTCTCAATATGCAAATTAAATTGAATCTTGACAGCATTAAATGACAGCTAAGATTGGGTTTATGTACTTTGCACATTTTTTTAATAACTTGAAAAGTTTTAATTTTTTTTTAAATAAGCACTAAACATGTTACAATCCAGTCATTCAATTCTATACTTTTCATTGAATTGCTACTTAATGTGTAGGTAACAATCTAACCAATATTATCTAATGTAGATGATCAAATTGATCTATAGTAGAAATTAAGTATGAAATAGAACATTTTCATCCAAAAGCATCTGACTGAAACCGATTGAAGCATGTATATTGTAATTGTACCCTGTAACTGGGATTATACAACTAGCTAGAGATAACCATGAAGAAGTATCTGGCCTTTTGGTGCTTGACCACCCACATTATTGTGCTGCTACTAATCATGTCTATACATGACATTTCTACGTCATAAGGGGAGGGTTACACACACAATAAACAATATATAGGCATCTACCTATATAACAGATACACAGAAAGTTATTATTTGAAAGATTCTCCATTGAATGATCTTGTCTGAAGCTGTACCTGGCCCCTCTATATGCAGCAAGGCCATGACATGTATACTACAAACTATTGTTTTTAAGCTCGGCACAGAACTGACTTGGTGCAAAGTTAGAACAGATAGGAGTGATAACATTTGCTTTAATTGCACTAATCATCATTTTAAAATCCATGTGTAAATATTTGTTTACAAATTTTCTTTTAGAAAGTGTTTCATTAATCACAGGGATCAACAAGAAATAATCCTTTGTTGTCAACAAAAAGAGGAACATAGTAAGTAAGTAAATAAACCAGCATTGTCTTCCCTTTGGCCTCAGGCTGTAGCTCCACTTGCATCATCGTTTATGAACATAAACAAAACCGAATTTATTTCCGTGTGTGTGAGTATGTGTATGAGATATGAAAAAGACCTTAGTGAATCCCAATATTCTTCCAATAAAGAGAATCAGTGCAGCCTTTAGGTACCACATTTAACCCTTAATAGTGTTCTGCTACTTAAATTTTAGGATAAAAACACAGTTTTAATAAAACTGACATATAAACCATTGCTGCTTGACATCCAAACACTTAGACGTTGAACGTGTATTGTGATAACATATGCTACATATGATCAGTTTTACATGCTGCGGGCATACAAAACAACCATTAATGCAGGCATACATGAAAAACACAGTGGAGGCAGCCATTTTGTGGCATACTTGTCTACTCTCCCTGACCATCTGGGAGACTCGCGTATTTCAGGAAAACCTCCCAGAAAGCCAAGAAAGTAAGCCACCCTCTATTCACCTCATCAAGGCTCTGCCCCCCGACCCACAATCTTGGCCTTTATGATCTCTCCTCCAGGATTTCCCTGAGGGGAGGTCCAAAAAATTGGCGCGTATGTTTTGTGGGAATAACCAATATTCATGATAATGCAACCTGTAAAATTTAAAGCGGCGATGGCTAGTAAAGGCAAGTTTGCCTTTACAAGCCATCGCCCCTTTAAATTTTCACTGCAAAGTCGCCGATTTCCGGCGACTTGCAGAAATCAGACATCCATACATTTACCCCCAGGTCTTAACTAGTAAGTAGTGACTCTGATTTTATTTCCTATTTTATTTTCTGAAAGATAATTTGTGCAACACATTGTATGTCTTGTTATTAATTTTGTAATGAAGCCTTGGAACCATTTTTCAGATTAAATAAATTTAATCTAGTGTGTTCTATGTGATTCTTTGTTAATTTACAAAGCCCAGGGAGGCTCATGCTACATGTGTATATGATTTAAGTGTGAAACATTAATACGTGGTTCTGCTGAACATAAGGACACCATAATAGATCCTTTGTGGTTGCAGAAAATGTGTATTCATTGCTAAGTGACTAAGGTGACACCAGTCAAGTCCAGCTGTTCAAATTGCTGTATCTGGGACAGGCTGGGCATTCGTCACACACTTATTCACCTGTTCAATGTCACAAAAGTGACATTAACATGTCACTTTTGTGTGTTAAGCTATCTGTAAGGGCAGAACAAGGATGTGGAGCTTCTGTACCTCTTATGATGCCACTAATGCCTATAAGGTACAGAGTCTAATGGCCTCCCCAGTCTTCAACAGCAGTCCCCCAAATGTAAAATTGACGCTGCTGCTAGTAAACCAGAGGTCTACTGGCACTTCTCTCATCAGTGTTTACTTTTAAAATGTTGCCTCAGTGCACTTAGAATTATGTCAGCAGTGTTTACTCACACATCCTTAACACTGGATTCAGTTATCTAGGACACTCAGCATCAGTCCTGTCAAATATCCGTCAGTGCTCTTCTTGCTCTGGGGCAATTTCAATCACTCCTCTGACTGCTGACCATTTCAATTGCCTCTTCTCCCAAAAGAGTCTTCGCACCACTTCACTCAGATGCCACGCTCCACTCACTCTTTACACTGCTAATCCCCACTGCCTCTCTCCACAGCCACTCCCCCCTGCCACTCCCTACTACCTCTCTCCACTGCCACTCCCCACTGCCACTTCCCACTACCTCTCTTCACTGCCACTACCCCCTGCCTCTCTGCACTGACACTCTCCACTGCCACTCTCAACTGCCACTCCCCACTGCCACTCCCCCCAGCCACTCCCCACAACCACTCTCCATAGCCACTCCCCAATGTCTCTCTCCACTGCCACTCCCCCTGCCACTTTGCACTGCCACTCCCCCTGCCCCCTGCCCCTGCCCCTGCCCCTCCCCACAACTACTCTCCAAAGCCACTCCCCACTGCCTCTCTCCACCTGCCACTCCCCCTGCCACTCTCCACTGCCACTCCCCACTACTTCTGTTGTGATAAGCTGATAAAATGCTAAGCAACGTTTTCTGGTGTCTCTCCTATCTGAAAGCCCAGCCCCAGACTGTGGGGCCATGCATTCAGTCACCGGGAAGTGTGAATAGCAATGCCATAGGGGGCATTACATATTTAGCTGTCTTTCCAGTTGTGTAGCAACAGTAGTTGCAATTTCTGTGGCCCCCATGCCATGCTTACCTGTGAAGGTGGCACACATAACCGTTTGCACCATTAGCACACAGGTGCCTCTCTCACACCTCAACCTCCTTCAGTTTGGGGGGCAGGTAACAGCATCCCAGTCCATGAAGCACCACAGGCTCATTCAGGAAATGCACATGATTGAAATTTCACTGCAAAGCTCAATCTAATAACACTTTAGAAACACCACTTTCAGCAATTCCAAGCTGCAAAATGGGTCCCATTAAAAAATATTGGGTAAGACCTGATATCTGCCGTCTCAGAGGAAGTGGAAAATGAAGGTCCATGTGGGGAGAAATGGCCTGCGTACTCACCTGCAAAGCAAGAAATGTTCGCTCTCCATCACTAACATTTTGTGTGTGCACATAAGTAGCACCTATTTATGTACCCAAATATGACTAATCTGCACTCAGCAAGGAACGTCCCTGATCCATCCCAACTCCTCCCAACAGACAGCACAAACTTTTACTCCCTCCACATTGGCCTTCACCTTGGCCCCCAAATCCAGGTACATGCCCATAAATTGGGGTGTTTGTACACAATGGGGATCGCTGTGCAAACAGGGTCCTCTATATAAAACAGTTTAATCTCTGTGTAATGGGGATACTATTGCCCAGTATATATTACAGCCTCAGACTGAAGCCGGATTTATACTAGGGAGTGTTGTGGGGATAGGTGCCCATTTTGCAATGTTACCCAAAGGCATCTAGCTACACTATTGTATATCTGTCTAACTGAATAGCTAATAATGATAAGGTGGATTTACAGATAAACACTATAACCTTGATGGCTGTTGTATTGTGTCATGCAGGCACAATCCTGTATGACACAAAACGGACAAAAATCCCCAAATCGCCTACTAGATCTTCAGGCAGATTTGCTAAAACCGCAACTTGGTAACAGAACAAACAATGTTACCCTCCATACCTCCTTGGCTCTCTTGTTCACTGCTCTCCTCACCCCCCTACCTTCTCCTCCCCAGCCTCCGGGTACACAGCTACGTTCCTGCCAGGCCACAACGAGAATTGGCATGTTGATGACTGCTGTGCAGGCAGGATAGAGTCTGGGTACGTGAAATTAACCCTTTAGTAAACTACCGGATATTATTATATATTGTTAGAATGGTAATCAGTTTAACCTGTATGTGTATACAAAGATTTATGAAATATGTTTTGTCCTACAGTATTCTGCATCCAGTTTTCTAACCTAAAACACGGTTGGAACCAATGGCAATCTTAAGGTACTATGTAAAGAAATATGTCATTATTCACAACATTGAAACTTATTTCCTGAATTAATGAACATGAGTGGATGTTGCCACTGTACTTCCTTGGCCAAGAAGAATAAATACTAATGATAAATGCTAATGATACAGTAATGGCAGTGGGCAACCTCTATGAAAGCACATATGAATACTTGTATATTTATACAAGGCACTATGTTTTTAGTAAAGCATCTGTCATGTGAATGTGAACTGGTTGTGTGTGTATGTAAAAATCTTCCTATCATTGGTATATTTTTGGCTTACTAATGAGTCTCACTTTTACCTATCAAGTATCAACCCACTGTGTACAGTATGTATGCGTCTGTCTGTGAGTGGTTGTGTGTATAAAGATTAATGATGTAGATTAGAGATGTTCACTGACCCCCATGTTCTGGTTTTGGATCTGGATTAATTTCGTGTTTTGGGTTTGGTTTTGGCAAAACCGCTTTTGCGTGTTTTGGTTTTGGATCCGATTTTTTTTCTAAAATCCCTATTTTTTTTCTAAAATCACGTAATTGTGCTTTTTTCCCCCTATACATTATTATTATCCTCAATAACACTAATTTCAAGTCATTTGCAGTCAATTTTGACCATCTCACAGGTCACAATATTATTTTCATACACTATGAAACAAAGACTGCAGCAACCTGGCTGGATGCTAAGCGACAGAGCAATGACTCAAACACACGGCAGTTCATAGCCCATCTAGGAAACATTGCCACACAGCAGTGGCAGAAAAGAAAAGTGGTGCAAGATGAAATTGTCCTTGGATCATGAAATCAGTTATGGTTCATTTGATCGCTCCATCTGTTCCTTGGAAAACTGTTGTAATTCTACAGTTAATACATGGCGATGAGAACTGACCCCCCCCCCGGAAAGCGTGTTTTTATCAGACCCTGACCAATCCAGGGTTCCAGACAATGCACTAAAAAGAGCCATTGTAATTCACAGCAAAAAACAAGTTCATCACTGAGCTTCGAATCAGCCCCAATTCCCCCAAAAAATTATAATATAGTTAGGTACCTTTGACGTAAAGTGCAGATTACAAACACTTTGTGCAATACTGATGAAACAGTAGCAAAGTGAAAGGTAATACATATACACGTCTATTTAGACATCCATGCTTACATTACTGTGGCTTTACAAACACTACAAATGGCTGGACAACTGTTGTCAGGATTTGGGTAAAAATAATTCCACACATAAGAGGTGGATTTTTTGGTGTTATGTCCAGGCATGACAATGGCCTTCTTCCTATCACATGCAAGAACTGCTTCCACTGGTGCAGGACTTACACAAACAACATCCTCCTCATCAACATCCTCATTAGCGCCCTCGTCAGCTACACAAATATCCCCCTCATCCTGTTGCAATTCCAAAGTGGCATCCTCAATTTGTATATCTATATCACTGGCTACACTTGCACACATCTGCAGAAATGCTGAAAGGGGCCTTCTTTATGGGTACACTATCAGAAAGGTTAGGATTGCATATAGCACTCGTGGATGGACTCTCCTCAGGGATTTGTGTCATTTCTGAATCTGAACATATTTTCCTCTAATGCCTTACTGTTTTCTTCCAGCTCGGCTTTTATACGTAAAAGTATTTGTACACCACTTTTGGAGTCCGAATGACAAGGTCTTGCTTGGTCATGACTGACCTTACAAGGAGATGCCTCAGTGACAGTTGCAGAAATCGCACTCATACAGAAAGGAGAAGGCCTCATTCTTTCTTTGCCACTGCGTGTGTAGAATAGCATGTTGGCAGTTTTATTTTTTTCTGCAGATAACTTTGCCTGGATTACAGGCCTTTTTTTTTTGAACAAGGTAAAGGGGTGTTTTTTTTTATACATTTTTATTTCCATGACTTGAAAACACAATGCACTTTATCATAGGCTTTAGCAGATGACGTAAAGGGATTACTATTATCATGACTGGTGCCAGCAGCTGATTGGTGCTCCTGGTCTTCTGTGTACTGCTGTGAATCCATTTTGATAACACAGTACAATGTGACTGCAGATTAAGATCAACACTGTCAGCCCTATTATTTGTATTTCAGCAATGACAATTAGCAATGGAGCAATGGAGCTCTCCTCTTTGTGTGTTACCTATATAACACCGTACAATTTGACTGCAGATTTAGAAGACCAAGGACTAGATTTAATAAACTCTGTGTTTGAAAAAGTGGAGATGTTGCCTATAGCACCCAATCATATTCTAGCTGTCATTTATTTAGTGCACTCTACAAAATGACAGCTAGAATCTAATTGCTTGCTATAGGCAACATCTCCACTTTTTCAAACCTGCAGTTTAGTAAATATACCCCCAAGACTGCCAACTCTATTTTTTGTATTTCAGCAATGACAATTAGCAATGGAGCTCTCTTCTTTGTGTGTTACCTATATAACACAGTACAATGTGACTGCAGATTTAGAAGACCAAGCCTGCCATCCCTATTATTTCTATTTCAACAATGACCATTAGCAATGGAGCAATGGAGCTCTCCTCTTTGTATGTTACCTATATAACAAAGTACAATGTGACTGCAGATTTAAAAGACCAAGCCTGCCAGACCTATTATTTCTCAGCAATGACAATTAGCAATGGAGCTCTCCTGAATGTCACTGGAAAATTTGAAGAACACTACTACCCCTCCTCTTTCTTTTGTACATATGATGCTGCCCAACTGCACTAGAGACTGACAAGAACTGTACTACCCCTTCTGTGTCCCTCTGTGTTCCTGTGATCGCCTTGGAGGGCGGTATTTGTAGAATCCAAAACTCGCGAGATCCGACGATGTAACAATGACGTTTTGCATTGTTTTCAATTCCGAGGCCGCGTGAAAGTACAGAGCACTCGGATCTGCTAAGTTCGGGTGTGTTCAGTTCCCAGGGAATCGAGACTGAACATCGCTAATGTAGACACATGTTCTGATTTACCAGTTTCATATTATCCAACTTTAACCTTATGCATGAGAAAGGAGCGTGATCATACTACACGGGGGTATAGTCACATCACATTAGGGGGGTGTCTCCAGCACTTTCCTCCCCTACCTTACCTTCAAATCAGGACTGACGTTCTTAACAGCCTATTATGATAGCTTTATCAAACCACATCATATCTGCCAATAATCCATATTTTCTTTGGACAGTCATGATATTCTATGATCTAAGTAGGTGTAGTCTGCTAGAAACTGTGTCGTCTCACACAATACATGCATGATTTGAGTGGATCTGGGCATGATGTGCTCTGACACAATTGTCCTAAATATGCATTTTGGTAATGTTGACAGATATTGCAAAAACTCCACTTATCATCATTTACTTAGCACTAGTTCTGTGAAACTGGCCATACTCTTTATGATATCTTCAGTAATATCTACGAAAATTCCTGATTGGAAAACTGGGACTGGGTGAGGCCATGAGTCTTTTGGGTGCCAAAAACCTTGGACTGTCCCAGAAAAATCTAGTGCCTGATAATAATTCAAATCAATAGGATTCTTATCTGACAAGTTGGTAAATGTGGTAAGAATATCACAACTATAGGTATATGTGTGAAGCCATCTTCCAACTGCACTTACAGGGCCTGATTCTTTAAGGAAAGGAAAGCAAAAAAGAGTAACTTTGCACCACGGCAAAACCATGTTGCATTGGAGAGGGATGAAAATTTAAAATGCGGGGCCAGATTTATAGTTGGGGTAGGGCATGTCCTAGATCAATTTTATATTTCAGTGTAAAAATAAAGCTATCAAGTATTTGTGTGTTACATGAAAAAACAGCCAGTGTTGAACTTATGTGCAAAATAATAAACTAATTTGCATCCTTTGCACTGCAACATAGTTTGTCCAGGACAAAATTTACTACTTTTTTGCCTTACTTTCCTTAATGAATCAGGTTCACTGTCTTCATTGTCACCGGGAGTGATTGGCTGCTTCGCAAGAGTGGCGAATAGCCGAATTCTGTCCGAATTGGCCACCCCTTTTTGGCCAAATTTTGGCAGTGTGTGGCCAAGGCTACGCCATGGATAAACTTAATGGTGCTGATGCAACGTTAGCCGCATTGTTGCCCCAAACTGCATGCGCAACTTGTGTTCATTAAAAAGCAATTGATTGCAACCATATGTAAAAGCGGCAACTAAGCTTAAGATGCGGACGGTCGGCAACAGTAGCATATGCATCAGGCATAAGTCACATACACTTACCTCCCATTTGTGCCAATTTTTCTAACCATTTATTTTATTAGCCACAAATTAATAGGCTATTAGGCATCAATAAAACTTTCTAACATAGCAAAAATCCCATTCACAGTTTAAGGCTAACCTCCCATCATTCCTTATTTTGAAAATTTTAAAGCCAAGCACCCGATACAGCCTGAGCACATCCAGTGCACACAAACCACACCCCACACCGAGATGATACTTCCCAAATGACTGAGCAATTCCCAAAATGATCCATTGTGCAACAGTTCTATTGCAAGAAAACAAAACGTCAAATAAGTAATATGAAATATTTATTTGTGTTTGAAAAGTGAAAAGAGGATAGTATAGTTCAGCCAGTAATCATCACTTACACCAATTCTGTGTTGAACATTTTGGGCCTGATTCATGTCCGAACACAGCTTGCACCTAAGTTGCAATTTAAAAAAAGAACACAGAGCTTGAACTATTCAGATCCAAGTGTATCTCAAGATACGTTTTGATACAATTTGAATCTGGGTGACAGTACACTCTGCCTATACAGCACTTGCTGTACATAGACAGACAGCAGTTTATACACATGCGTAAGAACAATAAAAGGTTAGAAGGCATTAAAAAAAACTTCTTAACATTATATTAATATATGGAAATAATTATTTTCAAATATTTTTGTTAGATTTTTTCCATTATTTAAATAAATAAATAGAATTTCAATGAGCACTGTACATACAATGCATTTTTATAGTCTATCTTAGTTGCATACAGTTGTTCTATCATAGTTAATGAAATGCAAACATGTAATTTTTAATTCAAAGACTATGTCGTGTCAGTTGGCATTTACACCTGACCAGTAGCCGGTGTAAAAAATATATCTGAAAAGTAGCGTGCTTACGGAAAACACAGGACTTGAATCCACTGCACCAGCATCAGAAGCCCTTATTGTACATGTCCTACGCTTGTCTGCCTTTTCCTTCCCCCATTCCGCCTAGGGATTCGTGAGTGTAATTTGTGCTTGGTGTAATGTCTGTTTCTGGGCATGTGCAGAGCTATGTCCCACAAGATATGCTACACAAGTGGACGTACGGCCAAACATGAATCAGGCTCTTTATGGGCTTAGCCAATAACCTTTCTCCAAAAATAAAACAAATTATCATCTATTTTAAGAAATGCTCTGTTCAAAATGTATTGCTTGATGAACTTAGTAATGTATCTTACATTTTCCATTAGAATTTGGCCACTAGAAGGTACTGTTTTGTTGATGTCTATGGATAGTACAACCTTTTGCAGGTGGAGTAAACTGTATACCATATTCTGCGGCTCAATTATCTCACACTTCACAAAATATCAAAACATGTCACAAGCTAAACATTGCTATTTAATACAATGTGTTTATCTGATTTATCTGATCTATGAGTCATTGTGAACAATTATTATTGTTATTATTATTATTATTATTAGTATGGGTTTCTAAGGTGCCACAACTATGACAACCAAGTGATGTAATAAAATCTGCTCAATATGTATCCCAACCAAGCAACAATGTGGCAACTCCACTTGTTTTAAATTTACATATGCAGATAAATAAGGCATCAAAGACTGTACCAGTGGAAGAAGCCATGCTTTGTACTACCTAGCAATATTGTGTTAGCAGCCTTTTTACAGCCTATTACAATGCTTCATATATCTAAAGTTTAGGCACTACTGAAGATTGCTATGCTTATTATGTACTAATTGACTGCTTAAAAACATGGGATGTTCTGGCCCGGAGGTTGCGGCAGAGACGTACGCGTAACACGATTACGTTGATTAAAAGTTCACGGGGTGTAGTGACATACAACCCGAGCCAGATAGTGAAAGAATGTCAGACGTACTACTCAAGGTTATATAACTTAGATGATTCTTCACCGCCACCCCCTGATTTAGAGGGCAGAATAAATACTTACCTGCGCTCCTGCCGACTCCCGCAGCTCTCTGAAGCAGAGATTGAACTTCTCAATTTAGACATAACAGAGGAGGAAACTACTGCTACCTTACGCAGCATGAAGGTGTCCTCGGCCCCAGGTCCAGATGGCTTCCCAGCCAAATATTACAAAACATTTGCTGGTGTCCTTGGCCCTAAACTCACTACGTGGTTTAACGCCATCTTTGATGGAGCCACTTTTGATCCGGCGACGACCCGAGCCCGGATTTCAGTAATCCCAAAAGAGGGTAAGGACCCCTCTCTTTGTAGTAGCTACCACCCCATATCACTTCTAAACGTCGACCTCAAGATATATGCTAAAATCCTTGCGAATAGAGTCAATTCTGTGCTCCCCAAGCTAATACACCCAGATCAAGTTGGATTTGTTCCAGGTCGACAGGCTGCGGACAACACTAGGCGGACCATAGATCTCATCCAACATATTGATTATAGCAAACAACCCTCTCTTCTCATGTCACTTGACGCGGAGAAGGCATTTGACCGCGTTGGCTGGCCTTTCATGTTGCAGGCATTAGCTGCGTATGGCTTTCAAGATCGCTTCCTCAGGGGGGTGTCAGCCCTGTACCATAACCCATCGACATCTGTCCAGGTGAATGGATGCTCCTCTCCATCCTTCGCTATCCGAAACGGAACCCGGCAAGGATGTCCACTCTCTCCCCTTCTATTTGCCTTGGTGATAGAACCTCTAGCTACGAGAATTCGTATAAACCCTAACATAACTGGGATACAGCTACCCTCCAGTACTCACAAAATAGCCCTCTATATGGATGATATCCTCCTTACCTTAACTAACCCTTTAACTACTCTCCCCAACCTATTTCAAGAACTCGACATTTTTTCCACAATATCAAATTTTAAGATAAACACAACCAAAACAGATATCCTAGACTTCCATATCCCCCCTAAGCTAAAGCAACTTTTAGAATTAAATTTTCCCTTTCACTGGAACTCCGACCACATAAGATACTTGGGCATAGCTCTCACCAGAAAGGTGGAAAACACCTACCAGGCCAACTACCCCCCCCCCTCCTTATAGCTTGTATAAAAAAAAGATCTACAAGCATGGGATAAACTCATGATATCTTGGGTTGGACGGATTACGTCCGTGAAAATGAACTTGCTCCCAAGGTTATTATACCTCTTTCACACTCTCCCCATCAGGGTACCCCCTTCAATCTTGAAAATGTTACAAACTCTTATAATGAAGTTTATATGGTCAAATAAGAGACCTAGGATTTCCGCTCGCATTTTACAGCGCTCTCCCACTGCAGGTGGTCTTGGCATTCCTAACATACGTAACTACTACTATGCTGCGCGGCTGGCCCAGTGTGTACACTGGCATTCCCCCCCTGGAACTAGGATATGGATGGACATAGAATCGGATATATTGGGTGGCTCACCGATTTGCTCCGTCCTTTGGCTCCCAGTCGCACAGCGCCCAGTCTCTGTTTGAGCCCATCCAGTTCTGGCCCTATCACTTTCAATCTGGTCTAGATGTAATCGTTTGGTATCCCTCTCTCCTGCTCCTTCGATACTAATACCCTTGTGGTCTAACCCTCCATTTACGCCCGGGATGTCTTGTTCCATGTATACAAAATGGGCAGGTACGGGCAAGCTGCTGTTACTCAATCATATAACCAAGACAACAATATTTCCACAATTTTCGGAGCTGGTAGAGCGGTGTGGTTTTTTGCCGGGACAGTTCCACCAATATCTTCAGATTAGGCATTACCACCAAACGGTTAAAGCCCAACTCTCTTCCAGACCACCCACCACATTTGAGAACCTGTGCCTCTCGGGCCCGTCCTCCAAAGGCCTTATATCCATTCTATATAACACCTTGCTCCCCGCTACTCCGACTGTTAAGGATCGCTTTCAGACGCAGTGGGAGGCGGACCTGGGAACCGAGTTAGATGAGGAAGACTGGTCGGATATTTATGAAAGTACAGCTCGTAGCTCTATAAATGTTTGTATCAAAGAAAATGCTAACAAGCTATTACATAGGTGGTACTATGTCCCTTCGAGGCTACAAAAAATATACCCACAGACCAGTGCTGACTGCTGGAGAAACTGTGGACAAACAGGGACATTTATGCACATGTGGTGGGACTGTCCCGGGATACGACCATTCTGGACAGCAGTCCTTGCGCTAGCTTCAACAATTTTAGATACTCCTATCCCACCTGACCCTAAGCATATTCTGCTACCGCTGCCCCTCCCAGACCTCACCAAATCTGCTCACAAGCTACTTAGGCACATTGTCAGTGCTGCCACGTGTCAGATAGCGGCCTCTTGGAAAAACTCCACACCGCCAACTCTCCAGATGGTCTGCAGTCGGATCTGGCATACTTACCAGATGGAACATATTACTAGCATACTGAGGGGCTCCTCCGTCTCCTTCTATAAAGTCTGGTCTTCATGGACATTATATCATAATCAAGCTCCACTCCAGTTCTAGTGGAATCTGAATATGGAATGGTGCTTCTAAACAAGTCTACTTCTTATTTATTTAATATGGGAATCCTCAATCCCCCCAACCCTTCCTCTGGTCCCTACATTCCTCCCCTTCTACTCATTACTCCCATCCACTCCATACCCTATAGTTCTGAAATGTTAAAACAACATCTTTGCTGTTCTGGATAATTACACAATTATCTTCCGAATATGATATGAGTGTTTTTGTGTTCAGCTGTATGTAAACACGTGTTATTTGTTATTGATTAACCTCTCGAGATTTTGTAATGCTTTTCATTGAAAAAAAAGATGCTCCTAATAAAAAGTTTATAAAAAAAAACAAAAACATGGGATGTACTTTATTTACTGTTTTTTCACTACAGTGACCCTAATTCCCCTTTTTTCCCCATTTTTTTATTCTGTCCTTCCCACCCACCCCTTCTTAGTTTTAATATATTTTCTTGTTTATACAAAAAATGAAAATAGAATTTGAGTTACAAAAATAGTTTTGGTTTTTTTTTATCTTTTATTTTAGTTTTCATGAAAGTATTAAGGTGGGGTACAGATGAGAAAGGGAAAGAGGGGGTGGTTTAATCAGGGGGGTACACAATTCAAACAACTCATTGATTGACTGTATTACTTTATTGGTTACAAGTAAGATTATCCATAAAAGATAACAGTTAAATCAAATATGGTTAGAGCAAATTAGTGTGTTGTTTTGCACTCATTGATCAGGTATGTGTGTGCAGGGTAAAGAGAGAGGGGTAGCAATATGTAGGGGGAAGGGAGAAGACAAGGGAATAGTTAGCAAGGCTATGGGCAGGGGCAGGCTGAGGGGCAGGGGGACATCTGCCCCCCCCTCCCCCCCGGGCCGGTCCAATAGTGGTTTACCTTGGGCTGAGTCACTGGCCACCTGCATTTTTTTCCTTTAAAATGTTCTTAATAAGCTACTAAGTCGAGTCTTGCACCCCAGGCTAAAATTTGCCAGCCCTCCCCTGGCTATGGGGTGACTTGAGTGACCCTGTTCTGGTGTATTCCATATAAGATTAAGGTGCTAATTTATCAGAGGGTGAAAAGCTCTATTGTCGAAGAAAACAGGTGTCTTTTCCAGCGATTAGACTTTTTATCCCTTCGCCCTAAACATCAAAGGGTTACTGTCAGTAATAACGCTGCTGTCAGTGGTAGTAACCCCTGCTGGTATTAAGATCCATTGCCTTTTGCCAGTTATAGCTTCCCCATGTCTTTGCACATGTACCGCCACATATTCTACTATCGCCTTCTCAGGATGGCGTAGAAAATATTTTAAAAAATACTTTATTGCATTTTACCTCCCAACCACATCCTCTCCAACAAAGGTTGAACATGTTTAAAAATATTGTTTGTAGGCATGTTGGGACTAGAAATAATTTTTTGGGCATACTATATACTAAATCTTCCTGTATAAAAAGATATAAAATAAATTTGACTTACATTTTGGCTAGAGGGTAATCAAGCCAACTCATCATTTCACAGCACCCCAAAATTCACCAATATTATGTCACCAATAATGTTTGTAATTAAACAAAATGACAGAGTGAAATTAATCTTAATGCAATAAGTTTGCCACTTAACTCTGCATTTTGTGACTGAAGTTAGAAGTACATTCATTTTATTCAATATAGCAAAGACTACTGTGCAGAAGGGCAGAGAATAAATATGTTCGCGCTCGGTATATCTCATATTATATATGGTACCAGCTGCATGGCAATATAAATGTCAGTGCTTATCCTTAACACTGCATTAATGTGTGCATCTAGCAAAATGAAAACATATTACTACATATTTTGATCAATACATTTAAGCCTGCATCACAGAATTAGGGGCACCTCATTATATGTAGGACCTACACTGACCTAAATGTCGGGATTCTTCCCTATCTTGAATATCTGTAGTCCCAGTGTCATGAGCCGCGGCGGCCGCGGGCACCGCCGCGACTCTCTGCCCCTGACTTCCGGCGTCCCGGCTGTTGCTATGACAGGGCAACAGCCGGATGCCGGAAATAATGCTATCGCGCCCCTGCCACTCGCTACAGCCGGACACGCGCACTATAGCCTGCGGGCTAATTAGCTCATTATACATCTTGCAGGGGAAGTCCCTGATTGGCTGGCTCCAGTATATAAGGCAGGGAGGGCTTAGCCTCCCTGCCGGTTATAGCATCCTGTTCACAGTTCTGCTGCCTGCTGGTTCTCTTTCTGTTTGGTGTTAAAACCTGTGACTGACTTCCCGTGTATGACCCTCGCTTGTTCCTGGACCATGAACCTACTCTTCTGACCCTGACCATTTGCCTGAAAACCGGATTCTGCTCCTCCGCCAGTGCCCCTGACCTTTCACTTGTCCCTGGATTCCGAACCTGTGCTTGTGACCTCCGACCTTGGTTTACTCTGCCTGAACCCCACGCTGCTGTCCGCCAATCACTCCACTCCTGGGTTCTCCTTAGCCGGTATACGATTCTCGACCCTCTGTCAGCCTGCGGCCAAGTCTGTCCCCACCACTAGGGGCTCCAGCGAACACCAGGCTTTCAGAGTAGACTCCGAGTTTTACTGTGGTGGCTAGGGAGTTCCTAACACCCAGGCCCAGAACAAAATCAAGATGTTGGTAATCGGAGTGGGGTGCAGTTTCCCTACTCAAGCTTTTCAACTTGGACACTTCCTATTTCCCTCCACTCCACACTCTTTCCCTTGAGTATTTGCTGCTGTCTTCCCCTTTGACCAGAACGAATACTTGTCAACTCTCTTTCGGAATGTCCAGGAGACTCCAGAATTCCGGGTAGGTCTCCTGGACTCCGGGGAGAGCAGGCAATTCTCTCAGATCCTACACTCTCCCTAATGAAGTGAGCAGGATATGAGCCTCAATTATGTCATTTTGGCAAAGTGATGCGATTGACTCCTTCCGCCCTCCCACCACACCCCCCATTCCGGGATCTCCCAGAGACACCCAAATAATAGTTGGCAAATATGTGTCTGTACCCGGATTGGGATGTGTCTCTGGAGCTGGACTGGTGACTACGTGGACAAAGCTGGGTGGCCTGATAATGTTCCTCTGCATGTTGTGAAAGGACTGGTGCCGACGGTGATTACACTAGCAGAGGAGAGCAAACAGGAATTGGATTGCTGGACTGGAACCGAAATGCTGTAACCAGAATGCAGTAGTAACCTGATTGCTGGAAGTGAATCGCTGTAACCAGACTGGAACCAAAATGAAGTAACTGGAATGGAACCAGAGTGCTGGAATCGGACTGGAGCCAGAATGCAGACTGCACTGTCAGAGCTGCATTAATAGCAAGACTGTAGCAAGATAGATAGCAAGACTGCAAACTGCTGGCAACCAGGATGGCGTCTGAAATACAACGTTGCACTGGCAACAGGTAAGTGCTCCAAGAAGTGCTTTTATAGTTGTTGTTGATTCCTGATTGGAGACTGCAGTCAGCTAGGCAGAAGCAGCACTCTGAGTTGCTGAGATGGATCAGGTGACTATATCCAAGATGGCAGCTCCCATACTCAGATTCCCTCCAAACTGGTTTTGAAGGGAATCTGAAATGGAGGCTGTTATCACCTGATTGGCTGAGAGGAATCATGTGACTGAATCCAAGATGGCAACATCCATACTCTGATTCTGGGGGGATCTCTGGAGTGGAGATCTGATGGTTTGAAATAATGTGTTTTAATATATGATTTTGCCTTTGATAAATTGCACGGTTCATATAAACTCAAATAAAATGATGCTTTTATAAAACATGTCAGCGTCTATGGCAGCGCAAATTACATTTTCTGATGCCATGCGTCTAACTTTGCAGGAATGCACCTATTTTTACAGGGTTTATGTTTCATGTATGTCTTAAATTACTCATGAGACATCCGGACTGTCTTTATTGCTTGAGTCACTTTTGTGTGTCTGAATGTTTTTATTACTGTGGTGGAAGTGCATCTATAAATGCGCTTTTCTGTAAACAGGAAAGTGCAAAATGACCCCAAAATGCATTGACAGTCTAGCGATAGATGTGGAAAAATCAAGTTGATTTGCAGGAAGAAAAAAGCTTTGTACCCTTTTGTAAAACCCATAAATGTGCCTTCTTCACCCCTTTACCTCATTTAAATAATCTCATCCTATTCAAAATCTTGTGGATGCAAATGTAGGTTCATTGATGAGCTAAATTCGCACTCAACAACTGACATCTGCTGCCTGAGACAGCTACCTATCTAAATGACGAATAAACCATTTATAGTAAAACCCTTGCTGACTCAATCTACGCTTGCCCACCTCATCCTTTTGCCCGAGCTTTCAGCAAACATCACTCTAATCTAGGCCAGTTCAGTTTGCGCAAAGCTACAATTCCCAGCTTGCACTACTGGGACTTGTAGTGCCACAGCAGCTGGACAGGCTTTGGTAATTTACCTCGGCTCTAGAAAGAGAAGAGAAATGACTGTAGCCTTAATAAGACAGTCACTGTAATTACTGTTCATGAGAAGCATGTACACTGTTTGATGTGTCCCTTAAGTTAAGGACATCAAAGGAGGTGAAAATGAGACGGAGAGGGAAGAGCAGAGACAGACAGGCATGATGAGGGGGTGAAAAAAATGCAAAGGCAAAGGGAAAAAAAAGCCAAGAAAGTAGATCAGACAGACCTAACACAGCTTCCCAGCTCTTTGACATGTTTCTGACATTAGGTCACTTGGGGCTGACCACAGCGCGTTATATATTGTAGTTATATCGCACTTTTCTGTGTGTATTACTGAAAATATAAAGGATGTCATATTGGTGCCACAAGTTAAAGATAAATAAAGTACAATGTGACCCTAAATATATAAACCATTTATAGCAAATACTCTCATATACTTTGTTACCTTGTATGTGCGACTTGAACTGGAGATACCGGTATGTGAATTGTGACTGTTCAGGTTGAATACACAAAACAGAGGAACACAAGTCAAATAAATCTAATGTATTATCCTACGTGAAATAGCCACACAAACTCCTCTGCATTATAGTAACTCATTATCAAATAGTAGCAGTTTAATACTATTAACATGCAAAAAGTTCTAAAAATATCTAAACTACACAGGACAACGACTATCAGTTATATTTCTATAGATACTTTTGGTGAACCAAATTACCAGCTGTTTATATAAATATATTTGAGAAAGAGAACATAGAATTCAATATCATTTAATCTATAATCTCCAGTTTCTTTATAAACTTTTGATACTATCATACTATGCTTTATGCTGTATGGGAGGATTGATTAATAAATTATTTAAAAAAATGTTTTCACTTTAAATGAAATATCCCTATTTTAATGTGTATGTGTATTATGAATTGATACTTTCTTTGCTAATTTGTGACAACTATTTGCTGGCATGGCTGTTGTGTTTTGCTTTTTGAACAGTAAGGATTCAACATGGTAAGCGAGTGCCCCGACCATAAAATGAAATGTTTAGATGTCAATGTTTTGGGGTAATTGATTATATAATTTTTAAACACACTGTTGTATAGGGTGACATCTGTAGGAGCACAATTAAAATTATTCTAGTTAAGCCATAGCAAAAGCCCTACCCTGCGTTTCTTACCTTATGTCTTATGTTTGGTTCGTCTCGTGAATGGAGAATATCACCTACCATCTTACCAAGGTCAATACCTTTCCTCAGGTCTGGGCCCAATACCTACTTCACCTTATCTCTCCCATCCCCCCACGTCCCCTTTCAACCTACCCCTATACCCACTTACTCTTATCCCAAACACTTGGGGGTACATTAACTAAACTGCGGGTTTGAAAAAGTGGAGATGTTGCCTATAGCAACCAGTCAGATTCTAGTTATCATTTATTTAGAACATTCTAAAAATGACAGCTAGAATCTGATTGGTTGCTATAGGCAACATCTCCACTTTTTCAAATGTGCAGTTTAGTAAATAAACCCCTTAGTCCTAATTACTCTGGTGTGCCTTGTGACTACTGGTTCTTACTTCTAAATATATTAAATTTTGTTGGTTTCACAATATATTAGACCCCACTCCCCCTACCCCACCTCCCGACCCTCAACCCCTTCCTAACCACCTACACTTTATTATTTTGTTTCTCCTATTGGTTTGTACATACTTTTGTTGTCTCAGTTTCATTGTCTACATATACAACTTATGTTTGTATCTTTGTTATAAAACTTCAGATTCTGTATAACTGCAATTACCACTATATACCTGTTTGTTCTTGATTGTGTCCGATTACTGATAAATAAAAAGTAAAAAAAATATGTTTTCTACACAATATGGATAATGTGTGAAACGTGGATAATGGCATCATCACTCAAGAGATAGAATATTTACCGTTCATCCTTGGATAAAGTAAAGTATAGCACATCAGTAGGTTTGGAGCAGTGTGCAGTTACGTCTGTTACCCCCCCCCCCCCCCCCCCAAGTCATAGTAACTGTTTGTGTTTTTTATTTTTAAAAACACAAAAAAGCACAAACACTCATCCAGGCTGCAGATCACCAAGGCAAGTGGCGCACGCAGGGGGGGTTTCTGAGTCTCTAGAAACCCCCCCCCTGCCGCTAACTAAGTGGCCACTGTCCTATACAGCAGCCGTGGCGCTGTCAAAGAAGCGTCCGCGGCGGTGCTGTATTGTATACAGCACCGCTGCAGACGCTTCTTAGACAGCGCCGCGGCTGCTGTATAGGACAGCGTTGGCGAAACGGGGCTGCTGTCTCTCGTGTTTTTGTTTTTTTGGGTTTTTTTCGGTCGGCGGGGAGAAACCCCCCCCCCCCCCCCACCCCCCCCCCCCCCCCCCGACAATCCTCTGTGCCCCCCTGCAAGGGTAGAAATTACCCTAAAAATTACATGCTGCCTGGTTAATGTAGACATCATCCACATTAGTATAGTATTGTTACATTACCAATGCTGAAAATATACATTCCGACATATTGTAATTTGCTGAGTCTGAGTGATTTATGTTGCTATAAGTTGTTGTGTATATTTATTGGCATAATTAATACATGTAAACATTTTTTCTTCAATTGCATCAGCACCTAAAAGAAAGCTTTGTTTGGGGTTGAAAACACATTTGCTCTTTGATTGTCTTATTGTCCTTTAAAAGGGTAATTTGCAAAGTGAAAAAGAACCTTTACAAAGTACAGTATATGCAGGGTTATTTTAAACAGGGTCCTTTACTCTAACAGTTAAAGATCTACTGTTTGGGGTCTGTTCAGACTTGTCATAGAATGGAAAGGCTGTGGTTAGACCGGGGTTCCGCCGCCTCCTTCACTCCCCACCTGGCTCCAGTGCCCACCCCAAACAAAACAATAGTGCCTTTAGGGTGGTAATCCCACACACACTGAGACAAACTCAACAGACACAGTGGAAGGTTCAGACACCATCATGGAATTCCAGCAAGTGCTGATGAAAAGATGTGTATATAAGACGGAAACAGTGATTTATAACAAAGGAAATACAACGGTAGTATTATTTTAACCATAGTGTAATTGACATAAGGATGTTTCACTTGTATATGTGACTCAACATATAATTCCTCACATCAAGTTTAATATTGGACCGTGCTTGCATTCCAGTAGACATTAGAAATAGTGTCATGGCAAAAAGGGTAACAGCGGTAGCAACATGGCTGTGGAGCTGTACGCAACACAAGCTCAGACCTGCTTGCTTCTTTCTCGTCACTGCAGAAACACCAGCACCTCCTGGTTAGCAGTTATAGGAGGCTACCTTATTAAGAAGCCGACGGAAAGACAGGCAGCTGCAGTAAAGTGTTTGTGTGGTGGGTGTTATTTGTAGAAGGAAGATGTGAAAGGGAGCCGTGGCTCAGACTCTGCACTGGGCCCCAGGGGGCTTTAAAAATCATAGTGTATATACTATACTCAGGGCTGTATTTAGTATATAGGAGTGTGGTCAGCCCAGGCCAGGTATAGATGAGGGAAGTTGCAATGAAAGTTTGTGAGAATCGAGATTTACAGAGGAACGGAGCATTTCGCAGATATGCCAAGTTTGGCGTTACAATATTTGAGTTCCGTTTTCACTTCGCCATTACACAGAATACCCTTCTGCACTGTAGTCGTAAATTCGCATTTCACTGAATTTATAGTCTCTCTCTTTCTCTATCTATCTATCTATCTATCTATATATCCAGAACTAGGGCAACAACGGTCAGTTCACTCTGTTGTGTGTGGTAGCACTGGAAACCCTTGAGGCCTAAATCCTCCAGCAAAACCAAACGTGCAAAATTTCACGACCAATTATGGAATGAGTTGATTATTCTGTGAAACAGTTTGGATAATTTTGTTTATCTATAGTGTTAGGTCAGGTACACAATGGCAGATTTAAGAAACTTACATTTATTTTTGCCTAGGGTTTGTGAAAACTATAATATTAATTTGAGTATATACCCATACCTAGGGCATCTAGATCAAACAGTAGCCATGCTGGAAATAATGCAGTTCCCTTCATAAGTTATTGTCACCAATCCCCAATGAACACACTCATATCACAGAGGTGTTCCCTGGTAGGTAGCAAGGTGAGAACTTAGTACGGGAGGCAGCTGTTGAACAGTACATGGTATAAAATAATGCTTTATTAATAAGATACAGTCTTTAGCCACCAATTAGGTCACTTCCCCTATAACTGCTCTGCTCTCTCTGATACAGAGAATGATAGATGTCAGTGACTGATTGCTTGTTTCCTCCTACATCAGCATGTAGCCCTCTGATCCTTCCCCTGCAGCTCCCTGCTGCTTTATTGTCAAAGGCAAACTTGCCTTTACAAGCCATCGCCGCTTTAAATTTTAGCTGCAAAGTTGCCGATTTCCGACAAGTTGAACAAATCGGACTTTCCTACATTTACCCCCAGATAGATAAAAATTCACCAAGCTGCGTGCAGGATCATTCCAATGTTCAATGTCAGTAATGTCTCCCTAGTCAATATGACATTATTTTGAGGTCACTATTTTTATCTCTCTGTTTTGGGTTCTGTAATACTGTGCTCAATATACTATAGAGGGATCTACTGCTTCCTGAAATATGTACACAAAGGGCCTCATTTAGTTAGGAATAAATCCAGATGTAATTTTCCATTTTGGTGGAAATTTTGCTGCTGCAGCGGGGGCGCATTTAAAGAATGCGGAGAATCTAGAGTAGAGATGGTGAGACCTCAGAGCACACAGGTAGCAATAAGAAACTGTCTCCGGCCAACTCTACTGTTCGGACAACTGAAGAACCTGCTCATAAAATGCTTGAAGGTTGAGAGCATAACCATAGACCTTTTTTGGTCTTAACCTTAACCCTTTTGTGTTATAATAAAACACACCACACCAACTTGTTGGCAAATAAAAACATCTTTATTTAAATAACCGTTTGCTATTATGGTGGTGGGAGAGTACTGTACTCTGCCTTGTCTATACATAAGCACATCCTAGTATCTGCATGTTAATAGGACAACCGTCCCCAGGCATGCTGGAACCCATACCCTTCTGGGCTAATCGTAATGCACCGCAAGTCAGCCCAGAGGAGTTGTACTTTAACCGAACCTAATCCGATTCTTCAAAGGGAACGGGTTCCAAACGCCTGACTACCATGAATGTGTGTTTCACCCACCCTGCTTAACCTGTACAATGTTCTCCTGCCATGACAAAAGCCGAACCAGCCTTAGTTCTTCAATCTGTGGTTTGCTCATGCTTGCCAGGCGACTCCAGAAATACCTCCGGGACTGAACCAGCACCTGTACCATACTAGTGTCCCCACACCAATTGGCCATCATACCTCCGGGGCTGAACCAGCACACCCGTATGTTACCACTGCCCGTGCTCGAGGTTGGCCAAACCTACCTCTAGGACTGAACCAGCACACTCGTAACATACCGCGGCCCATGCTTCAGGTTGGCAAAACCTACCTCCGGGGCTGAACCAGCACACCCTTACTATACATGGCCCGTGCTCCAGGTTGGCCAAACCTACCTCCGAGGCTGAACCAGCACACCCATTCCATACCAAGGCCCGTGCTGCAGGTTGGCCAAACCTACCTCCAGGGCTGAACCAGCCCAACCGCACCATACCACGGCCCGTGCTCCATATTGGCCAAATCTACCTCCAGGGATGAACCAGCACACCCGTACCATATCACGGCCCGTGCTCCATATTGGCCAAATCTACCTCCAGGGATGAACCAGCACACCCGTACCATACCATGGCCCGTGCTCCAGGTTGGCCAAACATACCTCTAGGGCTGAACCAGCACACCCGCACCATACCATGGCCTGTGCTTCAGGTTGGCAAAACCTACCTCCGGGGCTGAACCAGCACACCCTTACCATACCATGGCCCGTGCTCCAGGTTGGCCAAACCTACCTCCGAAGCTGAACCAGCACACCCATTCCATACCAAGGCCCGTGCTGCAGGTTGGCCAAACCTACCTCCAGGGCTGAACCAGCACAACCGCACCATACCACGGCCCGTGCTCCATATTGGCCAAATCTACTTCCAGGGATGAACCAGCACACCCACACCATACCACGGGCCGTGCTCCATATTGGCCAAATCTACCTCCAGGGATGAACCAGCACACCCGTACCATACCACGGCCCGTGCTCCATATTGGCCAAATCTACCTCCAGGGATGAACCAGCACACCCGTACCATACCATGGCCCGTGCTCCAGGTTGGCCAAACATACCTCTAAGGCTGAACCAGCACACCCGCACCATACCATGGCCTGTGCTTCAGGTTGGCAAAACCTACCTCCGGGGCTGAACTAGCACACCCGTTCCATACCAAGGCCCGTGCTCCAGGTTGGCCAAACCTACCTCCGAAGCTGAACCAGCACACCCATTCCATACCAAGGCCCGTGCTGCAGGTTGGCCAAACCTACCTCCAGGGCTGAACCAGCACACCCGCACCATTCCACGGCCCGTGCTCCATATTGGCCAAATCTACTTCCAGGGATGAACCAGCACACCCACACCATACCACGGGCCGTGCTCCATATTGGCCAAATCTACCTCCAGGGATGAACCAGCACACCCGTACCATACCACGGCCCGTGCTCCATATTGGCCAAATCTACCTCCAGGGATGAACCAGCACACCCGTACCATACCATGGCCCGTGCTCCAGGTTGGCCAAACATACCTCTAAGGCTGAACCAGCACACCCGCACCATACCATGGCCTGTGCTTCAGGTTGGCAAAACCTACCTCCGGGGCTGAACTAGCACACCCGTTCCATACCAAGGCCCGTGCTCCAGGTTGGCAAAACCTACCTCCGGGGCTGAACCAGCACACCCGTACCATACCACGGCCCATGCTCCAGGTTGGCCAAACCTACCTCCGGGGTTAAACCAGCACACCCGTACCATACCACGGCCCATGCTCCAGGTTGGCCAATCCTACCTCCGGGGTTGAACCAGCACACCCGTACCATACCATGGTCCGTGCTCCAAGTTGGCCAAACCTACCTCTGGTGTTGAACCAGCACACCCGTACCATACCACGGCCCAATGCTCCAGGTTGGCCAAACCTACCTCTGGTGTTGAACCAGCACACCCGTACCATACCACGGCCCATGCTCAGGTTGGCCAAACCTACCTCTGGTGTTGAACCAGCACACCCGTACCATACCACGGCCAGTGTTCTATGTTTTTACCATCATACCTCCGGGGCCGAACCAACATACCCATGCTATACCACAAGCCCATGCACCAAGTGGCTCATCATTCCTCTGTGTCTGTACTGGCACTCATATTTTAGATAACCGGACCCTTGCATAAATTGTTCACCAAAATTTGGTAATCGCCCCTTTCACTACAGGGTACTTATATCAGCAGGAAAGGATGCACCTTTCCCAGGAAGCGAACACCGGGTCCAGGAATCGGGAATGGGAGGGAGGGATGCTTTCCCTGGAACCAAGAGAGTTCACTAACTCCTCCCCGATCTTGTGAACCATTCCCTTTGCTCCTGCCCCCTATGACACTAGTCCAGACATCACTACACCTTCCTGCTTTGTTAACCCTTAGTGATCCAATAGTTATGCACACAAACCTCAGCTTTTATTTTCCCTCGGGCTTAATCCATCCCTCAGTTCTATTTATGATACAGGGCTCATAAAGTAGAGTAGATCGCAGATCTAGAACTGGGCTGCAAAGAAAAAAATATGTGCTAAAATTAACACAATTATGTTTTTAAAAAGTATTATATAAATATGATGGTGGCAGACCCTTTAAGATTTGTTCAAGCAGAACTTTATATTCCCATGCCAGAGGCTTATGAGGAAATCTTCATTAAGTATGAACTGGTCAGATTAAACTAGGTCTGTCTGGAGCTGTATCTCTAAACTGGCACTTTGATTCCAGCAGTGGATATCTGTTAAACATTTATAACTAAGATTAATATTGTATAGGTGTTTGTGCAACTCTTGCACACAGCCTAATTACTGTTTTGTACCTTTAAAATCCATTGTTGTAAATGAATATGTATTTTTCTGCTGTAGTCCATGGTGTTCCCCAGCAGTGAAAGTGTTAGTCTGCATTGGGTGGTCTATATTCTAGGACCCCACAGAAATCAAAGAGAAAACAAAATGAGGGACTAGCATTCAAACAGACCCAGTGTGTATTCTGTGTTTTTTTATTCTTTAATCATCCGAGAAGTTACTTGAATTCACAAAATCACAGGTTTTGTTACTACTAAATAAACAAAAAGCAAGCTTCAGAAAGCCATAACTCCATCATTAATACAATACTGCTCTCGTATCCCACTCCACTTCATACAATCCTGCCTGGTGTTCTCTATGCAAATCATTCCTATACTAACCCTCTGTACAATTCTGCTCTTTTTATGCAATTACTCATTTGGCTATACCATATCCTACAACATTACCCCTTCTGTCCAATACAAAATGCTCTATTCCTTACCTTCCCACTTTATGTGTGAGGAGCATTCTCTCCAGAGACAAATGGGAGTATTCAATGGCCCTCTTATTTCCCTAGTGTAGTTATCAGGCTAAACTAAGTAATTGATGATGAGTAATGACCGTCTCATCAATTAATTAATTCAACACTGATAACTGCATTAGTGACTCTTGTACAGCGTGAAAGGGATCTTGTTGAAGGACTTTATACTATCTCACTCTACTTTTTACAATTCCTATCTTCTCTATACAATTCTTTCCATTTCTATACTAATCTTCCTCTACACTAAACAATCCTTCACTTACCTGTACTATCTCACTCTACTGTTTTCAGTTTCTTCCTCATCTATACTGTCATACTATTCTGTACAATCCCTCCCTCACAAATACTACCCCACGCTACTGTATAAAAATCCTCCCTCATCTATTTTATCTCACTCTACTTTTTTCCAAGCCCTTCCTAAGCAATCAATTTATCTTTCATTTATACTATCCCATTATACTCTATACTACCTTACTGTACACTATCCAATCACTCCCTCATGTATACTATCCCATTATACTCTGTACAATCTTACTGTACACTCCTTCACAATCACTCCTTCACCTATACTATCCCATTGTACTCTATACAGCCTTACTATACACTATGCAAACACGCTCTCATATATACTATCCCATTATACTCTATACAGCCTTACTGTACACTATCCAATCACTCCCTCATGTATACTATCCCATTATACTCTGTACAATCTTACTGTACACAATCCAATCATTTACTCACCTAAACTATCCCATTATACTCTGTACAATCTTACTGTACACTCCTTCACAATCACTCCTTCACCTATATTATCCCATTATACTCTATACAGCCTTACTATACACTCTCCAAACACGCTCTCATATATACTATCCCATTATACTCTATACAGCCTTACTGTACACTATCCAATCAGTCCCTCAGCTATACTATCCCATTATACTCTATACTGCCTTACTGTACACTATCCAATCACTCCCTCATGTATACTATCCCATTATACTCTGTACAATCTTACTGTACACTCCTTCACAATCACTCCTTCACCTATACTATCCCATTATACTCTATACAGCCTTACTATACACTATGCAAACACGCTCTCATATATACTATCCCATTATACTCTATACAGCCTTACTGTACACTATCCAATCACTCCCTCAGCTATACTATCCCATTATACTCTATACTGCCTTACTGTACACTATCCAATCACTCCCTCATGTATACTATCCCATTAAACTCTGTACAATCTTACTGTACACTCCTTCACAATCACTCCTTCACCTATACTATCCCATTATACTCTATACAGTCTTACTATACACTATGCAAACACGCTCTCATATATACTATCCCATTATACTCTATACAGCCTTACTGTACACTATCCAATCACTCCCTCAGCTATACTATCCCATTATACTCTATACTGCCTTACTGTACACTATCCAATCACTCCCTCATGTATACTATCCCATTATACTCTATACAGCCTTACTGTACACTATCCAATCCCTCCCTCAGCTATACTATCCCATTATACTCTATACTGCCTTACTGTACACTATCCAATCACTCCCTCATGTATACTATCCCATTATACTCTATACAGCCTTACTGTACACTATCCAATCACTCCCTCAGCTATACTATCCCATTATACTCTATACTGCCTTACTGTACACTATCCAATCACTCCCTCATGTATACTATCCCATTATACTCTGTACAATCTTACTGTACACTCCTTCACAATCACTCCTTCACCTATACTATCCCATTATACTCTATACAGCCTTACTATACACTATGCAAACACGCTCTCATATATACTATCCCATTATACTCTATACAGCCTTACTGTACACTCCTTCACAATCACTCCTTCACCTATACTACCCCATTATACTCTATACAGCCTTACTGAACACTATCCAATCACTCCCTCATGTATACTATCCCATTATACTCTGTACAATCTTACTGTACACTATCCAATCACGCTCTCACCTATACTATTCCATTTTCCTCTATACAGCCTTACTGTACACTATTCAATCACTCCCTCACCTATACTATTCCATTTTCCTCTATACAGCCTTATTGTACACTATCCAATCACTCCCTCACCTATACTATCCCATTATACTCTATACATCCTTACTGAACACTATCCAATCACTCCCTCACCTATCATCATCATCATCATCATTTATATATATAGCGCCACTAATTCCGCAGCGCTGTACAGAGAACTCACTCACATCAGTCCCTGCCCCATTGGAGCTTACAGCCTAAATTCCCTAATATAGACACACACTCACACACAGACAGACAGAGAGGGAGACAGACAGACAGAGACTAGGGTATTTTTTTTTTAATAGCAGCCATATATGAAAAAAAAAAACAGTGGTTTATTTAATTAGTCGTCCAAAATCATATGGCCCTAAGCATGTGCAAAATAAAATAGATTAAAACAAACAGATGAACAATTTCACATTAGGGAAATACATCCAATGTATGATATGACAAAATATCAATCAATACAATAAAACAATATATCAGAAAAACGATAAAACATAATATAAATAGAATAATAAACTGCATAATATTCCATAGAGAGATCCATTAGGATATGGATATAACAGATGTAAATGCCAATAGCACTAAGGATCCAGACCCTGAAAAAAACACACCAATTGTCTAAATGTACTTAGGGTAAATTAGAACCCAATAAAATGTCTTTGATCAAGACCAATAGATTCATGTGCATGAAAGAACCACGAAGGATACCAGTAATCTCGTAACTCACAGACTCCGCTATGTAGAAATGTCCCAATTATCCACTGCACAAATTTTTATTTTTATTTTTCATATATTCACCATCTACATTTATTTTTGTCATCTGAACATCCAGGATATATTCCTGGTCAGTCTTACTACACAATTTGCATATACCTTTATATGTATTTTGTATTTCTTACGAGAGAAGTCAGATCGTAATGAAAGTTTTTTATGAAAATTCCAATTGGCATATTGATTATATATACTGCAAATTGATTTATCTTATTTAACTTATATGATTTTGGCCGACTAATTAAATAAACCACTGTTTTTCTTTCATATATGCCGATTGGTTTTTGTATATTTATTTTTCATATTTTTATTTTTCTGGTTTTTGTTTTGCTCTGGTTATTTTTTCTTTGGTATCTTGTTTGGATTGTTGTGGGTTCTATCTTTCCCATTTCCAGCTGCAGCTAATTCCAGGTCAGTTTTTTTTGTTGCTCACCTACAGTATTCTAACCTGTTCTACTACATACAGTAATGCTCTACTCTTTCCAATCCGTCCCTCATTTATACTATCCATCTCCATGCAATGCTGTTCTTCCCCATATAGGCCATTTGTTATCTGTACTCTCCTGCTGCATTTTAAACAATCCTGCTCTACTACATCTAATTCCTTCTTCATTTATAAAATCCTGCTATATTCTATACAATTCTTCTGCCATTTATATTATACTATATAAGACCTTGTCATACTCATTCCAATCAGGGCTAGCACAGGTGCCCCCACTCAGACAATGCCCTTCACCTCTCCCCGCTTCTTAACGTGTGTGGAGAGTGAGACTGGCGCCACATTCCCTGCCCATTACCACCATGGAGGAGCTGCAATTTTACAGGTAAGACACTGCTGGCTGCTCTTCCATATCTGCAGCTAGTGGGGACACCCCTTATATCCCTAATTTATTGTTTTAGGTGCCCCTTAAATCCTGACGCCTTAGTTGACTGCCTAGGTTCACCTAGAGGTAGCTCCTGCCCTGATTCCTTCCTGATCTCTGATATCCCAATCGACAGCTCTTCTGTATCCAGCTACTTCTTTACTTACACTATCCCAAACCACTATATACACTTCTGTTCTTCTCTATCCATTTATTATTTTTAATTGGAGGATATGTGACTAGACTGTGTATTGTTGCTTTGTTGTTGGGACTTATGGAACAGGCTGACATGTACATAAGTATAGCTTCCCTTACAGTCTCTTCCTGCCCTGTGGACATTGAAATTGAAACTTTGGTCATAATAGCTCCATCTAGATTCTTTACTGAATAGTGCTATAGATGATTTGATTGTGTGAGTGGCTTTGTCCCCTTGTCTATTAGAATTGTTGAGTCCACCTAGAGATTACAGTGGTGTAACTACTACGCCACCTGCTTACCACTATGAGGGTGGGGAAACAGAAACATAGAATTTCATGCCAGAACAGAAGCTACAGGTCTATCTAGTCTATACTTTTTGTGTGTGTTTTTGAGGTGTTTGGTTCTTTTGAGGGAAAGTTTGGGGTTTACTTTGACTGATATATGCTAATACCTGATTTGTTGCTATGGGATACCATCTTAATAAGGCTAAAACATGGTTATAAATGACATTAATGCTGTATTTACATATTGTGCCTTCCTAGAATCTTTTCCTTTAATATGTTCCTATCCCTTCCTACTGTTACGTCAGGCTCCTGCAGCCAGCACAAGCTATAATTCTCTGCTCTCTATATGGAATAGTTAATGTATCTGTCCGCCTTTTTTCTACTCATCCTACATTTCAAGTGGTGCCTGCACAGTCTTGTGGTTTTATGGTGGTTTCATTTAGGGTTATTTGCAGTTTTACTGTCACCTCAAGGCATGGCTCCCACTATGTAGGATAAAAGCCTTTCCTCTACAGAAAATTCTTCCTTCCACCCATCTTTCCCTTTAACCAAAACCATCTGTGCTCAATATGTTTCACTACTGGAGATTACAATGTTGAGCCCTCTCTGCTAAAGGCACTATCTCTTGTACAGACAGGAAGGCGTCCTCCTAAATACTCCTGTTTGGTTGGTCTGCAGGATTCATAAAGAGCTTTCTTAGTAGATGAAGACGTTTTATGGATTCTGAAATGGAGGTAGATGGCAGATATTTTGCCTAAAGGCAGTGAAAACAGCCATGCTGAGCTCTCTCCAACGTAGTATACAAGTCTCTATCACAGATTCAGGCATTGGTTAATAGATACACTAGACACATGGGCCAGATTTCATGGTAAATGCTTCAAAACAGAATAGGCAGTTTATTTTAATCACAATTTTTATCACAGCATGTTTTTATTTAACAGTATTTTTTTCCTGGTGCACTACTGTCCCAGAGGCCCATGCATACCAGGGCATGCTAGCGCGTGTAGTTCTACAAGTGCCAGCATACCCAAGCACTGTATAGCTGTCAGGGCTTGCTGAGACCAATAGCACCACATGAAGAAATGCTGATATCTCCAGTATTACTTTCTATTACCCCAGCACCACTGACATGGGTGTTGGGAGGAGGAGGCCCAGCACTACCATTAGGCAGCTTTAGGCAGCTGCCTGGTCCATCGGGCTTTTGGGGGCATCACTGAGGGCTGTTGCCAAGCATTTATGTGGTCTGCTGCCACCCAGAAAGAAAAAAATACTCCTGGTTAAGCGCTCAGCACGAAGCGCGTGGAGCAAATTAGGGACAGAGTACAACTGGCACGTAAAGCATGAACCCTACCTCTCCCCAGGTGGCTGTGGATGCTGACAGGTAGATGCGGGACTCCGGACTGCAGGGCGTACACGGGAACTGACATGTGATCAGTTCCCCTCTGACTAATGACGGATCACCAACAGGTACGTGGGGCTGGAGGGAGGATATCACATGCTTGGTGGGAAGTTGATGTTGAAGTGGTTAAGCATAATGATTGGGAAATAATCATGAGGATGAGGGTGTTAATGATCTTAATGGGGTAGGGCGGTAATGATTAAGGGGATTAATAAATATATAAAATATGTTTTAATGATATTAGGGCTAATCAATTATGAATATGAGGTAGTTACTGATTATAAAGGGGTTAATGATGTTGAAGGGGTTGTTATGATGTGACTAAAGGATGTAATGATTATAAAGTGTGGTTGATGTGGGATTTAATGATTATAAGGGGGTTAATTTGTAATGTTGGGGGTTAATTAATGATGGTGAGGTTAACGTTGATGAAGAGGTTATTATGATGATGAAAGATTTAATGATTTTGAGGAGGCTAATGACAGGATGAGGGGATTGATTGGTGAGGGATTTAAGGATTATTATGAGGGGGTTAATTATGAGAGGTTATTTATAAGGATTTGGAGGTTACTTAAGATGGACTGCTGCTGTGTACTTGCCTCCCAAACTAAAATTTGCCTGTCAGACCCGGCATGGCATGTGTGAGGAGAGACGTTGGGGTGGTATTGGTGTAATGTTTTGGGGAGAGGGGTGGTATTGGTGTAATGTTTTGGGGAGAGGGGTGGGGATAGTGTAATGTTTTGGGGAGAGGGGTGGGGATGGTGTAATGTTTGGGGAGAGGGGTGGGGATGGTATTGGTGTAATGGTGTTTTGTTTTTGCTTAGGAGAGGGGGTTTCCACTCCACACTACAGAGTGGACATGACCTTCATGCATGGGGCCTGGTTATCATTTGATCTCATTTTGCTCTACAACCCTTTTCCATACTCTTCAAATACATGGGCAATGATACATGCACGAGTGCAGTTGGGACTGAGCGTAGGTCACCAGCAGCAGTAAGTAATGACTGCTTCAAGAACAGGTAGGAGAGAGCAGGACAGTTTGCCAACTGCCCTGATTCTGGTGATTGTGGTGGGACAGTCAGGATTCTAGGTGACACTTTCCTTGCTATCCCTTTCCTTTATATGTTTGATAAAAATAAATAAATTTCCTGCCCACACAAGCCTAACATTAAATTAATATATTCAAAATTAATAGATAAACCTATTTCCCCCAAGCAGCCCCAACATTAAATATGATTAGTACCCATCCTCCCCATTACATTAATAGCCCAGCCCCCAATCCCATTACATTAATAACCCACTCTCCCCACACGTACCGATTCCCATCTGGCGCTGTACATTTCATTGCCAGACTCTTTTGTCTGCTTCTCTTGCTTCCTGCGCACAGAAAGCACGCATATTAGGTGATGCTAACTCAAATTTTGTTGTTTTTATACTTGTTTTTGATAGTACCTACTGGAAAAGGTTTGAATAATATGATCTAAAATGTACATGCCACAAAATTTTCGTCTTGGGCTGGGTACACACTACATAGTGTGCAGCCAATTATCAGGCTTATCACACGATAAATGACTGTTCGGCCCAATATTGCATTAGTGTGTGCACTGCAACGATGAGTGATTATAGTTCCAAAGCATCATCATCATCATCAGCATTTATTTATATAGTGCCACTGATTCTGCAGCGCTGTACAGAGAACTCCTTCATCCCCTCATTCACATCAGTCCTTGCCCCCATTGGAGCTTAAAGTCTAAATCCCCTAATATACACACAGACAGACAGAGAGAGAGAGAGAAAGACTAGGGCCAATTTACCTACTAGTATGTTTTTGGAGTGTGGGAGGAAACCGGAACACCCGGAGGAAACCCACGCAAACACGGGGAGAACATACAAACTCCACACAGATAAGGCCATGGTCGGGAATTGAACTCATGACCCCAGCTCTGTGAGACAGAAGTGCTTACCACTTAGCCACCGTGCTGCCCACCATATCAATATCGTTTTATTTGATTTTTAAACCAAACTAAAAATCTCGTTCAAAGATGGAACAATGTCATTCCAATTCTGCAATGTGTATGCACTCAGGATCTCCGTAGAGTTTACAAAGTCATAATGGGTAAACATATTAAAGACTGATTTTTGCAAATCACCCATATTCAGCGACTTTGATAGCTAAATTTAAAACAGCAATGTGTTTAATGGCAAGATTTGCCTTTTAAAAACACTGCTGCTTTAAATGTAGCTGACAAAGTCGCCAAATATCTGCGATTTGCAGAAATCACTTTTTAATACATTTACCCCATCTTTTTAGCCGAATATGAAGAGCACAGATCTGAAGGTAAATCGTGTAGAATGTGTATAGTGTGTACACATGAATCGGCATGCTGATCGGGACTATTTCTTCATCAGTCGTTGGTAAAATCATTATTGATAACACATCGGGAGAAAAATTCTGTAGTGTGTACCCAGCCTTACATCTTTTATAACTATTATATTATCCCCTCCTGAATTCATAGAGATCAATGTTCCCCATTGTAATGGCTGGCTGTGTTCAATTTGAAACAGACATCACTGAGGCAGCCATTTTTTGGGCGGAGCCAGTAATCATCAGAATGCAGTCTGTGTATGGAGTGAGTTCTCCTTCTCTCAAATATTTCAGCAATGTTTTTTCATTCAAATTCTCTCTTTCGCTCATCATACAAATATATACACTTACATATCCCCCCCAGTCAGTTCTCTCATCTGTAGCTTCCTCTCACCCACTCACTTCTACACTCAGCATCAAACTCAAGCCAAATTTTAGATGCCTAAAAATACGAATAATTAGAGGGTTTCGTTTTTTTTCCCTTAGAGTTTAAAGCTGATACACAAGCTACATTTATTTATTTATGTTGTTTTAACTCACACAGGGCTGAATCATTCAAAATATTGTGCAATCATGATTTTACTGGGAAAAAAACCCTTAAATAATAGTGACAGAACAAGTACTCTCTAAGAAAAAAAAACTTAGAAATAAAATCCAGGATTGTAAGATTCTAGCAAAAAAAAAACTAAAAATATCTGTTGCATACTTGCCAAGTTTAGGTTGATCCCCTCTGGGAGATTCCTGAGAGGAGGTGAATTACAATAGTGGAAGAGTCGGGGCTCTGTGAATCCTGTCATTTTGGCCCTACCCTCTGCGACAGAATCACGCCGTCATCTAGGCCCCCATCAGGATGTGGTAGGATGGCATGTTCTTCCAGGAATCCAGGAGACCTACTCACAATTCGGCAGAGATTCGGCGGACATTCTGAGAGATTGGGCAAGTATGACCTTGTGTTTTGCTGATTCTATGGGGCATATTCAATTCTCTGCGTTGTTATTTGGAACAATGAGGGGCATGCATTATTACCATTGGTACGGTAATGTTAACACAGATTTTTGCTCGTGGCTCACAGAGCTCCAAGCAAAAATCTGCTTTGAAATTACTGTAGTAACAGTAATATTGCGCATCTGTTACCGTAGTAATGGTAATAATGCGTATCTGTTACCGTAGTAACGATAATAATGCGCATCTGTTACCCTAGTAATGGTAATAATGCGCATCTGTTACCGTAGTAACAGTAATAATGCGCATCTGTTACCCTAGTAATGGTAATAATGCGCATCTGTTACCGTAGTAACAGTAATAATGCGCATCTGTTACCGTAGTAATGGTAATAATGCGCATCTGTTACCGTAGTAATGGTAATAATGCCGGCCTGTGTTGTTCTAAAGAACAACGCGGGGAATTGAATATGCCCCTATATGTCATTAGAAGCTTCTTAAATGATATTACATCTTGCTGCAAATGTATAAGTAGATGTAGACAATAAACAAAAGTAGGAGGGGGTAATACAGAGTAATCATTGCCTGCCAGATTATGTTAGTTAGCTTTAACCGGGAAAGGAGGGTGAAGGGGGGGGGGGACTGCTCAATCTATTCCACAAAGACACAACCCAATTGCAGATTAGTTTTTCCAACGCAGGATTCTAAAATGCAAGTTAAAATAATAATGTTTGGACTGTAGCTGTCTTGTAGCTATTAAGTTGGAGTGGATTGTAAATGACAATAAAGAAAATTGCATTGAAACACCCATTTTACATTTTTCAAAGGACTGTGAAAATTTGGTGTAAAGTCTAGGAAAGAATGAAATGAGGGGAATTGTGTGTAATGCTATAAGCATCAAATTGAAACAAAAAGCTGTATGTATCTCATAAATCCTGGTATTACCAGGGCAGACACAACTTTATTTTATTTTATTTAAATTAGATGCTTATAACTCTTACAGCACAACACAAAACACAAAGAAAGCAACTTTGTGCTAGAGTTAGAGATGTTCACTGACCCCCGTGTTTTGGTTTTGGATCTGGATTAACTTCGTGTTTTGGTTTTGGTTGTGGCAAAACCTCCCTCGCGTGTTTTGGTTTTGATTTTGGATCCCGATTTTTTTTTCTTCAAAAATAGTTATTTTTTTGCTAATATCACAGAATTTGGCTCTGTTTTATCCCTACATTATTATTAACCTCAATAATATTCATTTCCAATCATTTCCAGTCAACTTTTGTCAAGTGACAAGAACACTGCTACCCCTGTTTCTGTGTGAGCAATGGCACTGGATCTCTTGGGGAAGGAGGTACTTATGGAATCCAAAACCTGCGAGATCTGACAACGCAACGATGTCGGTTTTTCGAAAACCAAGCCTGAGCATCTCCAGCTAGAGTCACATGAGTAGAGGTAGATATGAAATTGTTTTAAAAACATTTTTATGCTTAAACTCCATATTCACAAATGTGTTAAACTTTAAGAACTCAACAGTAATAATAAAAAATACAACATTTTAAACGTGAACTTAACTCAGGCTACCTCCAGATTTAACTCAAATGGTTGAACGTGGTGTTTATTTGATGAATCCTAGAATGTTTTTCATATAATTAATGCTGAAACCTTTTATTTAAAATATGGATTTACTATCTACAAATTTACAAATCTACTGTGTTTGTAAATGTGGCTATAAGACTATTTGCGACAGTGAGTCTGTCATGGCTGACAGAAGCCAGGGTTAGGTGTCATTACATTCCCAGCAGTTTCAGAATGCTATAGATTATCATCATCATCAACATTTATTTATATAGCATCAGTAAATTTCGTAGCGCATTACAATTGGGAACAAACATTAATAAGACAATACTGGGTAATACATACAGAGGTAAGAGAACCCCTACTCGCAAGCTTACAATATATGGTACAATGAGAGTTTGAAACACAAGGGCATGTGCTACATCATATTGAATATTTGTTCAGCTAGAATGCAAAGGTAAAAGTATTGAGTGGGCTGTGTGTGTGGCAATGTTAGTCAGAGGGTTGTTGTCTTGCGTTAGCTGTGTAGAGGGTGGTAATAGGGTAACCAATGGGAGATTAATATGGTGGTTGAGGAATATCATAACCTTGTCTGAAGAGGTGGGTTTTCAGTGAACACTTGAAGGTTTGAAGACTAGCGGAAAGTCTTATTGTGCGAGGGAGGAAATTCCACAAAGTGGGTGCAGCCCGAAAAAAGTCCTGTAACCGAGAATGGGAGGATGTGATGAGAGTGGAAGAGAGACGCAGATCTTGTGCAGAACGGAGGTGTCGAGTAGGGAGATATTTTGAGACAAGTGAGGAAATGTATGTCGGTGCAATTTTGTTGACGGCTTTGTATGTTAGTAGAAGAATTTTATATTGGATTCGTTGAAATACAGGCAGCCAATGTAGAGACTGACAGAGTGGCTCAGCAGAGGAGTAACGGTTTGCAAGAAAAATTAATCTAGCGCTGTGTGCAAAATAGATTGTAGGGGTTCAAGTCTGAGTTTGGGAAGACCAGTAAGGAGGGAATTGCAATAGTCGATGCGGGAGATGATGATTAGGTGGCTAGAATAACTGGGGCAGACCACAGGTGAGTTTTATATATGTTATTTTCTTAGTATTTGTTTTTTAAAGTTCCACTCATTAAATATAAAATTAATTTTGGGTGAAAAATTCTTTAGGGAGAACTTTTTTTGTGACTTTGGCCATGTATGTCCATATGAGAGATATCAGATATTACTGATACATCTACATGACTTACCAATCTTGTACAGGCAAGAGGAATCATGCGAATTAAAAATATATTATAAAACTGCAGAACTGTAAAGAACAGGAGCTATATATATATCTTGTAGATGAATAATGAAGGGACATTGTATATAAGTGATGTGATGTATCTGCGTTAGGTTTAAGACATTGATGTGGAAACAATACAGTGGAGAATGTCATGAAAGGAGAAAATAAGACGTAACTGAGATAGAAAGATGTAAATGTTTAACGAGTCCTAAGCTTAATTCTTTCAAGATTTTCCCCCCTACAAAGAGCATGGTCAACCATAAAATATAGATGGGACAGACAGCTCCTAACATTTTATGGAGAATGTCTGAGGTGTCACTAAATCCACAGGAATTATCTATTGTCACTCATGAAACCAGTGTAATTAGAAACAGAATCCGCATTACATAGGGCCTATCAAAGTTTAATAGCTAAATGGGGATGTCATATCTCAATAATTTACTTCCCCCTTCCCCCTACAATAACATGTTTCAAATTTATGTTATCAAAAAGTGAGATACAGCTTAGAATACCCTGCTGCATTTACCATTGCTTTAGTGCTGCAGGCTCACCTTCAATTGTCAGCAGTCCCTCTTTGCATACTGTGTTATGACTGGCTGCCTAAACTAGCAGCCAGCTGGGACAGCCAATCACAGCACAGTAAGAAAGGTAGTGAAGTGGCCAGCATTGGGGGCAAGTTGAAGGATATAAAAAAAACAGCAGGGGCAGTGTAATACTGGGGATGAAGCACCCACTGAAAGAATGCATTTGTAGGTGCCAGTGGAACAGTGTGTGTGTTGTGTGGCTAGCTGTATACCAGTGTAACTATGGCACTACAGCTATTTTGGAACTACAAATTCCAGCTTGCCCTCTGGCAGGGCATGCTGTGCTTTGTAGTTCTACAACACTGAAGAGTAAGAGGCGCTGATAAAAGCATACTTGCCAACTCTCCCGGAATGTCTGGTAGACTCCCGCATTTTGCGAGAGTCTCTCGGACTCCCGGGCGAGTGTGGCAATCTCCCGAATTCTGCCCACTTCACTAGGAAGTGCCCCACTTCCTAGTGAATTAGATCCCAAATGCCGCGATTCTCGGTGACGCGATTTTGGCCGTCCCTCCCCCCTCACGCCCCCCTCCACTGGCTGGCTCCTGGGAGGGAGCTGAAGAAAGTCGGCAAGTATGGATAAAAGTAGTGTCACTGACTGAACGCCTACTTACCTTGCAGTTTGTATTCTAGCCTGTCTGCTTCTCCTCTGGAGCTGTGCAGGGTAGCAGAGTACATCCAGGTGGGATGCTCGTATTGCTAGACAAAGTACAAATGCTATGTAATCGCTTTTATTTTAAGGTCAGTGGGCACATATATGCCCTGTGTAGAGGAGAAGGCTGCGCTCCCAAGGTAAACAGTGGCTTACTGCTGCTTGTCCAGGAATGGGGGCTGTCCCACTCTCGTCCGCAGCATCCGTAAGATGTGGGTGCTGTCCCAATGCTCTTTTGCTAGTTAAAAAAGATATGCAACTGGGCCTCCAGGCAATTCACCCCTGCAAATACATATATTGAAAAAGCACTATAGGGTACATTGACTTACATTACATTTAGGTGCAAAATTTGCACTGAACCACAGCAATCAATGAGCAAGTTAGCTTTTATCTGTCTAGTACCATATAGATACTGGAAGTTTGAACTTTGGAGAGACAAGTATAGGGACACGGGACGTGACCACATCACAATGGGACTTGGTCATATAACGATGGGGGTGTGGAAACACCCTATGGGTTTGCCTAGAGCTTTTGAAGTAATAGGCTGCCCCTTTCCTTCTAACACCCATTTATTGCCAAGTGCACCAGTGACAGATGCATGTGGCACCCATTCCCTGATGTACTGCTATGCAGAGCACCGGTGAGCAGTAGATACTTCCCAACTACATGATCCTCAAGACAAAGCTGTCGGGATGGTGGAAGAGAGCCCTCAAATCCGGACTAAATCGGGACAGCTCGGAGGTATACTGTAGTTTAGTGTAAATGTTGTACCTAAATGCAATGTTCGCAAATAAGCCCTTATGTCTACCAACCATCTCTCCTGCAATACATTCAGCGTTGTACCAATGAAATTTGTAAGAGTGTGCTCAGCTCATTTCTACCACAGTCCTATAGCCTTGTGTATGCAGGTCATAAGCCCATATACCTGTGCAGCACATTTCTGCAGTCTCATTCATTGCTTGAAAGCAATTGCTTAAATATCAGTAGTTAATCTAGACACAAACATTGTTTATATACTTAAATTCTTATATGTGCAACACAGGGGTGGACCTTTTTATAGAGGGGGGAATTTTGCATAGCCACGCCCCTCCTTTACTCTTATTGGCTGGCCCCTCCCACTGTCTTCCTGATGCTCAGACCTCTCAGCTGCAATTTTAAGGTATGAAGATTGCAGCTAGGGGTTGCCCTGATCGCCCCCTTCTGGTCCGCCAGTGGTGGCACATTGAGATGCTAAGTGGCAACACATTTGACTTTAGGATATCAACCTGTACAGGAAAAACAACATTAGCTTTTAAGTCCTTAACAACAAAAATAATACTGTTATCTCTTACAGTATCACAGCTCAGGGGCTATGAGTTTCCATTGTGACAGGGCACTATCTGTGTGGATTTTGTATGTTCTTTCAGTTTTTGTGAGGGTATCCTACGGGTGCTCCAGTTTACTCCCACAATAAAACAAGAACCCATATTGGAAGCTCCAATGTGAATAATTCAATATTCTCAGGAAAGTGCTGCATAATATGATGGCGCTATACAAATAGACATTCAGTTGCAGAGATTTTATCTCAATAACCATTATGACGTTGGCGCTCCAAATCCTTATTCATGTAACAAAAATAAAGTTCTATAACAGCACTTGTGGAATAGACAAATACTGCGTCATTGATCAGTAGTATAACTATCAATATGTTCCCTAAACGTCGTAGAGTGCAGCAAAGTAAAACAATCTAAATAAGGTTTTTTTTCCATTTAATAATCAGTTATTGCATTGTGCATTGTAACATATTTACATACTTAATTTTGGGTGTAAAATAAAACATAGAAGCTATTGCCATTTTCCTGATAATTTAGGTGTATCAGAAGTCTGAAGTAACATTATGATGTAAAACTACTGCAAAAAGGGAGATTGTCCTGGGATAACTGGATAACACATCTAATTCTAAGCCCTTTACAAGTCCTGTAGTAAAGAAATGTGTAGCTATGCCGCCACCTAGTGACAAGACTGTATAATATTTCTTAGTGATGCAAGTTGAGAAAACAATTCTTGGGCCTGATTCATTAAGGATCTTAAATGAAGAGGATCCTTATTTCAGTCTCCTGGACAAAACCATGTTACAATGCAAGGGGTGCAAATGAGTGTTCTGTTTTGCACATAAGTTAAATACTGACTGTTTTTTCATCTAACACACAAATACGTAATAGCTTATTTGTACACTGAAATTTAAAGTTGATATATGTGTGCTACATGAAAAAACAGTCAGTATTTAACTTATGTGCAAAACAGAACACTCATTTGCACCCCTTGCATTGTAACATGGTTTTGTCCAGGAGACTGAAATAAGGATCCTCTTATTTTAAGATCCTTAATGAATCAGGCCCCTTGTTTTTTCATTTTTCTGTATATGCACAAAGTAAAACTAAACCCATAACACAAAATGCATCAACAATCATCACTTATTGAAGTCTTTTCCAGTGTTTTAGAGCTTTTCCATTGTTCTTTAGTATTGTTTTAACCTCCATACAATAATGGCAGGGCCAGTATTAAATCTATCCCACTCTTGGGGAGAAATCAGAAAAGCAGGTTTGCAAAACTGCACATTCTTTATGAATTTTATGTGCAGTTTTGAAAATGGCGGATTTATTAAAGGCGAACCCACACATAAAAATGCATGTTTTGAAATCGCAAAGTTTATAGTCGCCATGTCAATTTCTTCAAATGTCAAGTATACAAACAGTGCGATTTATAAATGTGCAGATTACAAAATCGCACATCAAACCACCAGAAAATAGACATGCGTCAGAGTGGCAAACTTTGCTCAAACCCATCCCATTTGAGCATGATGGCAATAAAAAGGGCCAACAACCTGTGAACTATTAATGGTCTTTCAAGGTTGTGTTTTCTGGCAATATAATACATGGAGTTGTTCGCAGTTGCTAGTGTGAAGGTTGTGGAGGAGAGGGAAATTAGGGAGGAGAAGGTCCTGCATCAGGGTATCATTGGGCTACACAGAGGGCTTGGTTTTATTGTGGGGTTGAGCCTGGACTCCCTCTCAGATCTGGAGGTTATTGAAATGTTTTGGTTGACTCGCAGTATCCTCCTTAATCTTTATGAGTAGGTGAGTAATGGTTTGCAGCCTGTAACCTCACGCATTCATGCAGTGTCTGTACTGCAAAAATTAATGTGTGCTCTCCACATTATAGCCACTGGCTCTTACAGGTATGTGTGCTCCCAAGTGGTAGGCATAACTCAGATATCACATACATAGATCTGCTTCCCCAATCAGGATGCACAGTGGCATGAGCTAAAATTAACTTTCTATAGTCTCCCAGGCAGGCCTGGCGCTGCCATTAGGCAGCTTCAAACAGCTGCCTAGGACGCCGGGCTTTAGTGGGTGCCACTGAGGTGCTCCACCACCACCTCCATGGTGAAGAGGCACAAAGGGCTCCTTAAATGTTTAATAGAAAGCTGCAGACTTGGCAGCTACTCTGACTGAGCAGCAAGGGTGGTCAGCGTCCGACTGGCCTAGCGGGGACCTGGGAAGATCCCCGGTGGGCCCACCCACTTTTACTATGGGGCAGTGCAGAGGAGTTTCCTGCTCATGCAAGAACTCCTCACTGTCTCTGCTGTGCTCTGATTGGCTGATTGTATCAGCAAATCAGAAACCAGATACGCCCCCCCCCCCCCCCTATCCATACTGCCCATTGAGTAAGCTGGAGGCAGCACTGCAGGAAAAGGTAGGTTTATGGGAGTTTGTGTCTGTGTGTATGACTGTGTGTATGAGAGAGAGAATGTGTGTTGGTGTGTATGAGAAATGTATTAGTGTGTGTCAGTGTGTTTGAGAGTCAGTTTGTGTGTATCAGAGTGTGAGTTAGTGTGTAAGACGTGTGTATGAGAGAAGGGGTGTGAGTCAGTGTTTATGAGAATTGTATTAGTGTGTGTCCGTGTGTTGCTATTCATTTAACATCTGGGCTGGTTGGGAAGGGGTGGCTAGGGCTCATATTCCTTGTAGCTATCCTTTTTTTCCCAAACAGGAGCCCAATATTCCAGGATTGAGACAAGAAACTACTGAGCCTAAGACACCAGGGGGTAAATGTATTAAGGTTCGTTTTCTGCAAATCGACAATATTGATTGACTTTACAGGCAAAATTTAAAACGGCAATGTGTTTAAAGGTAAGTTTTGCCTTTAAACACAAAAGCTGGTTGGCAGAGGGTAGCATGGGACAGAAAAATGGGTGGGCCGGATGAGCTTGTGAGAGAAAAGCTGGTGGGCATGTGAGAAAAAAGCTAGCGGGCAGCATGGGTATGTGAGAGACAAGCTAGAGGGAAGAGGGTGGTATGGGAGAGCAAAGTTGGTGGGCAGAGGGGCATGTTTGGCAAAGCCTGCGGGCAGTGAGGGGCATATGTGAGAAAAGCTGAAAGACGGGGGTTGATATGTATGAGAAAATCTGGTAGGCAGGGTGGTATGTGAGAGAAAAACTATTGGGCAGAGTGTAGCATGGGACAGAAAAGCTGGTAGGCAATGTGGGCATGTGAAAGAATAGCTAGGGGGCAGTGTGGGCATGTAAGGGACAAGCTAGAGGGCAGAGGGTAGCATGTGGGAGAAAAGCTGGTGGGGAGCATGGGCATGTGAGGGAAAAACTAGAGGGCAGGGGGCAGCTGGTGAGAGTAAAGCTGGTGGCCAGGCAGTCATGTGTGCAAAAAGCTGTGGGGCACAAGGTAGCTTGGCAGAGAAAATGTGGTGGGCAATGAGGGCATGTGAGAGAAAATGTGGTGGACAGGTGTATGTGACCTATGTATAGTGATCAGTGTGTATTAGGTGTGTAACATCAGGTTGACCTATGTACAGTGATCAGTGTGTATGTGGTAAGTAAATAGAGTGGTACGTAAGGAAATACTGGTCAGCAGGGTGGCATGTGTCATAAAAACTTGTGAGCAGGGAAGAATGTAAGTTTGTACTCGATGTGTGATACTGATGTATGAGACCAAAGTATAGTGATCAGTGTGTATAAGGTAAGTAAATAGAGTGCCTACCAACTTAGTGCAACAAGTCTTCTTGCTTTGTTCTGAAATCTAAGATTTGAAACCCCTTCTAGAAATCCTATGTTTGCCCTATGTGTGCAGCAGTGGAGCATGGACAGCATTCTGCGTCAGACATAGGTGCACCTGGACTGCAGCCTTGCCAGCCAGGCAGGAGGAGGTAAGAGTTATTATTTTAGTTTTACAAAAGTCAAGTGTGTGATGGGCTATAGGGGAAGAGGGGGGCGGCAGGCTGAATCTTTGCCTACGGTGCCGCAAGCCTTGCACCAGCCCTGCTCCCAGGACTACCTAATGTCTCGGGAGTTATAGATTGCATACATGTTTGTCTGAGGCCACTTCAACATGGAGGAGAGATCTACCTAAACTGATATCATCATCACTTTGTAAATGTACAGATGATCTGTGATGCAATGTATATCCTGTGCCAGTCATCCCTCTATGGGAAATTTGTGAGAGGGGAAATGCTAAAGGAACGGCTCCTGAGTATGTAAAAACAAGCTTTCTTTTGCACATGTACTTTATGTATATGCTTAACATGTGCTAAATGTAATATATGTTAACTGAATTTAAGATTCTCAAGTATTCTGTGAGTCATTTCAGGTGATTTAGGATATGGGTGTCACCCCTGACTAATAACACCTCTGTGGAGTCCACAGACTCCTGCACAACACAAATATAATGAGGTGCTAGGGGTGTGATAGAACTTAATAGGGGTGTGTTTGAACATACCCTTATGAGCAAGTTTAGGTGCTTTGATAAATCTAGTGGTGTGATTTTCTATTCCTCTGCGAATGTGGCTAATATTGTGGGAGTTTGCAGTCTATTGAATAATTTGTCTTTAAATCAAAATAGGGCAATCCTAGTAGACAGTGAGGAAGTAGTGGTGCTGTTATCATCAGTTCAGTGGAGAATACAGAAGTGGGAGGCAGGCAACAAATAATTAAAATTTACTTTACATATAAGTGTTTTCAAAACAATTTTACTGAATATTTGTGCAGTAAAAAGCATAAAAAAACTCAAGCTATTGGTTCATTACTTGAAAAAAATATATATTTTTGGCAATTTAAAAGGAGGTCATACTCTGGTGTCACCTCTGCCACACAAGGAAAGAAAGGAGTTAAAGATGTTAAGTAAAATGAAAACATCCAGGAACTCTGTGTGCTCATCATATGAGAACTATAACAAAGCAAGTACTGCAGTGATACTTGTCAAATACGCTTCTCTTACTGCTGGTGGGTGATACCACCGGCGGTAGCAGTGTTATTGCAAGCAGTAACCCTTTGGTGCATAGGGTAAAGCAGGGAAAAGCCCTAACACTGGAGGAAATATGCATTTTCCTTGGTTAATAAATCAGTCCCCAAGAGCTTTAGAGTTGTGAATGGTCTTTCTGAGCCTGGCTGACTATTGTAGTAAGAGAGGTGGTGGGTACAAAGCAGCGCACCCTTGTGATCAAGATAAATGGAGCAGAGCTCCTTGTTGGAAGGAAAAAATAATTGTATGTAGGGTGGGCAATACAGACCACCTTGTGCACTGCACTGCTCTGCACCCATTATAAATATGCCACTATATGTATGTCCTTCTGGAGATATGGCCTCCAGAAGGGATCACGTGTTGTCTCACCAATGGCCCATATAGGGGAATCACCGCCTCCTTCTCTCTGCTACTAACTTCTCTCTCTATGGAACCTAGCACCAGTCGAGCCTTCCCCAATGCTGCATTACATTGTTAACTTACCTTTAGGTTTCTGAAAACAGTAATTCCCAAGGCCCTTTTGACCTCACTAGTTGATATTGTAGCGCCATTTATATAATATTCAGACTTCAGGATTTTGTATTTTTGCACATTAAACTATAAATGCTATACTCTCGACCATTCCTCCAATCTTACCCCTGCCTCCTTCTTTGGTGTATCTAACCGGTTGCACATATTTGTGTCACCTGCAAAAGGTTCGTCTTTACCTTACCAATACCAATGGTAATATCACCAATAATAATATAGTAGACCACTGGAAGAACACCTTTGGTATGATATTGTGTCAGAAGACTTCAGGCAATCAGATTTGTAAATCATAGATTCATATGTTTAATCTTACTGTTTAACATTTCACTTATATATGGGGCTGCCACTGATTCCGCAGTGCTGTACAGAGAACTCATTCACATCAGTCCCTGCCCCATAGGAGCTTACAGTCTAAATTCCCTAACACACACACACACACACACACACACACACTAGGGTCAATTTTGATAGCAGCCAATTAACCTACTAGTATGTTTTTGGAGTGTGGGAGGAAACCAGAGCACCCGGAGGAAACCCACGCAAACACGGGCAGAACATACAAACTCCACACAGATAAGGCCATGGTCGGGAATTGAACACATGACCCCAGTGCTGTAAGGCAGAGGTGCTAACCACTGAGCCACCGTCCTATCCCCCTTTATCCCTCTGTTTCCAATCTTACAATTTAAAATACATTAATAACTTGTCAATGGGTTTGTATTTGTATCACTGGTGATATTGAGATATGACATTTAAAATCGAAACTGCGCCCCATTTTTAATTAATTTACGTTGCACAACATAATCTATGTGGACCTTACCTTGATGGAGGGCTGCATGTTTTTTTTGGTATAACAGTTCTATTGCAGTATGTATTTGCATGCACCCTACTCTGTTATCATCAAGGATCTGTTTGTTATTCTCAAATAAATGTAGGCAGGGTGGTGATTGTGCTTCCTTAATTCATCATACTGTCACAATGCTTGCATCTTTGTCTTGTCTTCTTCTACCACCTACTGAGGATTTGGGGGAATCCATTTGCCATGGATAGCACCTTTGTCACTTTGTCAGCTCCTAGGTATCAAGACAACCAGACACTGCTTGATACAGGGATGTCCCCGCTCTACCTCTCTGCTTAGACAGGAAAGACAAGAGGAAGGGAGACACTATATACTTCCTGTGTGACTTCTTTATTTGCTATCTACCTTGGACATGGCAATATAGCCTTAAGTCCACCCACTTCTCTCATAACCCAACTGCTTGGCCAGCCCTAACCTGGCGTCAGAGTAAACTGCACTCACCTCACTACTCACTCCCTCCCTGAGCCGGGCGAGGCCCCTCCCCATGGAAGGGACAAGAGTTACCGATTGCCTTGTAAGTGCACATAGGGATTGACAAAGGCAGCCCATCAGAAGACCATGGAGCATAGCTGGCGAAAGGAAACGGAAAAGGGGAGAAATGGGTTTGGGTAAGGGTAATTTACTCACACGAAGGTAAAACCCGATCAAACCCCAGAGGCACACCACTAATCAGGCCTCCGGAGAAAAAAAACCAGGAGATCCCTTCGCGTCCTCGCTCAACGCGATGAGCAGATAAGCCTTGAGTAACCAGGAAGGGAGTAGGAGGACCAAACAAAAGGTACTGTAGGACTAGGTCTAGATGTACTTGACAGTGACAAACAATAATCAGAAACAGGCAAATGGAGTATTGAAAAAACAACATAAAACCACAGAGAAAACAACAACAAGCCAATAATAACATATTCCCACTACAATTGGTCACTCTTTAAACATTAGGCCTAATGTAACCTTGGTAGGCCGCAGATTTCCATCTACCAAGTGATTTTATAGCTTCCACTGATGACCCTGCTAAAGCCGCGCAGGTGGCTGCTCCAATTCTAAAAGAGTGAGAGCTGTAAACAGAAGGGTTTAAACCTAGCAACTTAACCGCATGCTTTAGAACCGCATTGAATTGGTATCTTGTTAGCTGCGCCCTATTTTTGTGTACAAGAAAAACTGGGTTAACGGGCCTAATTTGACTAAAATGGGTGGTTAATTCTAGAGATGAGCGCACTCGGATTTCTGAAATCCGAGCCCACCCGAACGTTGCCGATCCGAGTCGGATCCGAGACACATCCGGGTATTGGCGCCAAATTCAAATCTGAAACTGAGGCTCTGACTCATAATCCCGTTGTCGGATCTCGCGATACTCGGATCCTATAAATTCCCCGCTAGTCGCCGCCATCTTCACTCGGGCATTGATTAGGGTAGAGGGAGGATGTGTTAGGTGGTCCTCTGTCCTGCTATATCTCGTTCTGTGCTGTGCTGTGCTCAGTCCAGTGATGCTGTGTCCTGTGCTCTGTCCTTCTGAGTTCAGTGGTGCTGCTGGGTCCTGTGCTGTGTCCTGTTCAGTCCAGTGGTGCTGTGTCCTGTGCTCTGTGCTGCTAAGGGCATAGTTATTTCCCCATTATTCCCAAGTGTTTAAAAAATTTAAAAAAAGTTATACAAAAAAATACAAAAAAATAATTAAAAAAAAAATTAATTACAACAAAATTTGCAAAACCAATCCTGCAGTATAAGCCCATTGGTACTGCAATATTACCAAGTTCACTGATTCAGCAGTATAAGTCCAGTGGTACTGCTATTACAAAGTTCACTGATTCAGCAGTATAAGTCCAGTGGTACTGCTATTACAAAGTTCACTGATTCAGCAGTGTATAAGTCCAGTGGTACTGCTATTACAAAGTTCACTGATTCAGCAGTATAAGTCCAGTGCTACTCTCCTGTGCCGCATATAATTTTTAAAGGCTTTGCCGAGTGTGTTGCTTAGGGGTACGCTCTCTTGTGCTACATATAATGGAAAACCAAAATTTGGAGGATAAAGTAGGGAAGGATCAAGACCCACTTCCTCCTTATGCTAAAGCTGCTGCCACTAGTCATGACATAGACGATGAAATGCCATCAACGTCGTCTGGCAAGCACGATACCCAATCTCCTAGTACAGGGCATGTAAAATCCAAAAAGCCCAAGTTCTCAAAAAATAGCAAAAAGAGAAACTTAAAATCAGCTGAGGAGAAACGTAAAGTTGACAATATGCCATTTACGACACGTAGTGGCAAGGAACGGCTTAGGCCCTGGCCCGTGTTCATGACTAGTGGTCCAGCTTCACCCAAGGACCTAAGCCCTCCTCCTCCCCCCCCCCCCCTACAAAAAATTTAAGAGAGTTATGCTGTCAGCAACAACAACAAAACAGCAAAGAACTCTGCCTTCTAAACAGATGACATCACAAATCCCAAAGGCGAGTCCAAGGGTGTTGTTGGTTGTGAACCCTGACCTTCCCATCACTGTACGGGAAGAGGTGACTCCATCCAGCATTTGCAGCACGCCCTCTGCATATGCTGGAAGGATCACCCACAGTCCAGTTACAGATTTGGCTAATAAAGGTGTGGATGTTGTACACCGGGAGGAGGATATTGATGTAGATGGCGCTGAGGAGGATGTTGATGATTATGATGCAGACAGATACCAAATTGCCTTTCTCAATTTCTATTTATATTCTAGATTATATAACGGCTGAATAGTTTTCTGTTTTACTCCTAGTGGAGAGGGGATCTGATGCAGACAGATACCAAACTGCCTTTGTCCATTTCTTTGTATATTTGAATTTCTAGTTCTACAGTCTATGCAGGCTGCTTTATTTATATTCAACTACAAGTGTAGGGCGGGGGGGCATAGATAGCCACCAAAGTAACGTGGTCCATTTAATTACACTTTCTAGCTCCACAGTCTGTGCAGCCTGCTTTTTTTATCGTCAAAGTATTTATATTTACAAGCCTTGCAATCTAAATTAACTAGAGGTAGTGACGTGGTAGAACTCCAAAAGGCAGTTTGGAAGCCCCTGTACAAACTGGCTCTATTTTTTAACTGAGTTGTCCCCCCTCCAGTATGTACTTGGAAAGAGTTTTTAGTGCAGCAGGGAACCTGGTCAGTGAGCGGCGAAGGAGGTTGCTTCCTCACAACGTTGAAAAAATGATGTTTATAAAAATGAATAATCAATTCCTCAATGAAGTACAGCACTGCCCTCCAGACAGTACAGAGGGACCTGTGGTTGTGGAGTCCAGCGGGGACGAATTGATAATGTGTGAGGAGGAGGAAGTACACACTGTAGGGGGAGAGGAATCAGAGGTTGAGGATGAGAACGACATCTTTCCTCAGTAGAGCCTGTTTAGTTTGTACAGGGAGAGATGAATTGTTTTATTGGTGTGGGGGCCCAAACAAACCAATCATTTCAGCCAAAGTTGTTTGGTAGGCCCTGTCGCTGAAATGATTGGTTTGTTAAAGTGTGCATGTCCTATTTCAACAACATAAGGGTGGGTGGGAGGGCCCAAGGACAATTCCATCTTGGAACTTTTTTTTTTGCATTATATGACCAATCAACAGTCGTTTGCCATGTTCAAAAAGTAAAACCAAATTTAAACAAATTCAGAAAATTAAACCAAAAGTAAAATGCCCTGTCATAATTTAAAACAAGAGGGATTGACGTGCTCTAGAACTACTGTATTGTTGTTTATATTTTATAAACACTACACTTGAAAGCTTGAGTCTTTCAATGAAAAAGTAACTCTCCATTGCACGAATATTTGCAACAGGGACAATTTTAGGGTTAAGAAAGTCAACAAATAACACTTCGACGCTGTCTGTCTTTATAAACACTACACTTGGAAGATGGAGGAGGTATTGTGGCCCCGGCACCAAATTTACTACCGGGGCCATTCCACTGTGCAGTCCATATTTAGGTGTATCAGATATTAAACAACGGTGACAGTTGATGCCCAATTTTTAAATTATATTGTTGGCGCTGTAAAAAATTGTGTTCCGAGCACACCACACTACGCAGTCCATACCCTTTTTTGGGGGAATTCTGACCCGTGGAGGGTTTTTTAATTATATTGTGGCCTCGGTACCAAATTGTGTACCGGGGCCACCACACTACGCAGTCAAGAAAGATAGATGCGTATCATAGATAAAGTACATTCAGTGTTGTGGGGCAAATTGAAAAATATTCAAAATGCACTGACATTATCAAAAACAAGAGGTTTTCACACGCTGAAACTCCAACATGTATATGATGGAGAGGATGGAGGAGCAGCCGTATGTGCAGTGTAATGCAGACCTGTTGAAGGTTTTCTATATATTATATTGTGGTGGCCAGTGGCCAGTCCTCTACGCAGTCCAGATACTATTTTTGGGTGTAATTCAGACCTGTTGAAGGTTTTCTATATATTTTTTTGTGGTGCCCAGTGCCCACTACTCTACGCAGTCCAGATACTATTTTTGGGTGTAATTCAGACCAGTTGATGGGTTTTTAATTATATTGTGGGGAACACTCCTCTACGCAGTCCAGAAAGATACCTCGTTGCAATGTTTTGTACTAAAAAAAAAAAAATTTTGTGAGGTGTTAGGTGTTCAGAATAGCCTTTAAATTAGTGGAAATGATTGTTATTGAATGTTATTGAGGTTAATAATCGCGTAGGAGCGAAAATAAGCCCAAAAACTTGATTTTTACACTTTTTAGTTTTTTTTCCAAAACAATCCGAATCCAAAACCTTAAATCAGAACCAAAACCTTAAATCCGAACCAAAACCTTTCGGCAGGTGTTTTGCGAAACAAATCCGAACCCAAAACATCGCGAAAATCCGGATCCAAAACACAAAACACGAGACCTCAAAAGTCGCCGGTGCACATCCCTAGTTAATTCTACCGGACATATATTTTTATCTTTTTGGGCCTGCATCTGTAACCAGCAACCTTTTCCTCTCTGATCCGTTTTGGAACTGGTTATTTTACAACTAAGATGATCCTCACGTATGACCACGTTTTCAGTAAGTAACCCTGCGGGGACATGAGCCTTTGCTTGCCCAACTAACTCGGAAACCCTGAAAGCCCCAAAAAATGCCAGGCTAAAAGCAGTAGGAAAAAGCAGGACCTCATACTCATCCCTTGCTACATCCGCCAAGGACAGTTGTGATAATGTCTGAATAGTGATCGGGTGTCGCGTGTCTGCTGTGACCGGCCTCGCTTTCGCCCAACCTTTAAGCGCTTTAGATATCAGAAAACCCTTAGTGACATCTACCGCGCCTTCCAGCCGTGACATAAACGAAATACCCGCCAGGGCAGATGACATGCTAGCCTTAGACGCGCCCTCATTAATACTTCAACCACATGAATTGAATTACCGCATCCCGCTGACCTGCTTCAGACTGGTCCTTGGTGCTGCTGAACTGGACCCACTGCAGCCACGCTGCTCGATACACCCGCAACGTAGATTGTGCTAGGCCGCATTTTGCTAGACCTCTTATGCCGGCGTGATGATCTGCCAAACACAAGAGGGGCAGGAAATGTCTAAACTATTGGCTTGAGGGGCCAGCTCCCAAAATCTACTCCACTGAAAACGAGACAAAGAATCCGCTATCTCGTTTTCAATCCCGGGAACATGGCGTTCCTTGAATGTTATTTCGTGCTCTAGGCAGCGAAGTACCAGGTGACGCAGCAGAGCTATCGCCTGCGGAGAGGACGCACTCTGCTTATTAATGGACTGGACTACTCCTAGGTTATCACACCAAAAAACAATGTGCTTGCCCCACAAAGAAACAGCCCACAGTTCAATGGCAACAATAATTGGGAAAAGCTCCAACACTACCATGTTCTTTACACAACCACTTCTACGCCATGACTCCGGCCACGCCTCTGCGCACCACTGCCCGCCCAAATAAGCACCAAAGCACTGCGAGCCCGAAGCATCAGTGTAAAGCTCCAGGGTAGCATTGTTTACCGGTGGGGTGGGCCATATCCTTTTCCCGTTAAATTCCTTCAAAAACCTCTGCCATATCAAGAGATCATCTTTTATTTCTTGTGACAGGCGTACCGCCGCATGGGGTCTACTTTTTCCCGCTATGGCTCTTTGAAGCTTACGACAGAAAACCCTACCCATTGGAATCACCCTGCACGCAAAGTTAAAAAGCCCCAGGAGAGACTGAACTTTCTTTAACGAGATATGAAGGAAAACCAGCATAACCCGGATCGCCTCCTCTAATTTTTGTAACTTATCCTCCGGAAGCCTACAACAACCTGCCTCAGAGTCGATTTCAATGCCTAGAAATGATAAACACTGTGTGGGGCCTTCCGTTTTATCGTGGGCAATGAGGACCCCCATAAGTGTAAATAGGGCCTGCACTGATTTTAACACCTCCAAGCAATCGCGGAACTTATCTGGGCCTATGATCAAAAAATCATCTAAGTGAGCTATCCCCCTGTGTCCGGTTCCAGCCTGAATGCACCAATGGAGAAAGCTGATGAACTTCTCAAACAAGGCACATGATATCAAGCAGCCCATGGGTAGGCAGCGGTCCACGTAGAAACCGCCGCAATGTCTAAAACCCATAAACTTGAATGATTCAGGGTGAAGCGGCAACAGGCGAAAAGCTGACTCTGTCAATCTTGGCCATAAGGTCCCCTTCTCCATACTCCTGCACTAGGGAAAGAGCGTCTTCAAATGACTGATATTGAACAGTGCTGACCGCCGGATTAATAGCGTCAATCACCGATTCACCTAAAGGGTAAGACAGGTGCTGAATAAGTCGAAACTTACCCTCTGCTTTTTTGGGCACTACACCTACCGGGGACACTACCAGGTTGGGAATCGGGATGTCTGTAAAAGGCCCTAACATGCGCCCCAACCGACATTCTTTTGCTATCTTTTCGTCTAATATTTCTGGGAATGTAAAGGCCGATTTTAGATTACGGGGCCATGGTAATGTTAATTCTCTCAAAAAAGCGATTCTGAAACCAAATTTAAAACCTTCCCGAATCGTGGCTGCAGCATCGTTGTTATCATATAGTTTAAGCCACTTGTCTAGTTCTTCAAACCTAATTGGGGATTTGGCTTTGACTTTAAGCTGCCGGCGCAGTTCCGCGTCCTCTCCCCCCTCCATGTCTGATTTTACCGCTTTCCGTGGAGGGGTGGGATCCGTTACAGGTAGAACAGGCATGTCGGAACCTGCAAGCCGCCCCCCTCTGACACGTCCCTGCGTTAAACGCAAAACACTTTCCTTTGCCGGGGAGGTGCTGCTGCGCCCTCCCCGCCCCAGGAAACCGCCTTACTTGGGTCACATCCTGCCTCTGACTACTGGGCCTCATGAGATCCATCCATGTATCTATATCCTTGAACCCGAGGGACAGTCTCTCACGACCAGTGATCTTCTTCCTAAACATCTCATCATATGCCCTCCAAATCACTGGCCCATCCTTCAAGTAAACATCTGAAATCAGGTGTAAATATTTCCAAACCTCTACATGCTCCTCCGGCCTAAAGTCAGCGTATAGTGTGGCAAAAACACAAAACCCCTTTACCCATCTGGGGAATGTCTTCTATTTCTCCTCCCCCATACCATTCCTGTCCACAGCTGCCTCCAAACCTTTCTTTCCCTCGTCTGTCAAGGTGAACATGTCTACGTAAATACCTCTTTTAATTTTATCTCTAACGCTTGGCCTAATGCCGTATAGCAACGCCTCATTTTCAACTCTCCTGGAATCTCCAGCTCGCGCAATTATATCGGGCCCTAAAGCCTGTAGGGGCTTGGTGGTTCGTTTTCCTATTAGCTGCGTCTGCAACAGTTTAATCAGCTTGCGGGGCCTGTGCCCAGACCCAGAGGATTCTTCACTCGTTGTGGACACCACAGGGCTAACAACACAGGGTTTGTGTGTAACAGAAGGTTCTTACCTCTCTCTCCAGTTGTGTCCACCTCCGTGTTAGCGCCTGCCGCCAGGCCGACCCCTGGCCGCTCTTGGGTCACTTTCGCCATTGCCCCCCGGGAACGATCCGTTATACCTGCCGAGGACTCATCAGCTGCCGCTCCCGGCTCCTGCTGCGCTCTCTGTCCTTGCGACACCGGATCCTGCCTCTGTAAAACTGAAAAGACAACATCGTGATTTTCCGGCACCTCAAGGTTGACATTCCCAACCACCCCTGTGTCTAACGGCGTTACTCTGGCTGACACGCATGACGAGGAGGCGGCAGGCCTACCTCGATCATCAGAACGGAATCTGGGCTCACAACCCTCAGGGCCAAAACCCCACCCCCCCCTGCAATTGGAGAGGTGCCCCTTCACGTGCTTTGCCCACTGCGCCATTGACCACCTAAATCGCTATCATCTGCCGGAAACCGCTGCGCTGCTCTTTCTGTGTCCCCATGATGATAGTCAAACACTCTTTCGCCAAAGCGTTCAGCAAGAGTCGTACCCCAGGTTAACGTCCCCTCTGCCTCCCTGCCTTGGGGACCCCTGCCAACCGCTCTCCCTTTCCTGCCTATAGTACGAGGGAGGTGACAATTGGTGCCGCTGCACCCAACCTACACATTGCCCTGACGGTCCACCAGAGAAAGTTGACTCCTCCTCCCTAAACCCGGGCAAGTCCTGTGCGTGCCAATTTCCCCGTGCCCCAGCAAGGCCCTGTCTACCACCCCTGGGACATTGGCCCTATTTTGAGCGAAAAAGGCTCTTCGCTCCCAGGACGGGTCCTCCCCACCCGCGGAAGACTGATACAGCGCCCTACGAGCAGACAAGGGGTGGGCCTGGAATTGTGCCCCCCAAGCAGACCCTCTAGCGCTTGTCATCAAAATAGGGGCTGGGCGGAAAATTTAATTGATGTGGAGCCTGACACCCATCTCCCCTATCCCTATTACTCTCAGTCAGCACAGGGGGGGTTAATGACAATACCACCCCTGTGCTACTGAGTAAAATCTCACCTGCTCCCCCTGGTGGTATATTAGGAAAATTAGCTCCAGTATACTGAGGTTACCTTTGGGGAGGAGGGGTCCCCCCTCTCTATAGACACCCGCTGCCTTGCAGCTAATCTGTGTCCCTCTTCAGCCACAAACCCGGCTCAAGCCCGGGATCTGCGCATGCGTGCAGCACCCGGCGGTTCAGACTGAGCCGCTGATCCACGCAATACAGACCTCCTCCTACCCCGGGGAGGCAGGAGGCGCACTGGCCACCAATGACTCCCTCCTCCAAGATGGCGACGGGATTCGCCTGGGGAGGGGGATCGAAGCCGAGCAGGCTTCACAACGGCTCTCCTTGGACGGGGCATGACAAAATAAGGGTGGACACAAAAGGTGTACGGGGAGACAAGAAACTAAAGGGGTACAGAAAGAAAAGAAAGAAAAGAAAATAAAAAGGAAAAAAGACAGACAAATGACTAAATAAGAAAATGGATTTAATGTAGAACAGACAATGCAACTAAGAATAAGTGACAAAGACAAAATAAGTACACAGCAAGAAAAACAGTTAAGAAATAAAAGTAAGCCTTATCTGTCTCCACGTGCACTCCCTCAGGAATTTTGCCAGCCGAGTGACACAGACAGGAAATGCATCAACTATACAAAGCCACAAGACCCTCCCCTCAACATTATTGGTCGGGTCTAACTCACAAGTTAACTCCTTCAGGTAAGTGCAAGCTCGAATGCAACACTGTCACTATTTAATTGCGTTCGTCTATAGGGGACTCTCTTGTAATAAATAGAAAATGAAACTGAAAATACAACAAATTTGTTTTCTATTGTGGTGGTGTTAAAGTTTAATAATTGGACGAAGGTGGTAATCAATAATTTTTGTACACTACAATCAGTTGTGATGTGGTTGATACGCAACGTAATTATTATCATACCAACATTTAAATAAGTTTAACGTATTTCAGTCATTTCATATAAAATATAAAGTGGTGAAGAGGCTAATTAATGTTTCCAACATATAAATTACATCAAGTTTGGTATCATTCTGTTCACAATTGCATGTTGCGAATGCTCATTATAAATAATATCACTTTTCATACATTAAATGGTAAGTCTAGAGATGTCATAAAAGAACCAGATTATACAGGTCTAAAGGTGGAAGCCTGAAGAAAGACACATTGCCACCTCCAAGAACAATGACAAGAGGAATCAACCAATGGGACGTCGAGTTCTTGGGAGGTCCACCTCTGAATGTAGACCTTAATACTGTAACTGTGTATCTTTGGGATGTCACTGCTTTTTACAACTGTACAGTGTGTAAATTGTTCACCTCTGGCTTTGGAAACCAGAGCGTTCTTATTGAAGCTTGTGTTGGTGCCAACTGCGCAAGCATATGCATGTGATACTTTGCCTGGTAATATTTTGCGAATGAAACCTTTATGCTTTGGAACAGCAATGACCATATTGCAGAATCTTTATTACTTACAATAAATCAGATGTTAACATCTTGGGGGCTCATGAGCGGACTCCAAACTACTCTAGGCAGACCTACAGATTTCAGGTTTCTCAACAAAGGCTGGCGTCACATAAGGTCTACGGATTTCAGGTTTCTCAACAAAGGGTGGTGTCACATAAGGTAAGAACGCATATCGTTCTATTCTTTTATTTTACGTCTAGTGTTGATAAACCGAATTCCTGCTTTGAAAGTCTGTCAGAGGTGCTGGAGTGAACCTGGATGGACGAAGGTAATATTGTTTTACATAGTCCTATTTTTGCGATTGCTATACACAGCATTTGTTTGTTTAAATAGCGCATATTACGCTTCTATACTGTCACACATTTAAATATAGAGATATATGATCGATTTTGCTTGTTATAATATAGTTAAGTATATTGTTAAACATATCTAGAAAATACAGTTGCCAAAAATAGGACATTGTACTAACAAAGAGTGTTTGTCATAGTGTGCGTATGAGTGGGGCGAAGCGAAGAAATTAGTTGTTACTAGTACGCAACGCAGATGGTTTATAATACTGTCTAGTGTGGTGATTAGTTTGTATTGGTACACAACATGGGTGCTTTATTGGTATTATCTGGCTAAGTGTCTAAAACCTTTAAGAATATAGTATACTGCATTATACATTATATATATATATATATTATACTATATTATTTATATTAAGAAAGCGCTTCCAGTGATAAGGGTGAGAGGACGTCACTTTAGGAACGTCCAACCTCGCGGACGTGCAGTCATGGGTAACTGCCTGTATTGGTTATAATTTGGTGTTTTCTCAACATATCCTTGCATTCTAAAGGACCACAGACCATGGGAGCCAGGCAGACATGATATGGGGCAACATTAAAATAGGATAAGCATATGGTAGAACCTGAAGGGTTTGCGTTATACTGTACTGAAGCTGCTGGTTGTGCTGCAGGAGTCTTGACGCAGAAACATGGTGACACTAGCCGAGTGGAAGAATACTACAATTGGACACTGTGACAAGATCTCGCCCTACATGTTTAAGAAGTTTAGCAGCAACTGCTCTTCTCATAAGAGCGGGAACATAGTACTGGGACATGATTTAACTTTCTATATACCACATGCGTTATCTGTGTCATAGTCACATGAGAATTATGTACTGTGTGACAATTATGTAATACTCCCTAATCATTGATTTGAATTTTTGTATATGACAATGTGTATATTGTATGTAACCTTTCAAAGTGTGCTTTGCTGACAACAGTGACCTATGCAGGTGCCAAGATTCTTTTGAAAGTAATCAGGTTAGACAGATAACATCTCTGAGACACTCCAGAGTTGAGTAGATAGTCCAGCCAGTCAAGCAAAGCAAATGTGAGAATCATGCCCTCTGAGATGCCAGACATATATCTCAGGGATAGATAACTCACTTGGAAAGCCCTGTGCCTGGGAATCAACCTGCCCCAACATTTAAAGAGCTAAATTTCAAAGGTGGGGTGTGAGCAGTGTAAAAGTTAATCCGTTTCTGGACCTGATAATGTTGTTCATTTCTAAACAGGAGACCTACAGTATCTAGGTTGAAGTGTGCCAGGCTTCTCAAAGTGTACTCCACTTATGCCAAGTCTTAAACTAGTAAGTTAGTGAGTCTGGTTTTATTTCTGAAACTTATTTGTATATCTCGTTATTAACCGTCTTGTAATTAAGTCTTCGAAACATTTTTCGGATTGAATACATTTAATCTAGCATATTCTCTGTGATTCTTTGTGAATTTACGATTTGAGTTTGTCATTTTAATAAGTGGTTTTGGTGAATGTAAGCACTCCATAGTAAATCCTTTGTGGTGGCAGAAAAGGTGTATTCATTGGTAAGTGACCAAGGTGACTTCAGTCACGGCCAGCTGTTTCAGATTGCTGTATCTGAGACAGGCTGGGCGTTCGTGACATATTGGTTCTATAACACAAAGGTGTTCTAGAAGCTGAACCCCTGGGCCCACTTCACCCAGCAGATAGCTGAACGCGTAGCATTGAGAATAGCATGCGCATTAGCAGAGGGTAAATCAGTTAATATATACACTGACTGTAGATACACCTTTGGGGTAGTGCATGACTTTGGGCCATATAGCGTCTTAGAAATGACAGCGGCAGGCACACCAGTATTATTATTTTATTATTATTAATTTTTATTTATAGGGCGCCACAAAGTATCCGTAGCGCCGGACAGGGACAAACAATGGCACAGTACAAGTAACAGTAAGCACTATAACTCTGGGGGCTCAGGCACAGCATGAAAGAGAGGGAGGGAGGGGAAAAGTGAGTATAGGCAGGTAACTATGGCCCAAGAGGGTGGGCACAGATGACAGGTTGAGAGTCACTGAGGGGAGCGGAGAGAAGCGAGAGGAGACAGAGGGCCCGAGAGGAGGTGAGCAGAGTAGCTGGAGAGCACAGTTAAAAGTGATGGAAACAGGAGGTAGGAGAGCCCTGCTCAAAGGAGCGAACAATCTCAAGGGAGGGGAAGACAGACAGACACATGGATGAGACGGAGAGACGGGAGAAACGGAGACGGAGTCGAGGAAGGGGGAGAAGGGAAGAAGGGATGAGAAAGAGAGGTAGCCGACCAGTGGAAGTTTAGGCATGAGACTGGAAGGCTTTAAGGAAAAGGTGGGTTTTTAATGTTCGTTTGAAAGAGGACAGATTAGGGGAAGTTCTGATGGAGCGGGGGAGCTTGTTCCAATGGAGGGGAGCGGCGCGGGAGAAGTCTTGGATACGTGCGCGAGAGGAGGTAATCAGAGGGGAAGAGAGGCGACGATCATTGGACGATCGCAGTGGGCGGGAGGGAGTGTGAATAGAGATAAGTTTAGAGATGTAGGAAGCAGTGGAGTTGGCGAGGGCCTTGTAAGTCAGAGTGAGGAGCTTGAAAAGGATTCTGTAGGGGAAGGGAAGCCAGTGAAGGGCTTGGTAGAGTGGGGAGACAGGTGGAACGGCGAGAGAGGAAAATAAGCCTAGCAGCGGCGTTAAGTACAGATCTAAGGGGAGCGAGATTAGAGAGGGGGAGGCCGATAAGGAGAAGGTTGCAGTAGTCCAAGCGGGAGATGATCAGAGAGTGGACGAGAGATTTGGTGGCATCCTGGGAGAGGAAGGGCTGAATGCGGGCAATGTTGCGAAGCTGGAAACGGCAGGATTTGGCGAGAGTGAATGTGAGGGGCAATGGAGAGAGAGGAGTCGAGGATGACACCTAGGCAGCGGAGTTGGGGAACAGGGGAGATAGATGAGTTGTCAACATTGATAGCGAGGTCAGAGGGGAAGGAGGTACGAGAGGGAGGAAAGACAATGAGTTCAGTTTTAGCAAGATTGAGTTTAAGAAATCTAGAGGACATCCAGGAGGAGATGGCAGAGAGGCATGCGGATACCCTGGAGAGAAGGGAGGGAGAGAGATCAGGAGAGGAAAGGTAGAGTTGAGTGTCATCAGCATAAAGGTGGTACTTGAGGCCGAAGGAGCTGATGAGTGCACCCAGAGAAGAGGTGTATAGTGAGAATAGTAAGGGTCCAAGGACAGAGCCCTGAGGGACCCCGACTGGAAGGGAGGAAGATGGGGAGAGAGAATCAGAGGTGGAAACAGAGAAGGAACGGTCGGCAAGGTAAGAGGTGAACCAGGAGAGGACGGTACCGGAGAGGCCAATGGACTGAAGGGTGTGAAGCAGGAGGGGGTGGTCAACGGTGTCAAAGGCCGCTGAGAGGTCGAGGAGAATCAGGAGGGAGTAGTGGCCCAGGGCTTTAGCCGAGAGGAGATCGTTCGTAACTTGAGCCAGGGCAGTTTCAGTGGAATGGAGGGGGCGGAAGCCTGATTGGAGAGGGTCAAGGAGGGAGTGTTCAGAGAGGTAGGTGGAGAGACGGTTGCAGACAAGTCTCTCGAGTATTTTGGAGGCAAATGGGAGAAGGGAAATGGGGCGGTAATTAGAGAGTGAGGTGGGTTCAAGGTTGGGTTTCTTGAGAATGGGTGAGACGAGAGCATGTTTAAAGGCGGAGGGGAAGATGCCGGTGGAGAAGGACAGATTAAAGAGGTGAGCGAGGTGGGAGCAGGTGGAGGCGGAAAGGGAGCGAAGAAGGTGAGAAGGGATGGGGTCCTGGGGGCAGGTAGAAGAAATTAGAGTGGACTTCCTCACCCGAGGTGGGGCGGAAGGAGAGAAGGAGTTGGTGGCTGGGGGGAGGGGAGAGTGGAGGGGGGAGGAAGGGCGAGAGGGGGGGGTGGCAGAAGAGTGGGTGGAGATTTCAAGTCTGATGGCCGCGATTTTAGAGGAGAAAAAGGTGGTGAAGTCAGTGGCAGATAAGGAGGAAGGGAAGGGGGGAGAGACAGGAGAGTGTTAAAGGTAGCGAAGAGGCGGCGGGGGTTGGAAGACTGGGAGGAGATGAGGGATTTAAAGAAGGATTGCTTAGCGAGCGAGAGGGCAGAGCTGTAGGAGGAGAGGATAAACTTGAAGTGGAGGAAATCAGCCAGGGAGCGAGATTTTCTCCAGTGGCGTTCGGCAGTACGAGAGCATTTTTGGAGGAAGCGGGTAAGTTTGGAGTGCCAGGGTTGGGGATTGGAGCACCGAAGGCGGATGGGCTGGGCAGGGGCGACCGCATCAAGGGCGGAGGAGAGGGTTTGGTTATAGAGGGAGGCCGTCTGATTAGGGCAGGACAGGGTGGAAAGGGGAGAGAGGAGAGTTTCGAGGGAAGAGGATAGAATAGCAGGATCAAGGGTGTCGAGATCGCGCATGGACCGGGTAGATTTGGGTGGGGGGAGGGGTTCAGGAGTAGAGGAGAGAGAGAATGAGAGGAGATGGTGGTCCGAGAGTGGAAAGGGGGAGATAGAGAAGTCGGACAGACTGCAACGGTGGGAGAAGACAAGGTCAAGGGAGTGACCAAGGCAGTGGGTAGAAGAGGAGGTCCATTGGGAGAGGCCAAGGGAGGAAGAAAGGGCGAGGAGTTTGACGGAAGCAGGGTCGGTGGGGTTGTCAATAGGGATATTGAATTCGCCGAGGATAATGGAGGGGATGTCAGAGGAGAGGTGGTGTGGGAGCCAGGCAGCAAAGTTGTCAAGGAAAAAGGAGGAGGGCCCAGGGGGACGGTATATGACAGAGACGCGGAGATGGATGGGGTAGAAGAGACGGATAGAGTGGACTTCAAAAGAGGAGAAGGAGAGGGAGGGTTCAGGAGGAATGAGTCTGAAAGTACAGGTGGAGGATAGGAGAATGCCCACTCCACCGCCTGGGCGGTCTCCAGGTCTGGCGGAGTGGGTGAAGGAGGGGCCGCCATAGGAGAAAGCGGCAGGGGAGGCAGTGTCGGAATCAGTGAGCCAGGTTTCGGTAATGGCAAGAAGGTTAAGAGAGTTAGATAAGAAGAGGTCATGGATAGAGGGGAGTTTGTTGCGGACGGATCTAGCATTCCAGAGGGCACAGGAGAAAGGGAGGGAGGGGAGAGAGGAGATGGGGATAAGGTTGGCAAAGTTAGCGGTGTGCGGGGACAGGAGCGTGAAGTTGGGCGAGGTGAGAGTATGGGTATGGCAAGTGAACAGGGAGGCATAGTGAGGTGAGAGAGGGGCGTGGGAGGAGTGGAAGAAGTAGAGGGTACAGAAGAATCGTCTGAAGCAGAGGGGCGGGAGAGGACAGGGGGAGTCAGAAGGTAGACAAGAGGAATTGAGATAAGTGAGTTAAATAAAGTAATAGTCAACAATGACAATGTACAGGGGGAGTCAGAGGGACAGGTGGAGTCAGAAGGTAGACAAGAGGAAATGAGATAAGTGAGTTAAATAAAGTAATAGCCAACAATGACAATGACGGTGGGGAGAGGTGTGGCAAAGAGGCAAGGCAAGGCAAGCCGTGTTAAATGAGACAGAGAGGCGTGAACGGGGAACAAAGAGACAAGAAAGGCCAATAGACGGGAGAGCAGAGGAATACAAAGGGAGAAATAAAATGCGGTTGGAATAGATTAAGAAATGCAAATAAAAATAATTAAATAATTAATTAAATACAGTAAATAAGAGAAGCAAATAGAAATAATTAAATACAGTAAATAAGTAAATAAGAAATGCAAATAGAGATAAATTCAGTAAATTAAATAAAAATAGAGAGCGAAAGATAAAAATAAATACAGTAAACGCAATAAAAATAGAGAGTGAAAAATAATAAAGAATGGAGAAAATAAATATAAAAATATAATAAAGAAATAAATAAAGAAATACAAGTAGAATAAAAAGGTCCAAAGGTTTAACACCAACAGCACAGCAGCAACACAGAGGTCTGGAAGCTATAGCCGGCAGGGAGGCTAAGCCCTCCCTGCCTTAAATACTACCAGCAGCCAATCAGAGCCTGGCTCTGAAGTATACACAGCCCCCTGCATAAGTTTAAATTATCTTCATTAATTAGCCCGCAGGCTAGTGGGGCCAATTTGCGCACGTGCCCGGCTTTCTTTCATTGCCAGGACGCGGCGCTGAAGAGGAAGCGTCCGACCGTTGCCTTGGCAATGGCCGGAAGTGACGTCCCGGTCGTCAAGGTAACGGCCAGGACGCCGGGGAGTCCAGGAGTCGAGTCGGCGGCGAGTACCGCCGCGGCTCGTAACATTATCACAAAGTTTGCGCCTTCAGTGTTTTTAGACCCTTTTTGTCAGATGTTGCTATGGTATACTGAAATAAAATTACAAGCATTCATAAGTGTCAAAGGCCTTTATTAACAATTACATTAAGTTTATGAAAAGAGTCAATATTTGCAAGGTTAACCCTTCTTTTTGAAAACCTCTGCAACTCACCCTGGCATGCTGTCAATCAACTTCTGGGCCACATACTGACTGATGGCTGCCCATTCTTGCCTAATCAATGCTTTACAGAATTTGTAGGTTTATGTTGGTCTACCTGCCTCTTGAGGGTTGACCACACGTTCTCAATGGGATTAAGGTCTGGGGAGTTTCCTGGCCATGGACCCAAAATGTCAATTATTTTGAAGCCCGAGCCACTTTGTTATCACTTTTGCCTTATGGCAAGGTGCTCCATCATGCTGGAAAAGGCATTGTTTGTCACCAAACTGTTCTTGGAGTATGTTTTGGCACCATTCTTTATTCATGGCTGTGTTGTCAGGCAAAATTGTGAGTGAGCCCACTCCCTTGGCAGAGAAGCAACCCCACACATGAATGGTCTCAGGATGCTTTATTGTTGGCATGAGACAGGACTGATGGTAGCGCTCACCTTTCCTTTGGGGCATCTGGGAAGCGTTTTCCCAGATGCCCCAAACAATCTGACAGGGGATTCATCAGAGAAAATGACTTTCCCCAGTCCTGAGCAGTCCAATCCCTGTACCTTTTGCAGAATATCAATCTGTCCTTGATGTTCTTCCTGGAGAGAAGTGGTGTCTTTGTTGGCCTTCTTGACACCAGGCTATCCTCCAAGTCTTCGCCTCACTGTTTGTGAGTGAATCTTCACGCCTGCCTGTTGTCATTCCTCAGCACGAGTGGTGCCCCAATCCCGCAGCTGAACCAACTTTAGGAGATTGTCCTGGCGCTTGCTGAACGTTCTTGGGCGCCCTGAAGCCTTCATCACAACTATTGAACCTCTCTCCTTGAAGTTCTTGATGATCCGATAAATGGTTGCTTTAGGTGCAATCTTACTAGCAGCAATATCCTTGCCTATAAAGCCCTTTTTGTGCAAAGCAATGATGACTGCACATATTTCCTTGCAGATAACCATGGTTAAGAGGAAGAACAATGATTTAAAGCAACACCCTCCTTCTTAAAGCTTCCAGTCTGTTATTCTAACGCAATCTGCATGACAGCGTGAGCTCCAGCCTTGTCCTCATTAACACTCACCTGTGTTAACGAGAGAACACTGACCTGTTGTCAGCTGGTCCTTTTCTGGCAGGGCTGAAATGCAGTGGAAATGTTGCTATTGGGATAAAGTTCATCCTCAAGGCAAAGAGGGACTTTGAAATTAATTGCAATTCATCTGATCACTCTTCATGGGTATATGCAAACCATCATAAAAACAGAGGCGGCAGACTTTGTTAAAACCATTATTTGTGTCATTCTCATAACTTTTTGCCATGACTGTAGATTCTTTTGGAATAGTGCCCTAGTGGTCTGGTTGTTGTGAAACCTTTGTTTTGAGAAAATGTTAGGAAGTTCTTATTGATGTTCTCATATTAACACACTCACATTGTTAAATTTATCAATTTGAATATTACATGTGCACAATGATCCAATTATTATACCTATGTATTATTAAGTAGAACTACAATCAAACATCTCCCATCCATTTAGCCTGCTTGCAAAAAGTAAACAATGTTTCAAATCATATAAACACCAACACGGAAGTCCATTGGAAAGAAGAGTGCATGCTTTATTGAGTAGGCAAGATACTGCTATGATTAACAAGTCACATAACAGCCTACAGCAGAAAACATAAATAAAGTCTATTTATCCAGTGCAAATAATCTGCAAAGCTGCAAATAAAAGCGGTTTGTTAGAAGTAACATGACTGCTATCTGTTCTGGCAGCTAAACTGGTTAAGGATGCAGTCTTCCGGTCATACTGTAAACCATTTGCACACTTGTGTGCTTTAGGAAATAGGTATTGCAAGAGTTCTTAATTTTTCAGATGCTGAAGAAGTGATAAAATGTATTCATTGAAGAATGTTTGATTTCCATCAACAATTGAACATGTTAAATAGAATTTTCAACTGCTTGGATTGCATTGCAGTGTTCGCCATTCACAGCAGTAATGTATGACAAGGACAATATTATAATATAAGCAACATTGATATTGTAATCTCCTGTCCATTATTAAGGGGTAATTTACACCCTGTTTTAGAATATATTGGAGTATATTAAAATTCAGTGAGTATTCTATTGGGGGAGGGGGGATTCGATTCCCACGGACACAACGCAGCATTAGGCATATTACAGTTAATACATTTAACACTGATTTCTGCTTGCGGCTCATGGAGCCGAAGGCACAAAGTCGGCATTGCAATTACTATACTAACTGTAATTACGCACACTATTACCGTATTAACAGTAATAGTTTGCAGGGCGCAGTAACACGGCCAATTGACTATGCCCCTATATGTAATCTACATAAGGGTGTATATTACTCATTTAAATAATTTTATGAAGTAGCAGTCAGTGTGCTTTATACAGGGCACAAGATGCCAAGATGAACTTGAAATGCTCTGTAATGAACACTAGGTTGTGCTATTCTTTAGAATACATGATTATTAACAGTTCTTCCAATGCTGAAGGTTTATGTGACAACAGTATTTTTTTAACCAATTGTGGGATTTTGTATTCACTACTGTAAATTCTAAAAATATTAGAAGTCACAAAAGAAGATCCATGACCATAAAGACACAAAGCTGCATTATTCTATATAATATACAAGATTTCATAATGAACACTGTAGTGATGACATTGCAACTTAACATTTATACAGTATAATAATTAGTATCACTTGTTTATTATAGGAATGTAATCCATCACTATTAACAATAATAGTATAATCTAGTGGATCCTAAAAGCAGAACCACTTCAACGTTCAGTGTCTGAAACACAGCTACAACTCATGTAAAATCAAGGATAGCCAAAGTATTGACTATAACGATGGCACAAGTGTTCATAATCATAATGAAATTCATGGATTGCTGTGAACAACAGGGATTCCGAGAGGCCTACTGACAAACACAGCTAATTACTTGTAAACCACAAACTATATTCTAGATGTTGTATGCAGATTAAGGTTGGTTTCATTTAGTTTAACATTCGTATTTCATTTTAGATTTGACAGATCATTTTAAGTGTTTGTTGTAACAGAGATATTACTGTAAGTGGGGAATTCAGTTCTGATCAATGACCGCTGGACATCACCACTGCGTTCATTATAGGATATTAAGGTACCCAAACATCACAGACTTTCCTGTGCACCTCTATACGACTATTCCGAAGGCACACTGTGGCACATCACTGGGAATTGAATTCCCCACTTTGTGTCAGTGTCACTAGAATAAGTAGAACAAAATAAACCATACTGGCCAAGATTGTAGAGAAAAAGTAACTCTGCAAATACATATCTGTAACATTTCTTATTTAATCTGGTCTAATGTAAACATAAGCCGACAAGCAATGACAGGATATGCTACTGGCTTGTTTACAATATTGTCCATAAACGTACAGGTTTCCATAGAATTACACTGGTGTCCTTGAAATTTGAAATCTAGATGGGTGTATAGATGACAGAAAGCAGAAACTGTTGCCATTGTGTGCTCAATCCTCTTCTCAAGGCTACAGCATCAGAGATCCTATTATTCTAAACCAAGAAAATGCCGGTTGAATCAGCGTTCTTCATTTTCCTTTCCATTAGGGAAGAACTACCAGCCAGGTATCAGACAGATAAAATAAAAGGTAAGTAAAGAAAGCATTTCTGATACAAACTACTAGCATGATGTACAAGTGGAGTTTTTAGGTGACACTAACAGCATTGTTTCATTTACATGTAACTGGTGCATATTTCCTATACCACAACATGTACACAAGGCAAAAGCAAAGGCTATTCTTTTTGCATCCGGAAAGGAACCTCAAAAGACAGGTGGTGACCAATTTACTGTCTTCTAGAGAAAGTGCACAACGGTTATCTAGTATAAGCAGAGATGCATGCTATGCACAGCACACTATTTAATACAGAAATTGGACTGTAAAAACCACTACAGATATGACTGCGTAATATCACACATGCTCCATGTAGTAACTGGAAGAAAAAGAAAAAAAGGACGCATAATTAACAAATATGGTTTTAATGTTCTCATGCTAGCTGCATAAACTTTAACAAGGTAAACTAACTTTCCAGCAATTATGGAACTACAATTCCCAGCATGCCCTGCCAGAGTTTGGCAGGGCATTCTGAGACTTAGCTTTCTGGCTACAATGTTAAGTCTAAAACTTGCCCATGTATCTTACATGCTTGTTTGGATTATTTCTTCCTTGACATGAAATTCAAGGTCACAGCATTTGTCTATCACCTACCTGCCTAGTGGCCGTGTGAATAACTGCTGTCCTAGGTTACTACTATCGGCTGCAAAACAATAAATGAAATATACTATAAATCTCCATTTGTTAAATCATCCACATATATACTTGACAATGTTCGTTGAAATATAAAGCAACATGTATTTCAGCTTGGGGCCTTTTATGCAAGACAGCATGTCAGAGGCGAGTAGAATGTAAGGGACTAGATAAAATGAAGGTTTAGCTGCCAACATTAAAAGGAAGTTTGGGTGATACTGGGTATTAACAAAGATGGATTATTTAACGTGCTCACAAAGCATCCACATTGCTATGGTGTGCTTTCACAATCTTGAGATTCTAGCTATGTAGATTTCATATAAGCACTTCTGTGATAATCAAATCAACCACTGAAGTTTTACATTTGATTTCAGGGTGCTAAAAAGGTCATGATGTTTAGTTGAAAATAGCAGCATTAAGGGGGGTTTAAAACACGGCCTCATCTCCAGCCACCCTTGGTTGGATTTGCCAAGCAGAAACATTTGCAGAGATTTAAAAGGGCTTAAACCAATTAGGCTTTTATTTGATGGTGCAGCAATCAATCATAAAGCAAGCCAAATAGTTGATTGCGCATTTCAAATAAATCACACACCTGGAAGGCAAGTGCAATACACTAAAACATATACAATATACATCTTTAACATAAACTAGAAGCTAAATATCTTTGTCCACTGTGGACACTCAGAGCCCAGAGTTTATAGAAAAGAGACAACAAAATGTCCTCTACCATCACTGCACAATACACCTTCCATTTTTGTACTTTGGAAATGGATGTTGATGGACATTACAGAAATTTAGTATCTATTGAAAGTTTTTTTGGTGTCTTTAAGATTCCAAAATATTTACTTTTGTTTTTGCAAATACATTCTCAAAAATATATACTTTTTTGGGGTAAGGAAAGCACACACTTCGGTATGACGCACGTTGGCGTTTAACAAGGACAGGGAAAATAATCAATCTACATCTGATTTTCACTGCACTATTTACTCGAACTCTTCTCCCATGCATGATGGGCTGCACATAAAAGAAAGCTGCACCTCACAGATCATTCCTCCTTTCACTTGACAATGTGCCATTAACATTCCAAAAACAATATGGAAAGGAGAAGTTACACTCGCCCCAAACTTTTGGTGGGGATTATAAGACACTATACATATAATACAAGTTGCTTCTATACAATTTAGCATCTTAGAACAGGCACATGTAAAAGCCTCTATTATTTGACAAATGCAGGATATTCTAACAGCATGCTCTCTAGCCACGACCTTACCATGTTCTGTGCAGTACAACAGAATGAGTAACAAAAAATAAACGTCAGATACAGGATAAGCTTCAAAAAGAATAACAGCTAATGTCAGGTATTCGCTAATGTAGGGAGACTTAAAGGAAATCTCCACCTTCAATTATTTGTAGCAGATTGTAACAGGCTTCTGATTTTATAATCAGCATTTCAAATGGACCAAATATTTTGTCAATTTAAATTTCCCTTGGTCACAAGAGGAAAATCCTAAAGTAATACTAAGCCATATACTTTCAAACTAGCTTGTGAGTGCGAGGGCTTGTAATGGCATCAAGCCCTGAAAATATTCACATAAACTATGGCCCCAAAGGCATTACTTCTAAAGTTGCATTGTAAATGAGACAAAGTAGAGACAGAAGTGCAAGTATAAGCTACAGCACCTGAGCTGACCACTAATAATCTCACAAGATGGCTGACTTGCTAGAGCAGAGAAAAGGATTTCAATATAGCATGATTTAATTAACACATTTTCTACAAACCTGCAAAATGTGGAAGTCAAATTAGGCATAAAATGTAAAAAGAGATGAACACCAAATGGTGATTATTACTAAACAGAGGCATCAACTGGGTATCCTTAAACCTGACACTGCACTATGTAAAGAAAAGGCACCTTTATAAGAGGAGTTAAAAAGAAAACAAGTGACAAGAGACAACAAGTTCTAAACACGTGCAAAACCTATGGCAAAATGTAGCAGAAATCAAATTCTGCAGAGAAACAGAGCAAAGTTCCGGCGATACAATCTTCAAGTTCCATTCTTGCTTCAGCAATCCACAGAATGGCGTTCACACCGTATTTGTACGTTTGCATTTTTGTTGACTGTATAGTCTATGAATAGAGCTGGATGATGACAGGCAATTCATTCTGTGGTGTGCCTTGGTAGGACTGGGAACACTTAGGGCCAAATAGCACCCTGCCCTTAAGTCTTCCCAGTCTTATGCCAACCACACCACACAGCAGAATGAATTGACCATAGTTTTTACGGTTCCATTTAGACCAAAAGTTAAGGAAAATTTAAATTTACAGTGCAAAATGCTATTACAAGGTATATTGGAGGAAAAGAGCAACTCGTATATTTGTATAGCTGAAAATTCGCACTTCTGTGCAATGGTTGTTCTGCAGCATAATTCAACTTGTGCAAAATTTTGCCACACGTTCACTCGCCTCTAATGTGTCAAGGTGACTGATCATACCTTCCACTTCCTCTTGGTAATTCTATATCAAAGGTTGGAAAATATCCCATCATATTCCACACTTCTCCAGTCATTGTGCTACAGTCTCAATTTCTTACATCATTTTATCACAGATGGCAGAAATGAATGTTTGCTGTACGTGGCTGGTTCACTCTCACCCTTAAAAAACCTTTCAAAAAAGGATATCCGTAACTTACTATTGGGAAGAATGTCAATTAAAACTCTTAAGTAACGTTCATCGAGGATGTGATATCCCTTAAAGACCTGATATAGTCACATAAACACCTAGTATTGGTGTGTCAATGAGTTCAGTTTTTTTAAGCCACATCAAATCACTTAATCTCTCTAAACTGGATACCCTGAAAATCCTGTTATTACAATATTTTATGTTTTTTGGTTTAGAGCTATACCAGTGACACAGCAATCCCCATTCCACTTGCGGTAATAAAAGTGAACTCTAATTTACCTAGGTTCTTTTGTTATGGCTACTATAAAGTATAATTTGCCAGCAGTAACATTTGTATTCATATTGTTTAAATTCTTCAATAAATGCTTTAACAAAAAACTAAAAGAAGGCTGTTGTAGGTGACTATCCCTTTTGACATTACCTGGCTCATTATGATCACTTCTCCCTAATACTATAAATAGATGGGAGACTACCATCCACATAAGAGACGAGACTCACTAGCAGTGCTGAGTCTGCTTTTCTTTTAATTAAACTTCCATCACTCTTTAAAATGCACCAACCTACACTTCCTGGGAAGTAAAGGATCAGAACACACCCATTATTTAAATAAGTCCACATCTTTCAGAAAATCACGACAGACAGGGTGCCTGGTGTCAGCAACAAAACAAAAATAAAAAAAAAAAGAAGTTAAAATAAATCTTTCATGTCATGTCACTAACTGTATAAGATGACTGTTTATGAAGCTGTAGGTGGTGTTCTGGCTGGAAAGACTGTGGATTACACACATATAGGCCATCCAAGGAGTGTATAGTTTACCATGGGAACAAGGTTTGTCGAGCACAAAATGGATTGAATGTGCCATTACAGGTTGGAAATATGTTAAATGACTGATGGGAGACTGCAGAAGGTATGGTCTGGCAAAATAGAGGTTTTATGTTCCTTTAGGGGGTGTCCATTTTAGGCAGCTTGGGTCCATTGTTTTATTGCTGTTGCTTCTCTTTGCTTCTTTAGCTGCCCACTCATCAATCAAATCCTGCAATTGAAAAGAACCGAAAAATGCTTATCAACCAGTTTATTTTCAATATGATGCATTCTTAGATGTGAATGTGTGGTCTAAACACCCATTTAATGTTTTGAAGGTAAATGACCAAACCACAACAACAGCCAGTGCTGAATACTTGGATAAAGTAAATACAGTCCACAGATATGTATGCGCTACTTGCCAAACAAGACAATGTCATTATACCCTAAGCGGAGTAGCCCAACATCCATTATTTTGTTTTTAGAATAAACATTTTTATTGGGTTTTATAAAGAAGGAAATTGGGGGATGGGGAGTGTACCCAACAAGGTAATCAAGAGGAATGCTAGATATCGAATAATGCACACAGGATAACACAGGTCAACATTTTCAAGATGGGAGGAGTGAAAGGAAGAGTAGAAAGAGGGAATAGAGAAGAAAAGAAGGGGAGAAGTCACTATTCGCAAGGTGGGCTAGTTGAGCTAATTGAAAACTCGAAGTAGTCAGAGGGGGTGTGGGAGAGCTAAGGGCCCTAGAATGCAAGAAGAGAAGGGGATCCGTGGATCTCAGTCCAGGGACTCCATACACAGCTAAATTGGAGAGAAGTATGGTGGAGGATGCTTGTGATGTATTCCATGAGGTAAACCTGCCATATGTGAATGATAACAGATGGAAGGGGAGGTGGTTCTGGATTCTTCCAAAAAAAGAGCGATCTGGCACTTCACAGCACTGAGGATATGTGTAAGGAGTTTGTGTGTGTTCAGGGACACCAAGAATGGTTTGAGGAAGTAAGGAATAGGATAGAGAGGCAGGAAGGGAGATTTGGGCGATATTAAATTTTAACTGTGTGATATAGGCACAGAAGGGAGTTCGTTTCAGGCAGTGCCACCAAACATGGGACAGGGTACCCACGTGTCCACACAGACACCAGCATAGCTCAGAGATGCCTGGAAATCTAGCGTGAAGGTGCTGGGAAACTAGGTACCAGCAATAGAAAATTCTCTCTGCATATTCACTAACATTTCCACCCAACATCCATTTGTAAAGTGCAAATAAACTCATTATTGGACGTCAGAACAGAAAGCCCAAGTATTATTGTACATGAAGACTGTTCATTATATCTATCCCTATCAGGGAAGTGTAGAGCAAAGCAGAAGTATTTGACCTGAATGACTTGTGATCTCCTAACAAAATGCATTGTACAGACTGATGGATTCACACCTAGAAATATGTTTGTGATGTCACAGCAAGAAGGGGAATAACAGAGTGCTTTGCACATAGAGATCTCGAGCCATATTGGCATGATTTTTAGGCATTAGTTGAAGTATGTTTTTTGTAAATGACAAGTTTTAAAAAAAAAAAAAAGAAAGAAAGAAAGAAAAAAAGGCATATTAACAAGTGCACCGTTATATTAACATGTATACATTTGGATTGAGTTGTGGTGAAAATAATGAAAAGAGATTTATGAGGCAACTATGAAACAGGTAACATTACATGTGCACAAAGTAGTTACCTGTCTCTTTAGTACGAGGTGCTTTCCCTTCCAGTATTTCAGCATCTGTAAGGCCTGAAGGGTGCTTACAATATCCACAGGATTCACTGCTGTTTCCTGGCTAATTTCTGCAACATAACAAGTTGTCAAGTTCTTACCCAAGGCTGAAATGTAATTTTAAAATCTATGTTTTTCAAGTGCTAAATAAAATCAACAGGTAGCGGCTATAAAAAGGCAGGAAAAAATGTCCACTTTATGTTTAAATGACTGGAGGGGAACAAGACTAAGGAGTAAATTTATCAAGCTCCTAGTTGAGATATTGCCTATATGAACCAGATTCTAGTTATTTAGTACATTCTACAAAATGCAATCTGATTGGTTGCTATAGGCAACATCTCCACTTTTCAAACCCACAGCTTGATAAATTTACCCCTAGATCTAAGAGAGCAAATAGATCTGCAGTTGCCAACAAATTGGCTGACTTCAGAATCTTAAATGAAATTAGACGATTGCTTTGTGAAAAATGTAGTGACAGCACTGTGGCTATAATGAATTTACTATTAAATTTTTTCACTTTACAGCTCCTTTTTATTTGGTTAATTGTAACTGGACTGTATACATTTGACGGCTTTGTTGCTGCTCGGTGTGGATTTTTAAGAAACTCAAAACAGCTATCTGTATGCCTGACCAGTGCAAATTTTGTTCTTTCCAGATCTAGCCACACCTCCAAATGTCATACCCCAATCACAATGAAGTCACATGCCTTGTAAGTAGGCCACTAAGAATATTACACCTTAAGATTGACAGCCGAGATCTGGGAGAAGAATATTACTATATAATTATTATACTTTACATAGCACAAATTTATTATGCAGCATTTTATAGAGAATGTTTTTAATATTCACATGAGTCCTTGCCCCAGTGAATCTAAATTATCTACCACACAATACATACTAGGGTCAATTGCATCTAAAGCCAATTAACATAACATTTTTGAACTGTAGAAGGCAATCTGAGCACTGAGAGAAAACCTAAACAAAGATGAGGAGAACATACAAACTCCACACAGGTGGTGTCTTGGTTGGAGTCAAACACATAGTCCACTGAATGGGGATCTTTGCAAACAGTACAACTGGACAGAAGGTCCAATAACAAGAATATGTATAAACATTCACCCTTCTGACGAAGTCGTCCTAGACGAAACACGTAGAGGATGTGAATTATGGTCACTGTATAATATCTGTAAAATGCTGGACACTATACGAACAAAGATGCTTTGTGACATGCTTTTATTTATTCAATATCTGGTACATGTTGAAATTTGTGAAATTTTTAATAAAACTGCTTTTAAAAATAATGCACCATGGAAGCGCCTCCATCTTTTTGATTTTGAAGACTCATCATTTAATATTTTTACATTCGACAAATTCAGAGGAAAAATGAAGTAGGGTTACAGTACCTTTAAAGACTGATAACAGGTGTCCTATTAAAATTGTTATACCCCTTCCCCCAACTTGATTTAAACATAGTAAAATATTAAAAATGTTAACACTTGATACTTTTATAAACACAACATAATTCTACAGCCAGTGCCTACCTTTAATTGAAATTTCTTTACCCTGAAATGTGTGCAGATATCGTAGTAGAACTTCCTTCCAGTAACTGCGGTAGCTTATGAGGCCAAGGTCAGAAAGTGGACGCTCTGGGGAGCCAACTTTCTCCTCCACTTTGGAAAGTAAGTAACCTGAGGGAAGGGATGCATTCATCCATCAAATCCTTACATCACCTTCAATGACTTGACTTAAGTAAAAATCATTGTTTTTCAAGCTGAAAACAAACATTTGTTTCTTTAGTGAAGAGTTTAATTGAAAACAGTCTGTTAAAACGTTATACAAAACTGAATTCGATAATACTATCCCCTTATCAATTTATCCTCTCTATTCTACATTTGTTCTTAAATCCTTTTCTCAAAGGCTGTAGGGGAACACAAATAGTGGATTATACGCCACTCCAAGGGCGCTGGAAAAAACCTGATTCTGCCCTTCAACATTTCTGCTTCTGCTCCTTCCCAGCTTTCAACAAGTCCAGCAAGCTAAATAAGAAAAATAAGAGAAGATCTACTGGAATACCATCTCCAATTAGATGCTGGACCTAGCAAAGTTAATCTGTCATTGCTGTAGCCATCTGGTGATCTCTGTGACCTCATTGGTGGCAGCAGCTGCCATCACAACTTCTATGCACTTGGGGAACAAGTTTCCTGGTTCTGTCTTCAGCAGTGAGCATGATGCCACAATAAAAAAAACCAGACACACCGCTACTCAGAGAGCACATGCAGCACAAGAAAGGCTTTTCCAGAAGGAGAGAAGATAAACGGTGGACAGCCAGTTGCCAGCAGTGGACTGTCTTAAGATTTCCACAATGAATTCATGTCTCCATTTTACACGCACAGCATGGTGGCTGATGTTTCTGCCTTACACACACTTTCAACACCAGGAGCAACAATAGTCTTTCCACATGCTTATCTACCAACTATTCCCCCAACCTCTCCAATTGAAAGCTCATTTGGGCAGGGCCATTTTTTACCTTTTATATCACACTGTATGTTATTTATTTTCATCATGATCCCCTCAATGTATAGCGATGGTGCCAGGGGGTTGCTAGTGCCTGGAACGATGTCCAGGTATTAAGGATCAGAAAAGTGATGTCAAGAAGAGTGGACTCAAGAAACCATGTTATCTGGGCACGACTATCAAGGAGAACCGCTAAGCAAGGATCAAGTAGGGTTTCCCCATCAACAACTTACGATTGCAGGAAGGCAACCAGTCTGTAAGATGGTTATTATGAAGAGTACAAAGTGACTGGGAGATATATTTCAGGAATGCAGTGTGAAGAGGATCTATCGGAATCGTGCATAGTGGAATACCTCAAAGATTGAGACCATCTTCCCCAGAACTCTCATGCAGTATCTGATGTTGGTTGGTCAGAAGGGAAAAGATTAGCTGCTTAAGCAAGCGAACCTTGTCTGGGGACAAGTTGTCGTACAGTCATCCCATCATTAAAAACCCAGGTCAACAGTGCCAGAAACAATCTAGGTCTCTTGATAATCCAACCACAGTCCTCCAGTGAACTCGAAATGTTGGACCAGACCTTCATCAGTAGGATATAAAAGGATCAAGTCTCTCAGACTGGCAAGGAGGTCATAACTTTAGTGAAGACCTTCAGGGACAAAGTCAAGCCAGACAGGTATGTATGACATTAATAGGCAAAACAGAGGAAGCATGTTGCTCTTCTGAGATGGATATGTGGAGAGGTTCCCCATGGTCTATGAAGCAACATAATTTTGAATCACATTTAGAAATTTGTTGAATGGCTTTAGATCCAAAAAGAAGCAGAAGGAACCACAAAATATTGGAGTACAAACCCTAAACACTCTTGTGCTCTGGTGCGTGGCACACACCTGCCATAATTAGAAGACTCTTTGATAGTACAGTGAAAGATTTTCATGGAAACTAGATCTTTGGGAAGAGTCGTTTGGGGGATATTCTGAAAATGATATCATATACCATCCGGAAATTATATTGTGCACCCAGGATGGGCATGGAGTGAGAGACCAGGCATTGCCAAGGACTGCATAGTGCCTCTGAACCCATAGAGCTCAATTTGCAGTCAGAAAGACTTGTTCATTGTCAGATGACTTAACATTCATCAGCTTTGAAGTTCAGAAGGACTTATTCTTGCACTGCGCTGCAATTGGGAGCTAGTAGGAGAATTTGAAGATTGGTCCCAGTACTACTTGCCACCAGACAAAATAAGCCTCAACAAGAAAAGTTGTCTTGTTTTGACCTTTTCTGCAGAGGGGGAAAAAAAAAAAAAAGATACATTTTCATCCTGTGGTGCCCTTGATAATCTTTTTCAGTTCTAGCCCAAACAAGGCCTTTCCTGAAAAGTGAAGGGTGGTTAGAGACCTAGCTCTCCAGCCTACAACAGCCAACAGATTCCTCTCAGCAACCACTAAGCTGATGTGTTGCGAGGACACTGGAGGCTATTTGAAAACCCTGCTGGGTACTAACAGTGAACAGGACAGACCAGATTGCTGCACTGCTTAGGCGGGAATTCCTAGAGAAAGTTTCTAACCTAAAATCCAGCTAGTGAAATGTCTGGTGGTTTATCTTCATCACGGAGATCCACGGAAAGTAAAATTTAAAAAAAATGAGGCACATTTGTTTAAAAGATTATTTTGCAAAATTGTAAGTTGTGTGAATAGAGTTACAATGCCAGCAGCTGCTAAATAATACACAGTAGGTGCAGCAGGGATTTCTAAATATTTTGATCTCCATTAAAAAAACCAAAACAAAACACTCAAATAAAAATAAAGAGTTTATTACAATAAAATTATTTAGGTAGAAAACAGCAATACATTTTAAAAGTGCAGTAAAAAATAAATAACAGCTCTAGTAGCAGAATTGCAAAACATTAAGGTCTATGTACAAGACAGAGGACTTACTGAAATCTATAAGCATCTTCCCGTAACCTTGTCTCATGTACTGAGGCATCGTCAGAATACAGGAAACATTGTAGTTCAGAAAAGAGTTTTTCTCCTGCAAACCAATTGAAAAGTTTGAGTATATATTTCTCCATAGCAGATACAAGAGTGTAAGGTTCAATCAGATGTATATTTTAGAGATGAAAGTAACGCAGATAAATATGTGGCTTATTTCCGCTTTATATATTGTGAGGAAAAACCAAGGCAAAACTAAATATATTCAGTATAGAAAAGTTATTCTTCTGTACATCTGCATTTAGTACAGTGTACTTCTCCCCTACACCGCGGAATTAACCATTAGTTGGCTGAACCAAAGTGATTATTTGTGAAAGTAATAAGTGAGTGCAAAAAATAGAATATCAGCAGACAAACCTATGTAGAGAATGAAAACATTTTATTACTTCACAAATGCATCCAGACAGCACCCGCCATGCAAATTGGTAAGATCCAGCACACTTACATTTCACCAAATACATTACATTTTGCCCCTCATACTGACCTCATTATCTGTACACTGCTACTTCTGTGCCTGCCGTCCCGGGAGCCGCGACATGCAGCCCCAGTGTCCCCCAGTGCTGCGGAGACAGGTCTACCGGCGGTCCTCACCTGCTACAGAGGACTCAGACAGCGTTGTAGCCTGAGGTAGCAGGTGGTGTTATGTCCTGGTAGAGAGCTGTAATAGTAACAGCTCCCACCAGGATCTGCAATGGACAGGAATAACTGCAATGTTAGGGATTGAGGAGGAGGCGTGTCCTCACTAAGCAGGTGGCTCCTCCCCTCCTGCAGTGGGTTCAGTTACACAGAGCCGCCAACTGTCACCGTCTCTGTGGTGTCCGGTCGGTCCACATTGCACCTGGGGGATGTTTCTTCCACTGCTGTGTGACTGTAATTAATCAGGCTGTGTATCACTCACCACTGTCGTACTCTTTTCTTACATCATTTGTTTTCCAAATTGTGTCACTGTAATCTCTGTACATTTATACTGAGCACTGACCCTTTCCCATGTTATGTATGTGACTGTACTGTAGATTTTCTATGTTAAGGAAGCAGGATATTAAAGGTGACGCAGGTCAGAGTCTGTCCAGGACCTTGTCCTTTTCAGCGACAGCTAGACATAATCTTTGGCTCAGATTTTGGGAAGCGGATGCAGAATCCAGGAAGGCCTTGGAGGTATTGCCCTATGATGGATCGGTACTGGAATCAGGAATTGGACTGGATTATTTCCCAGGCCGCTGGAGGAAAGAGTCTTTCCCTCTAGTTAATGCCCCAAAATCAAGGGGCCAGAGATTCCAATCCTTTCGGTTTGTTGGAAGGTTACAGTCTAGACGTCTTGGGGACGCCTCCACAAAGTTTCCTTTCCACAAGACGAGGCCAGGAGAGTGGCCCTTCAGGAAGCCATTCAATCCCTGTTGTCGTCAGGAGTGGTTTTCCCAGTCCCAAGGTAGCAAAGAGGTTTGGGTTATTACTCAAACATCTTTCTTGTCCAAAATCCAGATTTGTCCTTTCACCCCATTCTGAACCTGAAATCCCTAAACTTACATGTGAGGGTAGCCAGCTTCCGGATGGAGTTTGTTCGCTTTGTAACCAACATGATGGACTGGATTGAATTTCTTGGATCCTTGGATATCAAGGATGGATATCTTCACAAACCAATATGGGAATGCCACCACAATCTCATCAGGTTTGCAGTGGACGCGTCCCATTATCAATTGAGGGTCCTATTGTTTGATCTGGCAATACCGTACCTAGATGATCTCCTGATAAAAGCAACTTCTGTCCCATCTGCGTAGAAACGCTACACTCACATGGATGGGTCATAAATTTCAAAAAGTCCATCCTTGTCCCTAACCAGCGCATGGTTTTTCTTGGTCTCCTGTTGGACACTTAGGGGTAAATGTATTAATGTCCGGATTCTTCAACTCCGGCATGTTCAGCGTCTTCAGCGATTAAATTTAAAGCGGCGTTGCCTTGTAAAGGGAAACTTCCCTTTACAAGGCAGCGCCGCTTTAAATTTAATCGCCGAAGACGCTGAACACGCCGGAGATGAAGAATCCGGACATTAATACATTTACCCCCAGGTGTCAAAGTGTTTTTGCCCCAGGACAAGTTTTGGACTGTTCAGAAACAAGTGAAGACATTGTTATCCCTCTAGCAGGTTTCCATCCTTCAGTACAAATAAAATTTGCAACAGCACACAAAACAAACTAAAAAAAATAAATTTAAAAAATCCATCTTTCAGTACATGAAACTGATGGGGCGAATGGGGTCTTGTTTTTAAGCAATGCAGATTGTTCACTTCCATTTACGACCCTTACAAAATGAGATACTCACCAGGTGGCCGAGGTCCAATCTTCAGTTGGTGAGTGTTTCCGGGTTTCGCCAGCGTTCAGTCACTCTCTACTGTGGTGGCTGCAGACAAGGAATCTCATTCAGGGGCATCCCCTTCTCAGTGTGGGACTGGGCCATAATAACCACAGACGCCAGCCTACTAGGCTGGAGTGCGGCGACACTGAAGCTCCGCCTTCAGGGGCTTTGGACTGGGAAGGCTCCCCATCAACACTCTTGAGTTACGGGCAGTCTTCAATGCTCTAGTGCAGGCGCAGCTCCTTTTGAGGCAGAGACCCATTAGTGTTCAGTCTGACAATGCCACAGCAGTGGCATATACCAACCATTAAGGGGGACCAGAAGTCCTCTTGCCAAGAAGGAGGCTACCAAGATCATGTGCTGGGTGGAACATAATATTCCGGGCATCTCTGCGGTTTTTATCGCAGGAGAGCAAAATTGAGACGCTGACTACTCGAGTCGTCATGCCATCCATCTTGATGAATGGTCCCTCCACTCAAAGGTGTTCCCCCAGATTGTGGACAGGTGGCGTCAGCCAGAGTGACATTCCCTTGGATATACCGGCTGGTGTGTGTGTGTGTGTGTGTGTGTGTGTGTGTGTGTGTGTGTGTGTGTGTGTGTGTGTGTGTGTGTGTGTGTGTGTGTGTGTGTGTGTGTGTGTGTGTGTGTGTGTAACTTCACAGGAAATGTCTGTTCAAAAATGTCATCCAGACAATGATTAAGGCCAGGAAACCAGCATCTTCCAAAAATTAACACTGAAATCCGAACTCCTACATAGGCTGGTGTGAAAGGAGAGGTGCACCTTTTCTTTCTGTATAGCTTATTTATTTTTTTTTGTCATTCCTCCAGGATGATCTGGACAAGAGACCGAGATTGGCTTCTCTTAAGGTTCTCGTGTCTGCCTTTTTTTCTCATTTTTTCAAAAGAGGACTGGATGTGTTGCCCGAGGTGTACTCCTTTTTCCAAGGGGACCTTCATGTCCAACCACCTTTTGTTCTGCCCGTGGAACCATGAGACCTGAATATGGTTCTTTCAGCCTTGCAGAAGTTGCCTTCCGAGTCCTTGGACTTTGTCGCCTTTTTACTCTGCCTATCATCTGCAAGACGTGTTTCTGAGTTGGCAGCTGTCCTGCAAATCGTCATTTCTTGTTTTTCACGAGGATAGAACTGTTTTACACACCAAGGCCTCTTTTCAAACCAAGGTGGTATCCAAATCTCATTTCAACCAGGATATTCCTATACCTGCTTTGCCCCAGGATTTACAAACCGACAGTCAGGATTTGCTTCTTTTGCTGGATGTAGTTCGGGCTTGCGGATCTATGTGGAACGCACGGCTTCCTTGCGTAAGACTGATAGTATTCTGGTGTCACGTGACACTCACAAGCGTGGATGGCCAGCAACGAAACAAACGATGGCCAGCAACGAAACAAACGATTGCCAGATGGATAAAGACTCCCATTAGTCAGGCTTATCTATCAGAGAATTTTTCCCGCTCCAGATTGGATTACGGCTAATTCCACCAGGTCGATTCGCACCTCCTGGGCAGTGCGGAGTGGAGCCTCAGTTGAACAAGTCTGTCGGGCAGCTACCTGGTCTTCTGTACACACATTTACCAAATTCTACAGCTTCAACATCTTTTCTTCTAAACACACTAGCTTTATCCTAAAAGTGTTGCACGGAGCACGATTGGAGCATACCTCACCTATAGGGGCAGCTATGTAATTTCCGCATGGCAAGCAGTGTCCCCAAATGGCTATGCAAGACCATAAAATAACACCATAAAAGTTTCTTTTAACCCTTTTTGGGAGACACTGTGCTCCCACCCCTTTTGTTTTGACAAGCTTTCAGTTGCATGTTTCTTGCTTGATTGTGGCTTTTAGAGGAGAGGGAGCACAGTATGCCTCATGGTAAACAGTGTCCCTCAAAAGGGCTAAGAGAAACTGATTTTTACGGCAAGTACAAAAATCTTCTTTTTGCTAGTATCCTTTAGAAATGTACCACATTAAGAAACCAGTGTCTCATGCATTGTTAGTCTTGCCTTGTGCACATTAGTCAGACATCAATGATGTTGCAGGTACCAAGTGACCAATGTCTGCATTTTTAGGAATATTGGTTTAGCCCATAAAATGTCTTCCCTGTGACCAGACAATGGGCACATTTTAACATAGAATGAGATCTGTCATACTGATTCATCAGTGTTCGTGAAATACTATGGGGCATATTTAATTAGGGTTCCGGTTAATTGAATATGCCCCAATATTCAGATTAAGAGCAAAGTAGCAACATCATTACTAAAATCATATAATGCTTCCATTGCATTACCAATCAAAAATTTTTGTTCAAAAGTGAGAAGCTGAAGTAGTAAATTTTTCAGTAGAATACCTATTTCAAGGAAAGAAAACAAACAAAAAAAAAAGCAAAAAATGTAATTAAACCTACATAATATATTTTATACAATTTACAGTGTAAGATTACAGGCAGAGCCTTTATCAACCTAGTGTACTGTAAAGAGCTGTAAGTGAAACATAATAATAATAATAATAATAATTATAAAGGAAAGCAGCTCCTATAGTAAAAAAATTGTATATTGTAGTAGAAGGGCGCAGTGAAAGAAAAAAAAACTGACAGACAACAGATAATGTCTGTTGTCTGTCAGTCTTTATTTTTTTCACTGCGCCCTCCTACTACAATATGTAAGTAAAACATGCAGACAAGGAAATGCACTATCCAATATATTAAAACAAATATTTTCCAGCATGTCATTCATGCAAAAGTGGCTTCAATCTCTCATTTAGCAGTCAGGACTGATAAGATATGAAGAATATGAACTCATACCTTTGAAAAGTAGCCTATAAGATGGCAGCCGGTATTGTCTGCCTCAGTCATGACGTAGAAGAGAAAAGGTTCAACATCGTAGTAAAGAGTTTTGTGATCCAGGAAAAGCTTTGCGAGAAGGCACAGGTTTTGGCAGTAAATCTGAAAGCAGAAACATTTTAGCACCAATAAGCATTAATTAGCTCTTCTGTACAACAGTGTTTTAGTGACTGGGAATGTTTAATGGGAATTTTGAACCAGATAAAACATGAAATCTTTAAGGCCAACCTTGTTCTTCTTCCCATCTACTTCAAAAACAGAGATGGATGCCTTACGATAGATCTCGTCTCCAGGAGGGTGTTTCCACACACACTTTGCCTGAAGAACAAAAGGTAGCAATAATCAGACTTGCAGGCTTACCTGAAAAACCTTATTCTTTATTCTTTTTTTCTGGCCCTTCAGAATTATTCAGTATTACTTTTGTATTGTACATAGAGCCATTGCCTGCAAACCAGTTTTAGTAAGAGTAGGCAGCCCCTCAACCAGATAACAACTGCATAAATACTGCAGTACAACACATACTGCCTACCAATATACTAGTTACACTCTAACAAGCCATAGATAAATGAGGTGAAAACTATGAATCCATGACTCTCTCTCACCATGTGCCTGCGCAGGATAGTTTGACTCTTCATGTACTTGAGGCAGAACTCACACATGTACAACCGCCCTAAACGGGCATACTCCTCAGGGTATGGAGAGTGATACCATGTGTCCAGCTCATATCGGCCAAACACTATTGTCTTAATCATGTTGCTTCCTTCTGTGATCTGCCCCTGCAACCGCAGCTTCTCCTACAAAGACATAACAGAAAACTCTTATTACAGTAATTGAACAATGATGTATAGAACCACGTCCAGATTGTGCCACAAAAAGGTCCTTGCAGTATGTTTATACTTGCAAACTTAGAGAGCAAAATTCTCATACAAACTGCAAAAGTGCAAGACCAAAGCGCAAATATTTTTTTGGTGACATCACATGTCCCACTTCAGCTTAATTGTACTTTGTTTTATGGATAAATGTCTGCATTTGTACACTGCATATGACACTACAAAAAATGGGAGGAGTTGGGCAGATCATGGCCATTTGTAGCAGAATACAGTTTAGGCACATGAGTGTGCCAGCATGCAAAAAATTTGATTTTTATACATTAAAATTATATTTGACATGCTAAATATGTATATTATGTTAAATCCTTTACTCTTATTTCATTGGGGGATACTGAATCCTGGGCCATATCCAGGAGTTTGGCATTTAATTTGAAACCGCATTAAGTCTGAAAGCTCCTCCCCTTTATATCCCCTCCCCTAAGGAACTCCAGTTATTTACTAACTAAGTCCACAAAGGAACATAACCGGCGGTGATAAAGTCTTTGGAATCACAACCCTAATCCATCTGGTAATGTATTTTGTCAACCACTTTAGAGCATATTATGAAACTAGCAGACTATTAGTTCTCTGCAACGATGAAGTTCAAGGCTCGGACCAAATCTAACAATGAAGGGGCTCTTTCTTCCCCGAGGACAAATTATGTCCTAGATCAGGGATACCTATATCCTGGTTCAGGTGAAACTAGAGACCACCTGGAGCTGAAAGGCTAGTTTGGTATGCTTGCAGCCCGGGCCACCCTGACGAACAAGGAATGGTGACTTGCAAGACAGAGCCACCAATTCAGCAACTCTTCTTGCCGAGGATATAGCCAGAAGGAATGCCATTTTTCAGGTAAAGAATCTAATGTCAACTGATACCAATGGTTCAAATGGTGAGAATTGCAGTATTGAGAGGAGCAAATTTAGCCCCTAAGGAGTGACCGGAAAAGACATAAGGCAGCTGAACGTGCAAGACTACCTTGTTGAAAACGCTAGATCACAGTAAGGAAATCTCAAGTCATTAAGATCATCTTGCAAAAAGGTTTAAAAGACACACCAAGTTAATTGACAAGGAAGGACACAGAGCAAAAAGCAGTCGTTAAAACTAACGTAATAACAGTAATTAAGCGCACTATTACCGTAATAATGGTAATAATGCGCAGGCCGCGTTACTTTTAACAGTAACGCGGCCAATTGAATTCTCCCCTAGGGATTTCAGGCCCAATACGAGTTGAAAGGTCTCAAGAAACCTGTTTGAGTAAAAACCTAGCACCCTATTGTTCTTTCGTAAGAGAGACAATAATTCCAGATGTAGCTAGGGACTGGATGACCTCCGGTAGTCAACTCTTTGGTCCAGTCTTTCTGAAGACTTGTGGAGAAAAGTTACTGAGCAGAGGCCCAAGATGTAACCACGTTCTATGACAACACTTACCCAAATATCCTAAACGGATCTGATCCACTGGTCCCGAGCAATATGCGGACTCCCACCACAGACCTTCCAGGGTGGCGAAGAAACCAGTCATGCAGCCTCTTTATAAGAAATCTTAGATCGTCTGACCAAGCCTGCCTGCTCATTGAATGGCCGCGACAGAGGGATCCTCTCATTTTCCCATAGAAACAAAAAACTATGGCCCTTGGGTCTCTGAGCATTCACCAAAAGAGCTAGTGACCAGTAGGTTAAATATTAATTTTAAGACCAAAAAGGACCTTCCCCCTCAAAGTGCCGTCCTTCCCAGGGTTTAAGCCACCATGCTCGTCTGGCAGCAACAAACTAAAGCCGAAATCTTGGTCTGAAAAAGTCAGTCAACCAGTACAGTCTTACTGTACTATTCAGATGCTTCTCTCAAGTGATCAGCTAAGAGTAACAATGCTCATCTTCATTTAAATTTATTTAATCTGCCAGATGCTATAAAAGTTTTGAGTGTTGCACCGGTAGAAACAAAACTACATTTTAGAATTACTTACTTGTGGTAGACATGGAAGGCAGATAAAATCTGGATCCACTCTTGGCTGCATTTCCCATTGCCAGTATCCTCCTCATGGTGAGGATAGGAATTGAAAACCTGTGTTGAACCCAAAGATTTAGGTTGAAGCCAAACATCAATAAGAAGTTCTGACAGCCTTTGGAGATGAAAAATTAAATTGCACATTTTTTTCCTCTAGAATAAAGAAATATCAGACTCCATTGGTTGAATGGCTACCACTAACTCATCAACCCACTGGGTGCTAGGCGACTTCTCCTTCCAACCAGTCAAGTCCTGAGAGGAAAATTCAGATTCAAATGTAGGAAGAACTGGGGAGATGCGGTTGTCCTAAAGCAAGAACACCTGCTGCTGACTGGTGTTGAACAACAGACCCAAGACAACCATGCACTTGTAAGGAATCGGGTTGGATTTTGTGCAGATGATGATCTAACTATAGCATTCCAAGGTCTGGGCAATCTCCTGAACATGGGCCTGAAGCAAGGCCCATGTTTAGGAGACCCCCTTGGATATCAGCAGGGCTGGCTTGACTGCCATAACCCTAGTAAACACCCTCAGTGCTATAGACAGACCAAAAGAAAGGGCCTTGAATTAGAACTGTTGGGACTGTAAAGAAAATCTGAGGCAGCACTAGTGATTACAGACCTCAGTGACTCAAGTCTTGAACTTGTCCACCCGTAGGTGGATATTAAGGGATTTAGGGTTGGAAATTGTGTCTAAAGGACCAGTCTGGCTTTTGTTCCATGAGATTTAAGTAAAACTCCAAACCCCTGTGGCACTCTGAAACTGGGACAACTGCTCCACAGGAGAGCAGAGCCTGAATGGCTTTCCTTAGAGAAAAACTCATTGCTTGGTCTCTGGAAAGTCTGGTAGTAAACAACCATTTTGGCGTAGACCTTCTACGTTGTAACCCCTCTCACACAGGCGTCCTGGGTAGGTTTCCTGCCCGCCATGCTCACTGCATGTCCGCAAGCTACAGAGCTGGAAGCCTAGCTGCCCAGGCCAGCTTATCTGTTTGTTGGCCCCTGTGAGTGGCGGAGGTTTGATCTCTGGAAAAATGGCTCCATGCCTTGCCTGTGGGGCGAAAGGATCGAAAAATAGGACCCCTATACCCAGGGGCATTAACAGGGAGATATTAACTCTCCTCTCTGTGGCCAGGGAGACGATTATATCCAGCTCAGGGTCAAACAAACCTTTCCAGTGAAGAGCAATAATGAGTCCATTTACAGTATTCTCCCCACAGAATTTTGCCTGCCGGTTGGCATTAACAAACGCCAGGTGGGGGCAGTTGTAATAAAATGTTGGAGGTTATTGCCAACACCTGGCAGAACTGGTGGTCAGCCAACACACACTGCTGGCTGTAGTGCTCACATAGTGCCTGTTATAATAGGAAAAACAATGGTTTATTTTATTATAATAGGACTCTGTTGGGCTTCAAGAGCCAGGCGGCAAGTAAAAACAACTGGGTGGAGCATCCAGGAAATAGGTGCTGGGGAGAACACTGATTTAGACTCTGCATCTGTCTTCCAGGTCCGCAGCGAGAGGGCACAGCATGCAGAGATCACAGACGCTGAGATCCTTGCCCCCTGAGAAGATATTCAAAGGAGTATTCCTGCAGGCACTCTCAGGATTCACGGATATGCTCTACGAAAGTGAGCAAATCCAATCAGAGTCTCCGGGATTGCTGGCCTCCAATCTCTATTCTTTTCTGTCCTATATGTTTACTTACAAATAGCACACACTATAGCTTCTAGTAGGGTTTTTGTCAGTGTATGGGGAAACCTACAGATCAGCTAACTCGCCTTGCTCCTTGAAGGAAAGTTCAGAGCTGGACCCTTCCTGGAGTCCAGGATCTTTTCCAAAGCGGCGAAAACTTGCACCAAACCCTGCAACAACTGAGCCAGGAGCTGGGCTCAAGCCATAAATCAGGTATTGCAGTGGAGGGACATGAATGTCCTTGAATCCCATGGGGGTCAAGGTTACTCTTCATGGCTCCTGAAGGAGCTGCTTAAAATGCTCCGCAACAGGCAGGGCCAAAGAAGTTGCCCAGAGTGACTCTGCCATATCAGTGGGGCCTCCACAGACAAGTACGGTCTGACTATACTGGGCACATAGCACCTTACTCTTATGACTAATGTAAGACATGAATAAACCAAGCAGTATTTTAAGAGAAAAACTGAAACGTTTAAATGAATGAAAGGACGGTTCTAAAATGTTAGCAGGGTTGATGTTCACTCCATCATGCGCACTTTCAGTTGTACCTGCAAACACAGGCACAGATTGATTTTACAGGGACTATAAAGTGGATGATCACTTTCGAATGCGCAAGAAAAAAGAAAAAAAAAAAGGTGTAAATGAGCACATGACACTTTTTACAGTTAATGAGAGACCTTGCGCAAGAAAGGGAATTCTCCCAAAATCAAAGTAGTACTTTTCAAAATGTACAAAGTCAAAGTGCAAGACAATCTCAATACAACATGCAGTCTATCACCAATATAAATACAATAACAAAAGAATGCCCTATTTTTACATTAATAGTGACCTCATTAAATGCACACAACAGAGGCGCCGTTTTGAGCCTTATGCCTCAATTATGTCAATAGTGCCAAGTGAATTAAAAAATGGCTGGCATCACTGTTTACACTCAACAGTCATTACCTTAGTTATAAGTAACCGAGAAAAGATATACAAGCATCAGTTAGGATTAGCTTAGTAGACTAATTTATAAATATATTAATGTAAGGAAGTTTGAAATTATTTACAGATATGTAACCTGTATAGTGACCAACATGTTTATTTTTAAATTCTCTATGGCCAATTTGCCAGCAGAGAAAAAGAAAAACAAACATTTTCATGCGTCTTACCAAGTCCTCTGAGGCTCTAGCCTGGGCCCTCCGGAAAAGCTCCAGGTCGTATTCACTAGTCAGGTTTTCTAAGAGTGGTTCTCTTGTATTGCCATAGGTTTGCCTATGTTCCTGCAAATAGGGAGACATTAGTATATTTATACAATGCATCAAAGCACCAACTCAGTGTCAGAAAGGTGCACTTTTTTAACCCATTTGAACAAAATAAAATAAAAATAACACACAATAGAAGATTTCTTACAGGACTACCCTACTCACAATAGGACAGTTACAACAGAAATATTCACTGCTTCGGATGCAAACGGTTGCTTCTAACAGAAAGCAGCTCAAGTATAAATGCCATTTCAAAATGCACAGAATCCGATTAAAGGGCCTGATTCATTAAGGATCTTAAATTGAGAAGTATCTTATTTTAATCTCCTGGACAAAACCATGTTACAATGCAAGGGGTGCAAATTAGTATTCTGCTTTGCACATAAGTTAAATACTGACTGTTTTTTCATGTAGCATACAAATACTTGATAGCTTATTTGTACACTATAATTTAAAGTTGATATTTGTGTGCTACATAAAAAAACAGTCAGTATTTAACTTATGTGCAAAACAGCAAACTAGTTTTCACCCCTTGCATTGTAACATGGTTTTGTCCAGGAGATTAAAATAAGATACTTCTCAATTTAAGATCCTTAATGAATCAGGCCCAAAGTGTGTATGTGGTACAGTAGATAAAAGAAGTAAGATAGAGGCAGTCTAACTGAAAGCAACAGATCACATAAAAGGGATGTACCAATTTACTTTTCAAAAACAGTCTTGCTTTAGATCTTACCATATACTTCTCTTTCTGTTCTTTGGTTAAGCCCGAGTTGCGCTTTTTTCTCAGTTCAGTAACTTTCTCTTTGTACCGCAGCTGACGTTCTGTTGGAGCCTGTCAAATACAAAGTACCAACTCTCATTCTGGCAACACTAACGATTCTCAAAATCTTCAACACAATTAAATAAGATTGATTCAGCTTTAAGGGGGATGGTTGGGGGCTAAATAATGAATGTTCATAAAAATTCAATCCTTTCTTCTTGAAGTTAGACAATAAGTAAGGAAGAGGTATGACGCAAGCTCTCCGATCAGTTCAAATTAAGTAAACACAAAAAAAAAAAAAATCATCTGAAGGCATTAAGACACAAACAATAAAACAGGAAAAACAAAACAAGGTGGGAAAGCCCTGTTTCCCCCAATGGCCTACTTAAGAAAATCACTTGGTAAGTAATTGTAATGCTAAGTAGAAATCTAGAATTTCTTCAAATATTGCATTGGATGATACAGAAGCTTTCCAAAGCAGTTGAAAGGGTGGAAACAAGAAGAGTGATGCTACAACAACAGAAAAACACATTACAGCCAGATGCATTAGGACACTAAAGCCTGCAACACCTTGTGCCCAACACTGGCACGTCTGACTCCACCATATAAATTCTGCTTAAGCTGTTGAAGTGCACAATAACTTGAATAGTTGCTACGGTCAAACTGGAACTTCCACCTCCTGAAAAATAAAGGGCTTGGAACAAGGTGAAACAACGTTCTATACTAGAAGGCAAATTCGACTTAAAATCTGAAAATGAAAAAAAAAATTTTTTGTCTGGGCTAAAGAGTAAAATTCAAAGCTGTACTCCTAATTGGACAACAAGTATGGGAGGTAGAAAAGCATCATGCTGAAATAACTTCCATTCCGGAGTTGGAGCCTTCTTCTTTAGGCTGTCAAGCACAAGCGAAAAACCTCCTTTGCTGCCCCATAATTGTAGAAAGCAGCCTCAGTATTTGGAGACACCAACACGACAGTGTCAGAGGGGAGTCGGGCCATCAGAGTGAAACTTGCACAAGAGTTATGTGCAACAACTGTAGGGAGAGCAGCTGACAATTTACCTGCTAAGTAATCTAACACCACTGCAAAAAAGTCATATAGTTTGGAAAAAGCCTGAAGCTATTCCAGGTACAATGCAATCGCTGGTGCACAACTGTGGGATCAAAGGAGAAGCAAGAACAGCATCATAGTTATAAATGCCTGGTGCAAGTTGAAGTTGCGCGCAAGCAGTACAAAATGGTTACTTCACCAGTGGACAGTTTAGCTTTGCAAAAATGTCAAGAAAAATAAGAGCCCAAAAGAACTGGAGCAGGGTGGTGGATAATTCACTGTAGTAAGGTGTCGAGATATTTATGGGCCTGTGGAAAGAGTTGCCACCTTTTCCTTACTTGGAGCCGGATTTACAGGTGGAAGTCAAGTGCATTTGTATAACGTAATCACTCGTCTCACGCAAAATCTGCACTCAACTTATATTATTTTCAGCTGAATATATGACACTTGTGGGCCCATGTACTTCAAGAGACAGATGAGGAGAGATCACGTGGAAGTGGAGTGCAGTAAGGATGTGGACACTTTACCTCTGTCCTTCAGATCAGTCAGTATTTTGGGCTACGCGTATCCTTAAATAACTACTTTCGAAGAGTTAATTCTGTGCTTATACAAGATGCAAAGTGAGCAACTTGCAACAGGATTTTACACAATATGCACTAAACTTAAGGCTGCATGTACCATAAGAGTCTTACTGAAAACACAAGGTGTGCAGATGCAAATTTGCATAGTCGCAAAAAAGCATCTTTTACACCCAAATCTAAATCAACCTCATAGTCTCCAACCTCCAGCAGGGCTTAAACCCATTGTTTTCAACATATGTGCTGGTGAAATCTACCTTAAAAAAAAAAAAAATGTATGCAACGCACATTTTTTCTTTTAACTCTGGAGCCATCTAGTTCCCTCAAGATGGACATCTCCAAAATAAACGCTGTTTAATAATTACTATCATCACCTGGTGCCGTGTGGCATGCCTGTTGTTTTCATCCTGCCTATGGGACAGCATTCGGTCTTCCACCTGTTTGTCACGACTCTGTGCTCTTACCTGAAATTCATCACAATTCTGTAAATGTAAGCAATCATGGATGGGTCAGGTTAGCCTTCTTCAGTAACATGCATACAGTACAAGATGACAAACCCCTTCACGTTGCACGCAGTGCTGTGACTAATGGGGTGCTGAACAAAACAGGTTGTTACCTTGCATTCGTCTGCAGACAGGTTATGGTACAGTGGACAGCCAGAAATTGAAAAATGCCTCTCATGTTTCCCAGTGAGGTGCCCTAAAACAAAAGAAAGTAATATTACAGGCCACAAGGTTAAAACCTTTTTTGCTCACCTAGACGGATTTTCCACAAATAACACTATGTAATTACCAGGGCAAACCATATGCTACCCAGATAAAAAATGATGGTAGTCATAGTGATCATTCATCACTATGACAACCTACTCATATCACACGCATGTTGGACTGCACTATGCAGCATACATGTAAACTTGTCTTCTTTTATATTTTTTTATTAAATCAAATCTCTTTATTCATTTTTTTTTTTTTTAAAAAAAAAGAAGAAAATACATAACATATAAAAAAGAAAAATAGATGTAAAGTTGTCTTTAGCTTTGCAGACAACTGAAGTGGCAGTGTCTAAACTTGGCCTAATGCAATCATCTTCTATGCACAGTCAAGGCAGCCATTTTGTGGGCTAGAATATCGATGAGAATGCAACCTAAAATCCAGGTACTTGAAATAGGTTAACTAGCTACAATTTTAGAGTAGGCATTGTTTTCAATATCTGTTTAGCCGAAAAACTTGCTGCTAACAATGGGTCTCACAGGTCACACAATGGCCGCCAAAAATTCTAAGGTTGTGCGACTCGATTTCCACCTAAGCGCAGATTTGTTTTGTAGAGTGAGATTATTAACATGAGATTAAGTGGTGGAGAGAGGGTGTTTTTGAGCCTTGGTTTGAAGAAGGGCACACAGCAATTTTCACTATACAAAACTCATGCACTTTGCAGCAGCTCTGAGCTAGCATTGACCAGGTCTCATTCTATAATCTTAACAGGGTATTTCACATCATCCATTTGCACTTCAACAGAGAAGCACATTAGCAGACATTCTTTGCCAAAATTTTAAGATTTCCAACACACAAAAGGTCCGATGTCCCATCACGGATATGATTAATTTCACACACAAAAAAAAAAAAAAAAAAGCTACATCTATCAGTAATTTTAGAGCAAAGCAAACATTTAAATGTAATGAAAGTAGTGGTAGGAGTGACAGTAACATTTGCACAGTAAGCTTCTTCAGATTTTCCCACTTAAATGCAAACCAGTTTGTGGAGACATCTATTGAGAGTGAATAGTAGGCATGCACCTTGATGTGCACAGGGCAGATGATCTAATCACAATAAGGTGTGCGATGTGCATTTAGTGTGCTTTTAGAATCACGTACTCCCTTTCTCTTCTGTACAAAAGTTGTATATATTAAAGCTCCACACATCTCATATCTGTGTCGCACGTATTTGATCATTGAAGACCGCACTGCAAATATGCACGGTACAGAATTAAAATATCAGACTACAAAAAAAAAAAAAAAAAGAGATTCAAGAGGTGGTCCAGCGTTTTAAGTCTCTACTGTGATTACAGATATTCCCAGCCCTCAGTGATTTACTACTACTCACTATTGATGGCTATGGACTTTGCTCACCTTCTGGTGAATAAAATACCACAGACTCTGAAGCGGTTTTGTGGCAAAATACCTTTGGGCTATATCTTCACACAATAACGCAGTCATAAAACTAGAGACATTTTAGCTGCCAGGTTGTAGAGACTCTGAAAACAGGATTCTTCAAATTTAAAGATACATTACTGATGCAATTAAAACTCGTCATGAGCAACCAAAATGTATCAGATATATTCAATTGCAAATAATCGTTTAATATCACAGAACATTTAGAAATGTATCAATATAAAGTAAACATGATTTTTATAAATGGCTTTCACTTAATCATGTCAGTCTTGATGTGATGCTGCTTGTCGTATTGATAACATAATTACCTAAAGAATTGCAACCAGGAGTGGGACATTTCATATTGAAGTTGTAGCTCTCGTGGAAACGTCTGCGCTTAGGTCTGTGGGACAGGTCACTCCCAGAATCCTTCATGGACATGTCTTTTGCGATGCTCTCATCATGAGATACATTGGGGCTGGAAATGTCTATGTCAGATTCTGATGATGGTGCATTTCCAGTAGGAGTGCGAGGTGGGGATTCATCATGATCACCAGTATTTTTAGCATCTGCAGCAGACAGAGGAGATGGTTTGGTATCTGTCAAGAATTACACTTAAGATTAGCACACAAAGAAAATCTACTCTACAGGGTCACAGCTAAACAGACAGCCAGCGTGCATCTACTATGACAAGAGAGAGAGCGCGTCCGGCAATACTTAAGCTCGGCTGCACCCCCGTACCTCTGTCACAAAAGTCCACCGCTTGCTCGGTTTCCGATCCCGATGAGCGGGTCTGTCGGAGAGGGTATTTTTTCGGAGTCACGGGGGTGGGCTGCTGCTGGCTGCGGGTCACCCTCCGAGTGGAGTAGACCGGCTCCTCTGCACCAAACGATTGCAGATTGCCAACCGGACTGGAATCTGGTTTAATACAAACCACAATTTCACTCGCCGATGCGGTCAACTATTTTGTGACCTTCCCTGTAAGTGACTGCAGCTTTCTGATTATAACTACATGGCAGAGGCAAATTTAACTACCTGCTCCTAGTTTAGTCAAATGAATAAAATAAGGTTATCCCAGGGATAGGCAATTTTTGGCCACTGGCTTATGAGTATCAAAGCAGATGTAAATCAGCAACAGCTGGTTGGCTGAAGGTTGCCTATACCTGGTCTAAACATTACAAATTAGACAATCACAACAGATAATTAAGTATTGTACTCCTGCAGCCTCTGGTTTATTTAATATAATCTAGTGCAGGCTTGGTCAACCTGTGGCTCACCACATATCCATGACCCAGCATGCTGTGCCAGTAGATAGACAGACGATAGCTGGCAAGGTATGCTAGGAATTGTAGTTTGATGACAGCTGCAGAGTCACAGGTTGGCCAGGCCTGATCTAGTGCAAAAGTTCTGTGGTTCAATTCCCAGTATCTGCACACACAATAGGCTCCACTCAAGAATGATGTTGCTTAATTAAAACAATTATGCCAGGTACTGCAAGTTACTGAAATAACTAATAATGTTTGAAATAGGGCTTTTGCATGAAAACAGCAGTCAAGGACTCAGACACTGACTTTACATATCATTATTTATAACCATGGAAACAAACATTGTTAAAGAGAATTTGTTACTCATAACATCTCAATCTTCCAAATATCAGCAAGAGAATGTTTGAGTCTTCAACTGCAATTTTCAGGGAGATGCCCAATTACAATTGTTAGGGAGTTATTTCAACAAATTGTGGTAACCAGTATAACTTAAGTAGATAAATAATTTATCATTTTAATTCAATTACCATTTACATACAAATGTTTTAATTGCCAACTCCATTATTAGTATTTAAAAATATATTTAGAATCTGCCTTGAGTGTGGCCAACACTGAGCACCACAGATCTAGTAAACTGCACACTACAATCTGATTATAATACACACATCCTCACTGCGTTATAGTGAAAGCCAGTAGTTAAAAGCAGTTATTAAAGCAATTTAAGCAAATTTTATGACATGCAATGTAGACACTAATACTAAAAGTTAATAAGCTAAACACAAGGATAATTTGTCAGATGTGGTAGCTTTTAAACTTACTACAAGGAATGAACAGGTTACAGTTGTACAATCAATCAGGAAAGAGCAGCAACAAGGCAACCAAATTCTATCTTACCATACCATTTTAAACATATAATGCTGAGATAGTTGATAGGTTAGGCCTATTCTGAAAGAAAATTGTGTGGAGCTCAGATTCAGTTTTATAGAAACATTTAAGGGGATGGATACTCACAACTGAATTACATTTAACACAATCAGCTACGAGCAACAGATGATTAGCTTACATCTACTCATGCAGTGCACACTTCAGCTAGAAAACCCCCACTACTGGCAAGCCTCCTGGCCGATTGCATTCAATAAAGCGACTCGGCCAGGGGCTTAAAACAGTCCAAGCAGCCAGGAATTCATTAAAACTGGTGTCTCAGTGATGTCAACAAGTGCTAGTGAATTGATAGCCCACAATCTCATGAATATTGGCTCAATCCAGAAAATGGATGCCTCTACTTGTGTAGTCAATGCTTGCTCATTAAAGGGGCTATCTCTGAAAAATATTCTTTACATATCTTATTCCCAAAATAAAAGCCATATATAGGTTATTAAAAATATCCAGATATGACAGCTATGCGCTTTTGTGCTTCTAGTATTTAACAAGCTTTCCTTCTTTGCTGCACTATCCAAAAACCCATAACACTGTGATAGCACATTATAGGATAGTTTATAAAGATGACCAATGAAGTAGAAGTGGAGTGCATGAAATCTGGAAAGCCCATAGCATTCTATAGAGTTAACAGCTTCCAGTCATAACTTGGAAGCAATACAATGATGTTTTACGTAGGGAATAATAGGTCCACTATTAATAATCTTATCTTTAGACTTGAACATTTGTGGTTCTCAAAGTTGTTTGTTTTGGGTTGCTATTTTCTTGTTGTTTATTTTTTACTTTCAATGTGTATTAGCTTTAAAAAAGTTGAACTCTGCATTAGCACAGGCACAGTGCTCGCACTGGGGATTCCCATGCAGGAGTTTGTGCAGCATAAAGACACAAGCTACAGAGTTATGGTACGCCTCACATTAGGATGTCATGGCTTCATGTCTACAGTGTCTTCAGTCCTGAAACACAGCTCGGCAACTCAGTGAGCACTATAACCGAGGGAGTCTTCTTTGTGCAAACCATAACATTGCTACCCCTGCCTAGTGTCCCCCAGTTGTATAGGGATTCAAAGAGAAGATCCCATGAGATAGTATTATTACAGCATAATAATAGGGCGCGCCATCTATATAATACTTAGTTTTGTTTTTTTACTTAAAATGAACTTTTTGAATCCTGAAGACTACCCCTGTTACAGTTAAGTTATGCATTTTTTTTTGTAAAATAGTAATCCCTAACTAAGTAACATCAGCTGCCACAAGTGACTATTTTGCTTCCTGACATCTCAGAGCATAACAGATAGGAAAACTACAGCTGGCTCTCCTGCTAGGAGCACAGAAGAGACTCCTCATTTACATACAGGTTGGACTATTGTCAAAAGCTTGCAATTCCAAATGGATCAATCCAGACACCCCCCCCTCTTTCACTCTGAGATTACAGAAGTATGACTTGCCTCTGGCTGTGCTTCCTTGCACCAATAAAAGCCATGACTACCATGATTTAGAAGAAAAAAGCAATACACTGAGGTTAAAAAGAATAGTTTAACAGAAGAAAAGACAGTTGCTTTTTGTTAAGGTTAAAAATCTGCTCACCTAAGAAGCTGACAGGATGAGACATGGTAACTAATTAAAATTAATTGCTTTGTCCATGTACAGATTTGCATGGAAAAGAAGAAGATTGCTATTTTGATAATTAACAACGGTACGCTAGTGAATTCCCTAGGTGCATCTAACACATTCAGCCAACAATTATGAGCAAAGATAATGTATACGAAGAAATATTACAATTCATTACAAAGGGACATCATAAAGCCAAATAAATAAAAAGAAAAACTAAATAAACATTCACATCAGCACAAATATCCTTTATGCCCACAGAACCGTAAGGTTAAACTCTATGCTAAAATATTTATTTGTAGGCAGCCATGTATATCCAGCTGACCGCTGTCCTTTTCTGAAAGAATTAAATACATTTTAGTAAACAAAGTACAGGGTAGTTATTGAAAACAAGTGGCAACAGGAACAATGTAAAAATAAATAACAAAATAATCAGAGCAATTTTCTGGTTTATAGGGACAATATACAATAACAGGTCTGTGTCATAGCTCTACATATTTCCATAGAAAAAGTTAAAAACATAATACTTATCGATGGAGTATATTACTACAAGATTTTTATTTTTTTAACAAAATTAAAATGAATATCCAGCGCCCTGAGCTACAGATAAGCAGTTTCATGAACTACAGATGTTATACAGTTCGTAATAATTCACGTTCCTATATAAGTTATCTAACATTTGACAGGTGGCTATTATTTATATAATTACTATTAATATAATCTAGAGTACACAGACAGCATAAGCTTCAACTCGGCCTATCAGTAATATGCTGCTATTTATTTTACCTTGTGAGCTCTGACTGAGCCTTGCTGTGGATCGAGTGATGCGTGCGGGGCCCCGGGAGTTTCCGTTACTTTCAGAACTGTCTGTGTGCTCCATGTCTGTAGAGAAATCTGAATCTTCTGTCCCATCCGAACTGCTTCCAGCATTCCTCTATGGAATATGCTGCAATTAGGACTGCCATTCACATTTCAAAGTATTCACGTATATGCGGAGCCCATTTAGAAAATAAGATACCACAAGTTTAAGGTATCAATTAATTGAAACAAATTAAAGGGTAAATCCATCAAAAAATATGGTATCTCTTATAAAATCATTATGGTAGATACAACTGGAAAACCTCCAAATACTTGAAAATGGACTGCTGTCTGAAAATAGTTGAATACTCGGGCACACACTGTTGCTGACAATTTGACAGGTTGTATCTATCCAGAAGATTATGCCCATGTAATTTATCTATTCAAGGCAGCTTTACTTTCTTTGCCTTTGGGTACCACAAAGAGAAGCTTAGATCTGTACATTGGATCCAAATGTACAGCAGATCTGGAAGACAATGTCTGAAGACAGTTCCCCTTTAAGAACTAATCAAAGAGTAAAATATTTATTTATACAGAAAATATATGGTGTCCACTTAGTAGGACACTGAGAAAGGTAAGGGACTGGTACCATGTGCTGCATTAAATGTAGGTCACTATTGTCCTATAATTACATATAGTGATCCTATGTAAACGTTTCTATATTAAAAATGTAAATAACTTTCTTGATTTGTTATTGGAAACCAAAATGCTTTTAAAACTCATTAAAGTACATTTCCATTAAGTGTTTCACCTTCACAAATGCTTAACATCTTTTAAATGCAACATTCTCCCATCTCAGAATCGTCATCAGCTATTTAATTCCGCAGCGCTGTACAGAGAACTCACTCACAACATTGGAGCTTAGAGTCTAAATTCCATACCATACACAGACTAGGGTCAATATAATAGCAGCCAATTAACCTACTAGTATGTTTTTTGGAGTGTGGGACGAAACCCGGAGAACCCGGAACAAACTCCACACATATAATGTCATGGTCGGGAATCAAACTCATGATCCCAGTGCTGTGAGGCAGAAGTGCTAACCACTAAGCCACCATGCTGCCCATAGAATCAGCTATATTGTCATGCTTAGAACCATTGACCCCTATGTAAAAATGAATGCTCAACATACATGGGATTGGACGACAGACCAAGGGTGCAAGTATTCATCATTTTTGAGTGTTTTCTTATATCTCTATTATTATTAGGAATTAACGTGCCAAATAATTAAAACACCTTTTAAGCAGACATACTTAAGAGAAATAATTTACAGATGCAGCAAAATAGTACTTGTGTACACATGTATAAAACACTTTTTTGATTTATCAGCGGTGTTAGATAAAACAATACAAGCATGCAAACATACAAAATACGGATATATGAAGAAAAAAAAAAAGTTGTTCTCAAATGTATTTTACCAGACATCACCTAAACATCACATTAAATAGCCATGCCTTGTCTATGTTGCAAATGAAAATAAGAATTAGTTTGCGTACAAATGATAGATGCTGTTGTCTGTACATAGCAAAATTACCTTTTTGAGACTCAACAATTTCATGTGTCAATTAAACATACTCGAAAATTAGGAAACTCCAATTATTCTCTATGAATGGTGTATAAAATGAAAAACAGTGGCATAGTGGTTAGCACTACTACCTCACCCAATCTGTGTGGAGTTTGTATGGGTTTCTTCTTGGTGCACCAACCACAATTCAATAACATCCAGGTAGGTTAGTCGGCTGCGGATATAAACTTACTCTAATGTGTATGTGCTATGGAACATAAGCTCCTATAATGCAAGCAAAAATGGGAATTATACAATACTCTCTGTACAGGACTGCATAATTTGATGGCGCTATATACATAAACCATTAAAATAATAAGTGTACTCTGCAATGTTGTGCTTACATCACTTTATTTTCCCATAAAGTACAGTCCCATAAAGGGGGAAGTCCCCTTAGCAGGTAGTGAAACACTACAGATGTATCCAGCAACCATGCAATATAATTTATATTCAGTGGCAGTGCACCAACCACTTGCCTTTGTTTTCTGGGCTCCAACTTTTAAAACCTTTGTTCACTCTTTGTGGACATCAATGGCTAACTTCTAGTCTCAACCATTGTTTACATAGATCCTAAGTAGATGCACAGAAACATCTTTTAACACATTCTGAATTCTATATACTTTTTGAATAAAGGTAAATTGATTAGCTAGCGATGGAGCAAGCACTGAGCAAAATACCAACAGCAACTGAACTACATTTCATGCTCATAATAGTAAAACCATTTTAAATGTAGGTATATTTTATGGGTAAAAAAAACCACAATACTACCAATTGTTTAGTAACCTATTATTACAGAAGTGGATTGGGCTGGCTACTTGCAGCAGGGTTCTTCAGATAACATTTACAAGCTATATGCATAATTTAACAGAAAGAGTCACTTTAAAGCTGCTGGTTTTTTGTTTTTTTTAAATGAACATCCAGTGATTTATTGGTCAATCAGTAGTGTCTTGCAGCCAAGAACAGCGCATTTACAAAAATAGGTTTGGTACAGTATAGGATAATTAATTAAAGGCGTAGACTCAAGACAATATACACAGATCAGCCACATTAAAACCACTATTATTAAACGAGTGAATAACATTGATAATCTTGCTACCTGTCAAGGGGTGGGATATATTAGGCAGCAATTGAAGAGTCAGTTCTTGAAGTTGATATTTTGGAAGCATGAAAAATGGGCAAGTATAAGAATCTGAGTGACTTTCACAAGGGCCAATTTGTGATGGCTAGAAGACTGGGTCAGAGCATCTCCAAAACAGCATGTCTTGTGGGGTGTTCCCTGCAGTGGCTAGTACCTACCAAAAGTAGGGTCAAGGGCACCCAAAGACACATTAATGCGCCTGGGTAGAGAAGGCTAACCCATCTGGTCCATTCCTATAGAAGAGCTACTCTAGCAAAAATTGCTGAAAAGGTTAATACTGGCTATGATGGAAAGTTGTCAGAACACACAGTACATTGCAGCTTGCTGCGTAGCCGCACACCAGTCAAATTGTCCATGTTGACCCCTGTTCACTGCCGAAAGCGCCTAAAATGAGCACGGGAGCATCCAAAATGGATCATAGAGCAATGGAAGGTGGCCTGGTCTGATAAATTATGTTTTCTTTTATGTCATGTGGATGGCAGGATGCGTGTGTCATTTACCTGGGGAAGAGCTGGAACCAACATGTACTATGGGAAGAAGGTAAGCAGCAGGAGGCAGTATGATGCTCTGGGCAATGTTCTGCTGGGAAACCTTGGGTCCAGGCATTCATGTATATGTTACTTTGACCTGTACCACACAGCAAAAATTGTACATTGATGGTTTGAGGAACATGACAAAGTTCAAGGTGTTGACTTGGGCCTCCAAATTCCCCAAATCTCAATCTGATCGAGCATATTGTGGGATGTACTGGAAGATCAAGTCCAAACCATTGAGGTCCAACCTCACAACTTAAAGAATCTGCTGCTAAAGTCTTAGTGCCAAATACCACAGGACACCTTCAGAGGTCTTTTGGAGACCATGTCTCGATGGGTCCAAGCTGTTTTGGTGTCAAGAGAGGACCTACACAATATTTTGCAAGTGGTTTAAATACTGAGGCTGATCAGTGTTTAGTTTGCCTGACAAGAGATAGTCTTCTATAAAACTAAACAGGAATAAAATAACGTAATACAAGTATTTCAATACACATGTTTTTATTATATTTAATGTTTGGTCAGTGCTCTATTTGTGTGGGTAGATAACAGAAAAAAGCACCATCAGCATATAAAAAACACAATTTATATGACAGGTGAAGGTATAAAACATTGTATTGTCTAACTGACATAACATTAATTTTGAAGATTAATTATATATATATATATATATATATATATATATATATATATAGTACATATTTCTAGTGTTCTTCCATTAAATAAAAAAATGGGCCTGATTCATTAAGGAAAGGAAAGTAAGAAAAAAATAGTAAGTTTATTCCTGAACAACCCACGTTACAAAGCAAGGTGTGCAAATTAGTTTAATTTGCATGTAAGGAAAATACTGGCTGCTTTTTCATGTAGCACAAATACTTGATAGCTTTATTATTACACTGAGGGGGGAATTCAATTGGCTGCGTTACTGTAAAAAGTAATGCAACTTAAATACCGTTATTACGGTAGTTTCAACTCCGGCTTTTTGCTCGCAGCTCACTGCGAGCAGAAAGCCGTGTTAGATTTACCGTAATAACAGTAATAGTTATCGCTGCGCTACTTCGGGGAGAATTGAATCCCCCCCCTGAATGTTAAAGATGATCTACACATTTTAAATTTGCCTCCTCCAACATGATGTTGCCTTAGATTCCTTAATGAATTAGGCCCCATTGTGTTTTAAATTATTTACTACAAGTACACATTAGTCTCATGCAACAATGATACGTTATAAAATTATTAAAAGCACTAGTTTGTTATGACTACGCCTATGTATGTTTCTACTGGCTCAACAGCTAAATGAGGGCAGCCAGTAACCAATAAGGCTTCACTAGGGTGTGTCAGTCAACTGATAAACAGGGAAACTGCCCTATAGCAGACAGAAATCATGAACCATCCAATCAGAAGGCAGACCATGCTGTAATTGGCGCTGCTGTGTATCAATAAGCTCAACGCCACACGCGAGGCGCCAGATCTGACTGACAGGGCCGTCAGCCTATCGTTACCGGCGTCATTATATGTCAACCAATTAACGTGCTTCTGTGCAATCTATCGTCCAATGGGGGCAGATTCTGAGTTAACCGATAGAGGCCTTGTTTTGACTGCGTTTCGAAAACCTACTGGTCCTGCGCACTGTGTTGAGGTCTACTCCCATCGTTTATCTTAACCGGGGTTTACGTGTTTGCCCGTAATTCTGCACCAAGCGCCATGGGGAGCGTAGCCCCACTCGCCACCACCCACGACGTCTCTTTCCTACGTCACCCATCACTTACCTTCCTCCGGGGCATCGCTTGAAGCACCCGTTCGCTGCTAATTTGGACTCCTCCCGGATGTGCGGTAAAGCTCAACACGGGAATCCGTCCGGCGCCGTCTCCGGGTAACGGGAGATTCGCGCGCATGCGCGTTCCCGCCTCCCTAATTCGCACGTGACCCCGCCCCTCCTGTTCTGTGTTTCGCGCGCGCGGTAGAGACAGCTCCTCCCGCAGTTACCTCAGATGCATGGTGCTATGGTGGGTGTCAGGCCAGGGCGAGATGTGCCACTTCCCACTGTCACTCAAGGTACACTATGTACTAGATATTAATCTGGGTCATCAGTGCAAGTAACACAAATATTCCTATCACCCAGGTTTCACTTCTGTGTATTCACATCTATAGTTCCCCTAATCTTTTTCAGGTGTCCTCAGCTGAATGAAAAAACATAACTAGTTACTACATGTAAAATAGTATCCACCTATTATTGTGTGCATTAGTTTTAATCCGAGGGAGTCTAGTATCAGTGAAAAGGAAGTTGCATTTTCACTTGTCAGTAAACAAATGAAGGATGATCAAAATGTAATATCCTGACACTAGTATGTCAGATATAGGAGAATAGAAACAGAGTTTGTGTAGTTTGAACACCACTCATGTTAAGGTTGCCAGCAAATTATGTTCCAAGAGAATGGGGAAATAGATGGTGTGTTGGCCATCTTATGTAAATGAACCCCTTCAGGACCATTTGATCAGACCAGTTTTAACGTTTTCTCTGAACGTCATTTTTACTGGGAATATGTTTTTAACTTTGATATAAGCCAAGTAAATTTAAATTAGGTCTCCTGATAGTGGGATGGACATGTCCGTTAAATATTACAGTAGGTGCTAGTGGAGCTTTAAATTGTCTTTAGAAATATTTTAAAATACAAAAAAAAATGACACGACACAAGAGTAAAAATGCACATTTGTTCCAGATCCAGTGCATGTAAGTTTGAAAGACTTTTTTTAAGATATAAAGAAATTGTGAAAAGTTTAGTGTAGTGGTTCCCAAACCTTTTCAGTTCGTGGCACCCTTTTTCCATAATTTTTTCAAGGCACCCCTCCAAAATGATTACCGAGCAGTCCCGTTTTATAAGTAGTTGGGTCAAAAAAAAGTAATAAGTATTTAGGTGAGGACAGAAATACTTATTTAGTTGTATGCAAAAATAATACATATAAATCCAAGGGAAAAGAATATTTTTATATATTTTTTACAATTATATTTTTGTCAAAGAATAATTTACAGCTAACTCACACTGTGCCCTCCTTCATCTCCACACACTCTGTGCCCTCCTTCATCTCCACACACTCTGTGCCCTCCTTTATCTCCACACACTCTGTGCCCTCCTTCATCTCCACACACTCTGTGCCCTCCTTCATCTCCACACACTGTGTGCCCTCCTTCATCTCCACACACTGTGCCCTCCTTCATCTCCACACACTCTGTGCCCTCCTTTATCTCCACACACTGTGTGCCCTCCTTCATCTCCACACACGCTGTGCCCTCCTTCATCTCCACACACTCTGCCGTCCTTCGTCTCCACACACTCTGTGCCCTCCTTGGTCTCCACACACTCTGTGCCCTCCTTCATATCCACACACACTTTGCCCCCTCTGCAACCACTCACTTTGCCCCCTCTGCATCCCGGGGGCCAGGAAGAGATAAAAAAGCAAACAAAAAGAAAACGTACCAATCCGGCGTGGGCAGGGACACAGCATCCTCCTCTCTCCTGCCGCTTGTCACTGAATTATTATGTGACAAGTGGCAGGAGAGAGGAGGATGCTGGGTCCCGGGCGCCGCCGGATTGGTAAGTTTTTTGTTTTCTCTTCCTGGCCGTAGCACCCCTGTGACAGCGCCACTGGTTTAGTGAATATTTTCACAATGTGAACAACGCTGCTGAAAACTAGTCATGGCCAATAAAAAAAAAAGTACTGCAAGTTTTGCATAACACATTAGTGTTCAAAAAAATCCCTGTTTTACAATGGTAGATTAAAATCAATTGTTCCATAGTTACTTTAATTACTGATATCTAGTATACCTCAATATATATACAATTGGGTGCTATATATTTATAGATCAATATAGACAACATATATTTAATTTTAATGTTCAAAAGAATAAAATAAACCATTCACAAATTTTTAAGCAGTCACAAATACATGTTGTTAAAAGTGTTTCAAGATTAAAATTTAGGGGCATGTTCAATTAGGATTTGCGTCTGCGCCTATAAAGTGCCATTACGGTACCACAACATCTCGGATTTATAGGGCTGTGCACAGAAATCCGTGATGTTGCGGTACCGGGACTCGTGCAGCCGCAGATCCTAATTGAATATGCCCCTTAGATTAATCTTGTGAATTCATCCACTGGTGTCTAGGGTGTACTATGTAAGGGCATGAACTTTAGGGTGAGACAGAAACTCAGTAACTATATATAACCAAAGACTTGCTCAAAACATATTCAAAATATTGATTGCAATGTTAGCCATGCTACACTAGATTACTTGTCTACTTAAATTGGTGGCTGATAATGCTTCTGCTTTACAGACAGGGCTGCCATTAGGGAGGTACAGAGAGTACAGCAGTATGGGACCCCACCAGCCCTGGGCCCCAAAAGATTTATTAGGCAGGTGAATTAATGGACATAGCAGGCTCCATTTATAGGCAGCTGCTGCTCCTGAGATTTGAGTGGTGGCTTGGCGGCCTCTGCACTGAATTAAGGGATACAGCAGAGGGCCCCCTTTTAAGCATCGTGTCCACGTCCACTCCAAAGATGTGAGGGCCCCACGGCTGCCGCCATTTGCTCCAGTCCCAACCTCCCAGCTGCGCATCTTCCAGAGAGAAAGGTGCCTGACTCCCAGACATAGAGCCGTGACACAGCAGAGAGGCACCCGGCAGTGTCGCTGACATCAGGTAATGCTGTCACAACGCTCTCAATGGAGATAAGCTAAAAGGAGCCAGCAATATGAAGCAGATAGGTAAGTAAGCGATAGAGATGGAGGGTGATTGGAGATTGTGAGGAAATAACCCTTAGCTGGGGCAATGGTGTCACGATGCACAGATGAGAACTTTGGATCCCCCAGGTCTGTCTAGACCGGCAGTTACCAAAGTGTGCGCTGCGGGTCCAAGGGGTGCCACGGCGCTGTCACTGGGGTGCCGCGAGCCAGACATAAAAAGAAAAAAGAGAAGACAGAAACTTACCAATCAGCGCGGCGCCGGGACCCAGCAGCCTCCTCTCTCCAGCAGCAGCTTGTCACTGACGTCTATATTCAGTGGCAGCTGCGGGAGAGAGGAGGCTGCTGGGCCCCGGCGCCGCGCTGATTGGTAAGTTTCTGTCTTCTCTTTTTTTTATGTCTGGCGTGGGGCAGAGTGAAAAGGATCGTGGTACCGAAGGGGGACAGTGTGGCAGCAGAGGGGGACAGTGTGATAGCGGAGGGGGACAGCAGGCAGCAGAGGGGGACAGTGTGACAGCGGAGAAGGGCAGCGGAGGGGGACAGTGTGACAGCGGAGAAGGACAGCGGGCAGTGGAGAGGGACAGTGTGGCAGCGGAGGGGGACAGTGTGGCAGCAGAGGGGGACAGGTGGCAGCAGAGGGGGACAGTGGGCAGCAGAGGGGGACAGTGTGACAGCAGAGGGGGGGCAGCATGACAGAGGGCTGCAGAGGGGGCAGCGTGGCAGAGGAGGTGACAGAGGGCAGAGGAGTGGACAGCCTGACAGAGGGCAGAGGAGGGGGGCAGCGTGAGAGAGGGCAGAGGAGGGGGAATAGCGTGGCAGAGGAGGGGGCAGAGTGCCTGGATGCAGAGGGGGCAGAGTGCCTGGATGCAGAGGGGGCAGAGAGCCTGGATGCAGAGGGGGCAGTGTGTCTGGATGCAGAGGGGGCAGTGTCTCTGGATGCAGTGGAGCATTTTTGCATACAACTAAATAAGTATTTTTGTCGTGACCTAAATACTTATCACAATTTTTTGACCCAACTACTTCCAAAACAGGACTGCTCAGTAATTATTTTGGAGGGGTGCCTTGAAAAAATTTGGAGACTCTAAGGGTGCCGTGAACTGCAAAAGTTTGGGAACCACTGGTCTAGACTGACACTACTCTTACTCAAAGTAGTGGAGTTAAACGGGGCAGGTTGTCTTAGTCAGGAAAAACATAAAACAGAAATAGCGCAAAACTTAAAATCAAGACAATAAAATTTAATGTTATCAATGTGGTATATATATATATATATATATATATATATATATATATATATATATATATATATACCAATGTACATGTAATTAAAAAACAACAGAGCAGAGTGACCAAATGTATCAAAGATAATGCCACAGTCCAGACACTATGAGCAACCTTCGTGAGAATATTCAGAAGTCACCAAAGTCAAACCCTCCAGTGTTAAGAGACAAGATGGTAATTACCAGTCATAATGGAACTGGCTTGATTGAATCCCGCACAGCTGCGTGTGCATGTCCACTTTGAATCAGAACACTATATATCGAAGATGAGTTACCTACTGTGGTAGATGGAAATGTGCTTGACTCCAATTTAGATAACCAGCTGCTGATGTCTAGTGGCAAGCTATTGCTAATTCCCACGATCGCCTTTGTCTGTAAAGGTGTGTGAAAAAGATCCAACCCTGGGGTTGCGGGAGAGAGGTCACTGTACTTGCAAAGGCACGAAGATGTCACAGCCTGACGCGTTTCTCGGCACTCAAATGCCGTTTCATCAGAGGCACTGTCTTAGTGAGGGACCCTCGCAAGGAGGTATGAATTTTGTGGCCACTGCCCCGCAGGTTGCAGCCTTCTGGGTGAGTACTAGACGAGGCCCGCTAGGAGACTAGAGAGCAGGTAATAGGCAGCGAAAGAGCACAGCAAACAGAGAGGCACTGGAATAACAGAAGGTTACTAGTGGTAACAGCCAGCGGAGAGAAATCCCAAGACAAGGGGCTTGCACACGAGGGAATGAAAACTGAACAGCACAGCAATGAGTCACTGGAACAACGAGTTAAGCCAAATAGCGAAAATAGACTGCAGAGAGGGCATCACTGGGCAACAGGCTGAGCACGACGAGGTGACACTGTACAGCACAGCGAAGAGTCACTGGAACAACGAGTTGAGCCAAGTGACGAAGATATATTGCAGAGAGGGTGCTGAGGAGCACAGGAGTCACTTCTTGCACCTACACAGAGATGAACACAAAGAACAGGCACCTGACCGCTATGTGAGGTGCCTTAAATACATTGGGAAGGAGAAAGAGCCAATCAGGACAGGCAGGGAGGTAAAGGAAGATCGGGTCTGCGCAAGCAAGACGGTGGGCGCCATCAGAAGATCGCGGCGCTCAGCGCGGGAAATTGAATCTCCCCCTCGGTGTCCTTCAGAGTCATATCCTCCTGCAGTATTATTGCTACCATTTAGCTAGACAGTTTCTATGTTGCCCAGCCTGGGATATTGCCTCACACAGACTCTATCCCGGTAATGTTTCCTCCAGCAGCAATACAATGCCTGGTACAAAGTCCTTTGTGTTAGTGTTACTTGCACCAGGATCCTCCAAGATGGAATTAATCTTTTGATATTCTGCTCTTATACTCCTGGCTGTCTACCCAGGGACTAGAGTCAAGATGTCTCAATCCTCCCCCTTTTAGCAGGGATCTATCAGGGGACACTTAAATAATTTAACTGTCTTTTACCTTGATTATACAATGGAATGGCTTGACTGAATTAACTATTACTAGATACACTTAAAAGGTTACAAAATTACATCAGAATAACAGGATTCTTCACGCTTTCGTGAAACATCAAGACATTTGACACATTGTATCTGCAATGATACTGTCACGGTTATAGACATTGTAGGGGGCACCGGCTGGTATTTACGCAACTGAACAGGGAGGCGTGGAGTCTAACGCACCCCCGGTCTTCACCAGGGACCTCCGCAAGGAGATATTGTCTTTGCAGCGTGGGATGCGAAGGTCGCGGTTCTCCAAGTCAGTTACCAGCGCTGTGGAGTAGTAGACAGGAATAGTCAGACGATCTGGGTCGAACCAAACAGTAGCCCAGTAAGCAGGGAAAACCAGAATAAGTATCAGGAACGAGCAGAAGGTTAATACCAAACGGACTGTGCAGTTCCAAATCGGGATCCAGGAGAATAAGCCAAGGAACAAGCCAGGAGTCAGCAAAACAAAATGGAGCATACAAACAAAAAGTGCTGGAGCTGGTGTGAACCAATACTCTGGCACTTTAATGGTGCCAGAGTGTTTCTTACATAGGGAGGAGAGAAGGCTGGTTCGGGGGTCAGAACCCAGCTCACCGCCATCAGGAAGCCCAGAAAGCACATGCCGTTGCCTAGCAAAGGGATGTGATCATCTCTGCGCACGAGCGCGCAGCAGGGAGCCCAAACCCAGAAGTGTGTCCCGTTGAGGCAAGGACGTGGTGAGCAGCAGAGAGCAGGTGACCGTCCCAAGCCTTTAGGAGAAGTGCGGGGACGGCGCCTGACGGTAATCTCTCCCCCCCCCCTCTGAAGGCTTGTTTTTTCAGAGATTCTTTCATGAGACGTGGAGCGTGAAGATCCTCCTGGTTGACCCAAGAGCTCTCCCTGGGGCCGTAACCCCTCCAGTGTACCAAGAATTGAGCCTTGCCCCTGAGAAGGCGTGATTTTAAAATACGCTCTACCTCGAACTCTTCACCCTGGACGGTCCTGATAGGAGGAGGAGAGGATCCTTGGGTAAATTTGTTAAGGACCAGTGGCTTCAGTAAGGAAATATGGAAAGTATTATGTACCCGAGGGGAAGGAGGTAACTGGAGTTTATAGGTAACAGGATTAACAATATGAGTGATGGGGAAAGGACCAATATAGCGAGGTGCGAGTTTCATAGAGGGGACCTTGAGCTTAAGATTGCGGGTGGCAAGCCATACTTTGCCTCCCACATAGAGGACTGGATGATTTCTTTGGTGGCGATCAGCAAAACGTTTATAGTGATCAGAAGATTGCTGTAACTTAGACTGTACTTGCGACCAAACTTGAGAAAAATTTACACAATTATATTATTATGAACCATACTCTGAGCTGCTGACTCTGAGGATTCGTATAGCTCTACGAGAGTAGGTAACACAGGATGTTTTCCGTAAAGAATGAAGAAGGGAGACAGAGCAGTAGACTCGTTTTGATGGTTGTTATGAGTGAATTATTATTATTACCATTTATTTATATAGCACCACTAATTCCACAGCGCTGTACAGAGAACTCACTGACATCAGTCCCTGCACCATTGGGGCTTACAGTCTAAATTCCCTAACACAGAGACAAACACACAGACTAGGGTCAGTTTGTTAGCAGCCAATTAACCTACCAGTATGTTTTTGGCGTGAGGGAGGAAACTGGGGCACCCGGAGGAAATCCACGCAAACACGGAGAGAACATACAAACTCCTCAAAGATAAGGCCATGGTTGGGAATTGAACTCATGACCCCAGTGCTGGAAGGCAGAAGTGCTAACCACTTAGCCATCGTGCTGCCCTTGGTAAGAACTCACTCCATGAGGATTGCTGCTCGGAGCAATAACATCACAGATAAGATTCTAAGTTTTGGTTGACCCGTTCGGTTTGGCCTTTAGTCTGCAGGTGATACCCAGAGGAAAATTTCAAGTTGATCCCTTAATGTTTGCAGAACGATCTTCAGAATTTAGAGACAAACTGCAGTCCACGATCCAAGATGATTTCAATAGGACAACCATGAAGACGTAAGATGTTCTTTATAAATAGTAATGCCAATGCAGAGGCGGATGGTAGTCCCTTCAGAGGAATGAAGTGAACAAACTTGGAAAATTGGTCAGCTACACCCCAGATTGAATTGTAACCATGGCTGTTGGGGAGATCAATGATAAAATCCATGGTAATACTAGTCCTATCTAGCACAAACTTCTCAGGTATGGATATACTTCTTTACATCAGAGACCAGGGAAGGCCTCCAGTAGAGACGGGAGAGGAGAGCCACCGTCTTCTTGATACCGGCATGTCCAGCAAACCTAGCATAATGTGCCCATGCCAAGACTTTGGTGCACAGGGGGGCGAAGACAAAAGATCTGCCAATAGGAGGAGTTTTGACAGGGGATTTGGTCAAGGCTAAAACTTTAGACTGGGTAATAATGGGCTTGAATAGTGAAGAAGAATCAGAGTCAGAGGGGTCGAAAAACCTAAAGAGGGATTCAGCCCTGAAGTTCTTGGTGCCCAGATGGAAAGTCAAAATCAATTGGAATCTACTTGAAAATGACAATCGAGCCTGTCTAGGATTTAGGCATTGAGCAGACTGAAGGTAGGTTAAATTTTTATGGTCGGTAAATACTGTGATGGGAAAAAGAGCCCCCTTCAATAGGCAATGCCATTCTTCAAGGGTAGCTTTGATGGCCAACAGTTCCTTGTCGCCGATACAGTAATTGGCTTCATTAGGAGAAATTTTATTAGACTGGAATCCACAAGGTTTGATCCTTTTGAGAGAGCACCTCCCCTATTCCTACAGCAGAAGCATTAACTTACAAAAACAAGGGATTGTTTTGGTCCGGCTGACACAGAACAGGGGCGGAAGAGAAAGCCTGTTTCCAGGCCTTAAATGCAAGGATAGCCTCCTGAGGCTAAGATCTGACTCGTCCTCCCCTACGGGTAAGAGAGGTGAAGGGAAAAATAGTAGAGAAATTCTGGATAAATTGTCGGTAATAATTGGTAAAATCAATGAAGCGTTGGGTAGCTTTCAAACCAACGGGTTGGGGCCAATAGAGAATAGCCTCCACTTTGCTCTGATCCATCTGCACACCTGTGCAAGAGATCAGATATCCAAGTAAGGATACCAGAGACTGTTCAAAAAGACATTTCTCTAGTTTACAGTGTAAATGATTCTTCCGTAGGCGACGGAGTACCTCCTTAACATGGTTACAATGGGATGAGAGGTCTTGAGAAACGATCAAAGTATCATCCAAGTAAATGACTACCGTTTGGTATAAAAGGTCCTGGAAGATTTTATTGACGAACTCTTGTAAGACCGCCGGTGCATTACAAAGCCCGAAGGGCATTACAAGGTATTCGTAGTGACCGTCTCTGGTGTTAAATGTTGTTTTCCACTCATCCCCTTGGCGAATTCTGATCAAATTATAGGCACCTCTTAAGTCCAATTTGGTGAAGATCTGCACCCCATGAAGACGGTCAAAGAGTTCTGGAATGAGAGGAAGAGGATAGCGATTTTTTTACCGTAATTGCGTCTAGTTGGCGGTAGTCTATGCATAATCTAAGGGTACCGTCCTTTTTCTTTACGAAGAAGAACCCTGTGGCAGCTGAGGAGGAGGATTTCCGAATAAAACCTAATACGTTTGAGGTTCTTCACGTATTAGGACATAGCTTGGGTCTCAGGTAAAGAGGGTACACCTTGCCTCTAGGAATGCTTTTACCGGTAATCAGATCTATAGGACAATCCCAGGACTGGTGAGGAGGCAGAACCTCAGATGCAGTTTTACTGAAGACATCAAGTAATTCAGAGTATGGCTCCGGCAGAACCTCGAGCGAGGATATGGTGAGACATGGAATAGCGGACCCAGGAGGTCGTATAGACTTCAGGCAGCATCCCTTGCAGGACGGACCCCAGGAAATAACTTGTGCGTGAATCCAAATTGTGGTGAATGCATTTTCAACCAGGCGAAACCCAAAAGGATCGGATTGATAGTCTGTGGGAGCACTAGGAAACAAATCCGGAACTCCTACCAACAACCGAATGGGACAGGTCCTACTGGTGATTGAGCCATTGGAAACTCGATTACCATCAACAGCAGTTCCTGGCGGATCCCGAGTCCACAAAACCTTGTAATGATTGGGGTCCTTTTTGGGTAAGAAGGATGATGGCCACCAGGAACTCAGATTCTTTTTGCGGATAGGGAGTAGAGGACTGGGATCCTAGGTTGACCTCCCTAATATCACCTTGGAAGCGGTGTTTCCCAGCTTTTAGAGCAAGTGGAGAGAAGATGCCTGAAATCTCCACAATATAGGCATAGCCGATTCTTGATACGCCTATCCTGTTCTTCAGGGGTTAAGCGGAAGCGACCTATCTGCATAGACTCTTCCATGGAAACAACTGAAGACTGAAAGTGGGGGGCCAGAAGAGGAAATGGGTGGTGAGAGAGAGGTCACGCTCCTGTGTGCATTCTCTATGGCGAGTGTCTATCTTGGCACAGAGTGATATCATGTCATCGAGGTTAGCAGGCAACTCGTGGGAGCCCAGGTGATCTTTTATGCGATCATTCAGACCCTACCAAAAAGTGCCAATCAGGGCAATGAAGCTCAGAAGCAAGGGTCCGGAATTGAACTGCATACTGGCCAGCCATAAGAGACCCCTGATGTAGATTTAAAAGACCAGAAGACCTTGCGAAAACTTCTTATGAACACAGTAGCATTCTGAAGTATAGGTCAGAACCCAGCTGACCGCCGACAGGGAGCCGAAACCAAAAAGTGCGTCCCGTTGCTAGGAAACTGGACATGGTGAGTGGCGGACAGCAGGCAACCGTCCCCTGCACTTAGGAGGAGTGCGGAGACGGCGCCTGACAGTTACAACATTTTGTTACAATACAATAACATTTATATTGATAAATATTAATACATTTCCCAATGCTATTACAGCCAATATAATACTGTTGAGACACATTGCACAGAATCTGACCTGATTAGCTCTCAGATTACCTGTTGACTTAGACCATTAAATTGGGCTTCAAGTTAGCTATGTTAGCACTCATTCATACAGTACATCATTCTGATTACATTACTAAAGCTAGGTACACACTACAGGGTTTTTGTCCAATAATCGGCTCAACCAGCTGACATACGACCGCTCGTTTGAAAGTCGGGTCAGTGTGTGTAGTGACACGATGATCGAAAGTCTGCCCAAATGGATTGTTGCCTCATTTGGTTGGTCGTACCGTTCAATATTTTCGTTTCAATCTCCTTTCCGCTGTGTAGTGTGTATAAACTTCCGACTGATCCACGACAATCCTCCGATACTTCCTCGACCTGGGGGGCGTGTGTATGTAAATTTGTGATGCCTGTACCAGTCCCACGTGGTGTGGTATCTGCACATCAATGACTTGTGTTTTGTATAGATGTGTATTGCACCTGTCTGGCTGCAGACCATTACGCTTGTATAAAGCATGTGTGTTATTACCCTTTGCATCTATGTTGGGAATCTATTCATATTTACCCTTTATAAACCTTATACCTTTATAAACTATTAAACTTATTAAGTCATATTAACCTTTATTAACTAATATTTGTAAAATAACCAGAATAAACCACACAGTGTTCATGCAACAGTTTTATTGCAGGAAAAAAAGTACAAAATTTTTTATTGCAGAATATGACAAGTGAAAAAAATAGTATTACACTTTAAAGGTGCTACTGGTTTGTGGCAGAACAGTTCCAAACAGCATACACATTTCAACAAAATTGTTCTCTAGGTTTTTAATTTTTTTCTTGATGTCGCTTGGGTTTCTATTCCCTTTGATTTCTTTACCTATGAAACAAGGAAATAAAAATTGTTTACCATTAAACTTCTATATCTGTAATTTATATCCAGCACCAGAAATACTCATTTGCTCACCTTGCACACTGCTCGAGATCAGTTTATGTTGTGGTCCCTGTGGCGCAATCGCAATAATAGCGGGCTTATCCTCCATATATTCTGGAAAACAGGCGCCATTTTGGTAAATTATATTGGTACAGGTATGTGATCAAAGCATTTAGTTGTCTATACATGTTCACTGAAATAGCTTTGTGTATAACTTCTTTCATATCTTGGGATTCAACATCAATTTTTTTTTGTTTGATAACAGGTGTTACATTAGTGGTATCTAAACAGGCCTTCTCACCGTTATTTCTTCGTTCTGACAAAATAAAAAATCTGTGTTACAAATTAGGCGTTTAGATTGCTTTGTGTGAAACTAGAATGAAATAAAGTCCTCCAAACAGTTACACTACATGTGCTACTGACCTTTTTTTTTAATGTCGTAGTCGTCCTGGTCCAGTACTTTTACCACCATCTCCACCTCTCTTGGGCTCATTGGATTTGCTCTTTGCTCTTCTTGAGCATCTCCACCCCCCACCTTAACTTTTTCAACAATTTTTGGCCCTTCCAGCACCATCTCTGACTCAGTCTCCGTTTCCATAGCTGCAACCCCCACTGACACCTTCTCCACACGCGCAACCCCCACTGACACCTTCTCCTCACTCGCCATCTTCTCACGCTCCTCGGCACCAGACAGGCTCCTGTCATTTTATACACTCAGACATGGGCGTTCATTTCTGCTGTGAACCAATCAGCGATGATTCCCGCAGAGAATGGAGCATTCCATTACATACGAAGGGATTTTATTATTTTGGAATAATTATTGCCTTGCACTTTACCAGTTAAATGTTTTTTCTAAATTTTATGTATGGTGATAAACTTCTGTTTTATAGGAAAGAATGAAGAGACAGTGTTGCCTTCTCTTTTTATGCGGCTTTGGGTGTTAACTATAGTGAAAGCTCTGTCCCTTTATGCTAATGTCTTTGGTATATCGTTACATGCGCTGCAAATGATGCTTCAGTGTGTATGAAATAAAAATTATTGCTCACGACAACATGGCTGTAAAAAATCGGTAACGGGACGGCCGTTCTTCCCTTTATCGTCTAAAACAAGTGTGTATGCAATCCATGGACCGAGTGATCGGACCATCAATCTGATGTAAAATCGATCGGCATAAAAAGTTGGTGGAAAATTCTGTAGTGTGTACCCAGCTTAACAAGCCAGACCTAAGCCACCCTTCATAACAATGGGCATTTGAGACAAATGGTAATTACTTTTGCTAACACAAGCAAAATGGTTTCTGCTGTCCTGTTAATTTCACACAATATGGCAACAGGCTTTATATTTCTAATACATACAATATTGCAGATAATAGCAAGAGTAAAATGTACTTAATGACATTAAATAACATGCACATAATACACCGCTGCTCTGGTGTATATACTTAGACTGGGCCAAGGATTAAAAAGTATAATAAACTGTGACAAACGGTGATGAATAAAAAGTCTTCAGTAAGTGGGGCCCCGTTTCATCACAGAGATAATGGGGGGGGAGGAAATTTTATTATTTTAAAGGATAATTTAAAAATGGGGGTGGGGGGAGAGAAGGAAGGAGGAGGGTCCTGTCTGTTACATTTGTACTGGGTCCCGCAATTCCTGATGCCAGCCCTGCTTACAATAGCCACATATACTTTCTCCACCCCCTAAATAAAATTGTTATTCCACTCAGTATCAATTCTTACCTACACCTCTCAGATTGTAAGCGTATTTTGGCAGGGCTTTCTTTTTCAAGTCATTATGTTATCAATCATCCCCTCAATGTAAAGCACTGCCTAATATGTTGGTATTATGTTGGTGCTTTATAAATAAGCATCATTATAACATAGTTGCCTACTCTCCCTAAATGTCCGGGAGACTCACGAATTTTTAGGAGTTCTCCCGGACTCCCGAGAGAGCAGGCAAAATCCTGGATCCAACTGTCGCCGTTTTAGAAGATGGCGGGGGTGGGGCTTAACACGCCATCATGGCCCCGCCCCCTGCTGTGATTGGCTAAAAATGCCTGAGATTGACAGGACGGAGCCTAACGGTGCACCGCGCGTGGCCACGCCCCCTCGACGGACCCCCTCCCGGACAGCTGCCTGCAAAAGTAGGCAAGTATGCATTATAATACATTGTTAAAAGCTGATATCTAATTGCTTTTTAAGGGTTACAGCACACCTTTAGTCTAAATAACACCATAATAACTGAATATGCATGAAAAATAGATGTGTTATAGCTTTCATAAAATTTTGTGTAATATTGATCTTGTTTAGCTTATTTGCACGAATATGACCAGTAAATCCACTGAATCTAAGGTTGTAAAGTCTGAACTTCAAACTAAATATAGCAGCACAGTGGATGACAGCAAAAAAAGTGGAGTATTTACATTTTTATTTTTTTTTCTAAGATTTAAACATAGTATCAAATTGACCCTAGCCTGTCTGTCTGTCTCTGTCTATGTGTGTGTTAGGGAATTTAAACTGTAAGCCCCAATGGGGCAGGGACTGATGTGAGTGAGTTCTCTGTACAGCGCTGCGGAATTAGTGGCGCTATATAAATAAATGATGATGATGGTAGTCTACATTCCGAGAGCCTCCCAGATTATTGGCACATCTCCCAGGAATTTAACCAATTCCCCCTCAAGGCCACTCATCAGCTTGCAAAATGGGCGGAGATATGTCATAAAGATGCCAATTTCATCATCAAGCCTTGCTGTTGACCACGTTTAATACCTTAGTCAGCATTTTTCTTTACTTTTTTAAATTTTTCCATAATGTTTTGTGGTGTGAGGACATGAGTGGGAGGCATGTTTCGAAGTTTCATTTGTTTTTAATTTCTGTTTCTGTCTTCATTAGTCAGTAGGTACCAGAAATACTCCGGGGTGTCTGGTGTATACAGAGACCACACTTATGAATTCAGAATGAGTTTGCAGTGTACATAGGAGCCTTTGGGACTGAAAAATTCAATTCAAATTGTAATACAAGCTCAGGATCTCTGCCTACTTCCGATTCCCAGAGAAACATTGTGCCCAGAGAAACACCGTGATACTGTCTGCGTAGAGAAAGTAAACTGTTACCTGCATTAACCTTGATGAAGTTTTTGTTTTCTATTGTATTTCTTGGGATTAAAGATTGATTCCAAAATGGGATCCTTTTACCACATCATTATATGCCTCTGAGGCATAAAAACAGTCATCATTAGTAAAATAGCAATTATTTTTAATTATTGTTAAGTGATGCTGTCACATAATTGTTTTTGGTCTTCCTATAAAAATATGGATACACACCTATGTAAGGTAAGAAAACATTTTAATTATTATCATGTATTCATTTATTTAGCCTCAACATATTCCACAGCACTGTACAAAATTATTTAGTCACATTAGACCTGTCATGAAAAGACATGATATTTTAACACATTTAAAATGGTCAACAACATTTAGGGGGGTATTCAATTGTTCGTCCGGACCGCCGGAAAACTCGCGCTCTAAAACTATTACCGTTAATACGGTAATTACTCACTGAATTCCAGCTCGCAGCTCCCTGAGCTGCGATTACCGTATGAACGGTTTTTACGCGCAATATTACCGTATTAACGGTAATAGTTTTAGAGCGCGAGTTTTTCGGCGGTCCGGACGAACAATTGAATAGCCCCCTTAGAGGGGAATTAAATTAGCAATGTGCCACGGTGTGCCTTCGGAACAGTCGCAGTGGCACTCTGCAGTGCTGTAACATCACAGATTTTTCCTACCACCAGTGGCGAATCCAGGGGAGGGGGCGATCGGGGCAATCGCCCCCCTTAGCAGGGACTTGCTGCTGACGGCTGCACAGTATGTGCAGGTCCATTCGGCAGTGACAGGCAGGGAGAGTGTGCTGCCCGGCTGCTCTGATTGTGTTTTAAACACAATCGGAGCAGCCGGGCAGCACACTGTACAATTTTCTAGATGCGCCCCTGCCTACCACCCCATAGTGGTGAACAGGAAAATCAGTAATGTTTGGGTACAGTAGAACCCGATAATGAGCGCAGCCAGTTATTGTGGTGGCTCATAGCTAGAAATTGAATTCTCCCTTAGAATGTTGCATTTAAGGTGGAATTCAATTCACTACAATGAGCCACTGATGTCCAACTAAACTCTTTTCCGGGTACTATGGAACCCAAACATCATGGATTTTTCTGCGCACCTCAGAACGCACTCCGCGGCTCATTGCAAAGTTTCTCCTCTCCCAAAAAACCTAAAAAGCAATTGTCGGATACCTTTACAAAGAAATATTGACTTTAAGCTACACTGCAAGGACAAGTATACAATACACTTAACATAGCAAATGCCATAAAACAAAAAAAAATAAAAAAATTACATGGAGAACAATATATCGGAATGTTATTAACTTTCATATATAGTACAGACACTTGGTACTGCTCGAAATTTACCATGCTGGGGCTGCTCTAGGAGCCCAGGCGAAGACCACCCTCCTCAACAAAACTTTTTCCCTTTTTACTGACAGCCTAACATCCTGAAATGGAGTCGCTTTGCTTTCTGCAGCTTAATATATTGACTAATGCTACTGTCCCCATAGAGGACTATGGAACCAGCAATAAGCTCTGGTAATTAGGTTATGTCCGGAGAAAACTCTGATTTCTCCTAAAGAGCCTTTTGCCGATGATTTAGACCGGCATTTTGGTACTTTACCGCTTGTTAAATCATCACTTTAGTACTGAAAAGCATCTGGGAGTAAATGTATCAAGCTGCGAGTTTGAAAAGTGGAGATGTTGCCTATAGCAATCAGATTATAGCTATCTACAATAGTCAAACAAAATTCTAGTTCTATTTAGATGGAAATGAACCTACAGGTATGTATGTAGACCGTGCGAGGAGGCCAAAGCACCTGCAGGAAACTCACATGAACACAAGGATAACATACAAACTCAAAATAAATATAGTCGAACCAAAGACCCCAGTGCTTCCTGTTGCAGCAATGCTGACCACTGTACCATATAATTTTTGCCTGGTCTTCATCTTAAACAGTTCCCATTTCCCTTAAACTCATTGGGCCTGATTCATTAAAGAAAGTAAGGTAACTAGAAAATTCTCCTGGACAAAACCATGTTACAATGCAAGGGGTGCAAATTAGTTTTTTTATCTTACACATATGTTAACTACTGGCAAGTATGATTTTAGTCAGACGTGGGCTGGCAGGTATCAGCCCGGGGGACGCACAGGCGGCCGCATCGCGTGTCATGTGATGTGGCCGCTGGCAATATTAACCTATTTTTTGCATCCACGGGGGGAAGCGGCCGGCCCGAACAGCCGTTAGACTGAGCGGCCCGGGTGCCCGCTGCCCCCCGTTCCAGCCCGCCCCTGATTTTAATGCACTACTTTTTGCAAATCAAACACCCACATTACATCAGAGTGCACTGATGCAATCACACTTGTAGCTCGGGGGCTTATGTGCACCCATGCAGACACACAGTAATGGCGGTAACCGCTACCAGGATATCTGCACGTGTGTAAGTGGACTTATTGTGCATCCAGTTTCCTGGGTTGTTCCAGCAGATGTCAGGTTCAGACAAAATCCTGCTATCTCTTATAAAGGTTACAATGATGTCATTGAAATACTTATAAAGTCTATTTTTATAGTTTCAGAAAGCAGTAATTTGCTACAGAACGTGTACTTTAAAATAGGTCATGATAATTTTGGACTAAATAGCTTTTATCAGTTAAAACTTTTATCAGTTGGGTCAGTGTGAACTCTGCATATGTAGGGAGGAGAAACTGATGACAGACAGTGTCTCCTGGAACATTCTCACTTAATGTTTGGAAATGTAGTGAACTGGAACATGCTCACTGCAAATCCAGAGAGTTTAGAGACAGACACTCCCTGTGGTATACTGCACAGGTAAGGCAGGAACAAGTTCCACACCAGGGAACAATATGATTATGGGAGGCTGGAGTAAGCAATTTTCTTTCGCATCATCTTTTCTATTTCTCAGAGAGCCAACTAACCAGAAAATTAGCAGGTCAAAATCAAATATCAGCTTCTGCATATATGTGTCTATAGACAGAGAAGATATAAAATGTTAATGTTACATATTTAAAAGAAAATTATCACATCAAGTTAGTTGTACTTGGATTGGAAGTTAATTTTAGTTTATTATCTTACATAGTCTACATAAAATATCCTTGTAATTACATTTTTACTGAAACGAACTTGTTTTTTTATCTGCTCTTAAAAAGACAGTAATATAACATAGCCTGTGCAGGATGGTGTTATTATCTTGCTATACTACATAGTACATTGTGTGTGCATTATGTAGTAAGACATTGTTATTTCAAGAGAGAATTTTATTCACTGATCCATGCCATGTCCCAGGCAGGCTTCCTCCAGTCTGCACAGTAGGAGAGCTGTGCGTTTATAGAAAATAGGCCCAGGAGTGAGCAGTCTGAAACCTCCACTCCAAAGCTGAGTCAGCTGTCACAGTAGAGAGCTTATTACAGGGCTGGCTTTCTCTACAGTCATGGCCAAACATTTTGAGAATGACACAAGCATTGGTTTTCACAAACTTTGCTGCTTCAGTGTTTTTAGACCTTTTTGTTAAATGTTGCTATGATATACTGATGTAAAATTACAAGCATTTCATAAGTGTCAAAGGCTTTTATTGACAATTACATTAAGTTTATGCAAAGAGTCAATATTTGCAGTGTTGACCCTTCTTTTTGAAAACCTCTGTAATTCACTCTGGCATGCTGTCAATTAACTTCTGGGCCACATACTGACTGATGGCCGTCCATTCTTGCCTAATCAAAGCTTGGAGTTTGTCAGAATTTGTGGGTTTTTGTTTGTCCACCCGCCTCTTGAGGATTGATCACTGGGATTAAGGTCTGGAGAGTTTCCATGGACCCACAATTTCGATGTTTTAAGAATAAAGAATGGTACCAAAACATTTTCCAAGAGCAACTTCTCCCAATAATCCAAGAACAGTTTTGGTGACGAACAATGCCTTTTCCAGCATGATGGAGCACCTTGCCATAAGGCAAAAGTGATAACTGAGTGGTTCGGGGATGAAAACATCGACATTTTGGGTCCATGGCCAGGAAACTCCCCAGACCTTAATCCCATTGAGAACTTGTGGCGGGTGGACACACAAAAACTCACAAGTTCTGAAAAACTCCAAGCTTTCATTAGGCAAGAATGGACGGCCATCAGTCAGTAGGTGGCACAGAAGTTGATTGACATCAGGCGAATTGCAAAGATCTTCAAAAAGAAGGGTCAACACTGCAAGTCTTGACTCTTTGCATATACTTAATGTAATTGTCAATAAAAGCATTTGACACTTATGAAATGCTTGAAATTTTACTTCAGTATACCATAGCAACATCTGATAAAAAGGTCTAAAAACACTGAAGCAGCAAACTCTGTGAAAACCAATACTTGTGTCATTCTCAAAACTTTTGGCCATGACTGTAGATGTGAGGGTAGCCCAACAAGTGATGGGTATATCCAGATTGGATTTCTCCTGACACTAGCACTGTTTCAGTACATCTTGGATCAGGGGAATCATTTACTAATGTTGCCTGTGATCCCTATAACTTCCTTAAAATGAATGACGAATTATTATAGTGAGGATTTATTATTTTCTTACCTAGAGAAGACACTCAGATAGATCTCTTCTGTTTACAGCACTAATAAATAAATGCAAATTGGATCTGATAGTAACTAAAAGAGGAATTACTATTTGATCTTGCATCTATAATTGTTTCCATTGGAGATCTAATACATTTAACAGGGTCTTTCTACCGATGGAATACAATTAATATGTATATTTGCACATTTTAGAAGCATTTCTTAAGTTAGTGTTGTGTTCCTTGCATCGTATAGAGATAGGACGATCCTATCAGCAGAAGCAGTTCTGTATGTGTAAACCTTAGATGGTTTACACATACATTTGAAAATTTATACAACAGAGACTTCTGCTTTTAAAATTTAAGAAGTAAGTTTTAAATTACTGTTTTTGTACTTTCATCGATTACCATTAAGACCATCCTCTTAGCAGAAGCAGCTTATCAGTGCAGGGGCGCACGCAGGATTGTTAGGGGGGGGGGGTGTCCCCCCCCACCGAAAAAAAAAACAGCGAGAGAGCTGCTGCGCATGCGCAGCTCCGTTTCGGCTGCACTGTACTATACAGCAGCCGCGGCGCTGTCAAAGAAGCGTCCACGCCGGTGCTGTACAATACAGCACCGCCGCGGACGTTTCTTTGACAGCGCCGCGGGTGCTGTATAGTACAGTAGGAGCACTTTGTTAGCGGAGGGGAGTGGTTTCTGGAGACCCAGAAACCCCCCCTGCGTGCGCCACTGCAGTGGTAGATGGCTTATACATGTATTTGAAAATGTATGCAATAGAGGCATCTGCTTTTATTACAATTTCAGAACCAGGTTATAAAATAGTCTATATTGCTGGCTGGCAGATTGCAAGGGGGATGCAAAACACTGCAGGTGCAAGTTGTCTTTATAACTGTAGTTTATTGTCACTCCTTTTATTTGCAACTTGTCTTTATTATACATTCAATGAGCTTTATGCTTTTTCTGTTTTTCCTATGCAAGTAAGTTTGTTTCAAAGCACACTTGCATATTTTAATACGAGTGGGAGCTGCCTCTGCTATTTTGGTCAAGGAAAAGTACAAATCCGTTTTAGACACCTGCAGAACAGTGCCCCTAGTGGTCAAATTATAAAAAGTAGACCTTGCTTAAGTTTATCAGCAATATTTTGTTATATAAAACATCTTTCACATGGAACTGCTGTAATACTTGCCACTGGTATTCTGCTGGAATGGATTTCTGGATTAAGACTTACCACAGTGGGACACAGGTGCTTAAAGCATAATATATAAGTAGTCAAATATTTGTTTGTGATCCAAGGAGTCAGTGTTCACTAGCAAGGTGTGTTCACTAAAGTGTGTTCTACTACTAGCAATGTGAGTAATCAATCCAAAGGTTTGCAAAGGAAATCAATACTGAATCTGAATGTGACATGCTTACATGTACCTATCAAGCATCGTTGCAACTTTGGATAAATATGTGTCAGGGAGCCAGTAATCAACTTGGAAATAGCAATCAGAAGATATTGCCAGTACAGGATTTAGTATATATATATATATATATATATATATATCACAACTACACTAGGGGAGAGGTTGTTTTGTGTACTGAACCAATCTTCACAAAAATTTAGCCTATCAATTTATTAGTGAAGTCTCCATATCATAGATTGACGTGCTACCACCGGTGTGCGTCATTAATGTTACTGGTTTCTAGTACCACCTTCCAACAGTGCAGATTTTCACTGGGCAGTAATGAATCCTATTATTCAAAAGGGTTATGCCCTAAAGGAAAAGGGTGTTTATTGACCCTAAATAGTGTGGATTTGTGGATCTGGTCATGGTTTCTGCAAATTTTGTGCATGACCTAATTCGTCTCCATTTTCCAGTCAGGAATATTGACAGGTATGCCTACAGAATTGAAAGAGTGAATTCTCATGAATATTTGTTGAAACCCCAATATAGCTGTTTTTACTGTATGCATTTTAACAACAAATTATATTTACAAGTTAATAGTAACATAATATGCAAATCATTTTTATTCATT